>NC_084906.1:9111880-9414667 GCF_949316345.1 Pungitius pungitius
CTTTGTATTAGCAAATCTTAGCCACCTAATGTCACACCTGTATGTCAAGTTGGTTTTGTGTCCTGTCTCCACGTTTGTCTTGCGTGACTTCCTGTTTTACTTTGAAGGTTTACTCTCCTCTCGTTTCAATTCAATTCATTTTATTTTGTATAGCCCAAAATCGTAAATTACAAATTGCCTCCGAGGGCTTTACAGTCTGTACACATGCAACATCCTCTGTCCCGAAACCCTCACATCGGCACAGGAAAAACTCCCCAAAATATGAAAAAACCCTTCCATGGGGAAAAAAGGGAAGAAACCTTAGGGAGAACGTCAGAGGAGGGATCCCTCTCCCGGGATTGACAGACTACAATGGATGTCATGTGTACAGAATCAACAATGTAAAAGATGTACAAAACATTCAATTTCTCTAACAGAAACAAAGTAATTGCAAGTAGCAGAACAAGTGTACGGCAAGACCACTGCAGGGACAACCACCATCAGATAGAACCTCCATCCACAGAGGCTTCTGTGGGGAGGGAGAGCAGAACTATGTTGGTTTATGATGACAGTAGTATGAATCATATTTAAAGTAATGATGATGGCAGCAGCAGGTGTCAGCAGAGCCATGCCAGGAGTCAGAACCGGGGTCCGCACGAAACTATGTTTCATGCTAGTTTCAGGTCCCTTGGTCCTGATGTGTCACCAGTCTGATTGTCCTCCCTGATTCCTGATTGTGTCCACCTGTACCCCCTTTCCCCATGTGTTCATATAGTCTGCGTCTCCCTTTGTCTTGTGCCAGTGTGTCGTCTTATGTCGTCCCACCAGCCACGTGACCAGGAGCCATAGTTAGTTTGTCTTGCCCTTCTTGTCTTAGTTCTCGTCTCGTGATCACTTTGAGTCATTTTTTTGTTGTCGTTTTAAAAGTTGTTCCCTTTTTGTTTTCGCACCTTACGTTTGCCGTTTTCCTCCCTTTTGGAGCGCTTTTAGTTGTCACCCCTGTTCATTAAACTGCCTTCCTACCTACCTGCTCTGCGTCTGAGTCCTGCGTCTCAATCCGGCCTGACACCTAATCTTGGCTGCAAGTGTGTTAATGCTAATAATTTTGCCCTACATGAAGAGGCCTGTTGCGCTTAAAGAATATTATGGGAAGCAAATTTTCACAACTTGCACAAGTAAAGGTAGTTATTTATGGGCCGCTGTTTGTAAAATGCAGTTTTGGTAATTTAGCATTATCTTATGAAAACATTTTTTTTCAACCATTTACAAAGAAATTTATGTAAATACATGTAATAACTTTAATATGATGATAATGTTTGGCAGTAACTCAAAATTGTTAAATAATATAAATATTTAATGTAAATGTTAAATTTAAATGTTAAATCTAAGTTAAAATGTTGACAGATGTCCAATGGTCCCCAGTCAGTGCTACACACCTCGCCTCTACCATTTTCTCATCTTTTGCGGCTTTCTCTGCGGCGTGCTGGTCATGTATATATTGCACAAGGTGCAAACAACCTTCGTCTTGTCGAGGTTTCCATTGGGAAGTCTCTTAAAAATAAATTTTCCCTGAAGACTTCGTAGCTGCATCAATGCTAGCACGTCTCGTTCTCGCCCCCTACAGTGCAATTTGACTAGGTAAACATCCGCGCTCGTAGGTATACATCTGCGCTAGAATATGAAGGTGAAAATCATCATAGCTTGCGTAGTATAGACCCAGCTCCCAACCCAACTTTGAGAATAGATTATAGGCGCTATTCCTTATCACCGATAAGTCCTCATGTAACACTATAATAAAAAAAGAAAGAAAGGGCTTTTTTCTCAATTATTCTACGAGCCATGAGTATTCAAACTCATGAAGACTGAAAATAAGAAGTTTATGTCCTAATAGAATTGTAGGCTGCTGAAAAAGTTTGTCAGAACTTTTGTGTATTTCTGCATAATTTCAGAAAGGGACTTCTGTGTTATGGATTCTTCAAAGAAACCCTGGCCATGTTTCAATGTAACGATATTCAAAATTTGAGAAGATATGTTGTCTCGTCTGGGAATTCTGTTTTCCTCTTTGAACTTTGACCCTTTCAAAGTGTGTTTTCCCTTCATGAAAGTTCATTGTAACAATTTGGTCTCAAATAGTCTTTTAGAGTGTTTGGTTGTATCCAACCGAGATGGTGACGGCCAACATGTGGAACTTCAACAGCGCATTGCACAAACCAATGAGCGCTGTTATGGGGCCTTGTCGTATGGCCAGTATGGTATTCACATTCTGTATGGTAGGCAGTAACAGCCGTGGGCTTGTGTTTGCTATTGATGGACCCAGAGCTAAAAACTTAACTTGAAAAGCAGATTCCAGTGGATAAAC
This sequence comes from Pungitius pungitius, assembly GCF_949316345.1. NCBI lineage: Eukaryota > Metazoa > Chordata > Actinopteri > Perciformes > Gasterosteidae > Pungitius > Pungitius pungitius. The sequence goes on from NC_084906.1 coordinate 9,114,219, forward strand.
ACAGAGAAAACACAGTCATTGTCTCGATGCTGGCTGCGTTACCTCCCCCAATACGTCATTGGCGAGGTGTCTAACAAGGCAGCTGGATCACGATGGACAGGTAACAGGACAGAGCTGCATGGCCGGGAGGCCGGCACCTGTCAAATGAATGTCTTTTGCCATGAGCCGCTCAATAAACTCCCCCAACAGAGCCGGATGAGAGATGTGCTGCTGCTGCTGCCCTCATCGATCTCCGGTCCAAATACAAAACACACCTTACTGCCGTGATGTGACACTGCATAGTTCCATGACATCCATTACTGACTACAAATAGTTTTCTTTTTTTGCCTTTTCATGGTATTTAGATAGGATTCATTTTATTTCTGTTTTTGCAATGCTATCATGCTGTACTGTTATACAGTGGGTACAGAAAGTATTCAGATGCCTTTACATTTTTCACTCTTTGTTTCATTGCAGCGATTTGCTAAAATCAAAAAAGTTCATTTTACTTACTTACTTTACTTACTCATTAATGTACACTCATTAATGTACACTCAGCACCCTATCTTTACAGAAAAAAAACAAATGTAGAAATTTTTGCACAATTATTAAAAAGAAAAACTGAAATATCACATGGTATTCAGACCCTTTGCTTGTCACACATATTTAACTCACATGCTGTCAAGTTCTTCTTCCTCCTTGAGATGGTTCTACTCCTTCATTGGAGTCCTGCTGTTTTTAATTAAACTGATTCGATTGGACTCGATTTAAGAAAGGCACACACCTGTCTAAATAAGGCCTTACAGCTCATAGTGCATGCCAGAGCAAATGAGAATCATGAGGTCGAAGGAAATGCCCAAGGTGCTCAGAGACAGAATTGTGGCAAGGCACAGATCTTTCCAAGGTTGTAAAAGAATTTCTGCACTGCGCATCACCTGCCCAATACAATCCCAACAGTGAAACATAGTGGTGGCAGCATCATGCTATGGGGGTTTTTCAGCTGACGGAACTAGAGAGAATCTGCAAGGAAGAATGGCAGAGGATCCCCAAATCCAGGTGTGAAAAACTTGTTGCTTCATTTCCAAGAAGTACTAGCTCAAAAGGGTGCTTCTACTCAATACTGAGCAAAGGGTCTGAATACTTATGACCATGTAATTTCAATTTTTCTTTTTTGATAAATTTGCAAAAATATCTACATTTCCTCAACATTCAGATAGGGTGCTGAGTGTACATTAATGAGAAATAAAATGAACGTGTGTGTGTGTGTGTGTGTCCCTTGGTCCTGCTATGGAAGTGCAAAGTCAGCTTTAATAGTCACTAGTTTAAGATTCCCTTTTCACTCTTTTTTTCACAATCGATGGAAGTTCTCATATTTGGAATGTGTAGGAGTAACATAGTGGTGCAGAATACAACTTATTAAAACATAGAACACTGAGTGCAAGACAAAACGATTTTATTTATGGTCTATTTGACTCTAAATGGACTATAATGTTTACAGATTTAATAAATCACATAATAAGTAGGACCTCTCTATGATATGACTTCATTTTGCAGGAGTCACCGCTGCTGGTCAGTAGGGAAAATGAAAGCATTAAAATTTTTGAAAAAACATTGAAATCACGTGGCAACGTCAGGAAAAGTCAAACAAAACCTTTTCCGCTCCTCACATGTAATTTTGAAATATCAGCAACAACTTACATATACTGTTGACCAAAATATGTAGTCCATAGAAAAAGTTGTACAGTTAGTTGGTTTCTCCATTTAGAGCCCTCCAATGGGATCTGTTCTAGTCTTCTGACCGCTCAAAGTGCTTTAATACTACATGTCATCATTCAACCATTCACAACGATTGGGCTCGGAAGGGGTCGTATTTTGTTAATAGCAAGTTAAAGATAAATAATTCAAATGTTCAGCAGCAGAACTTAAAACAGCAATTAATGAAAAGGCAAGATTACAGCAGGATCAGGAACACAAACATGAATCACTACAGAATCATAGCATATTACATACTACATAATACTACGATACGACTAACTAACAAAGTGACATTAATCTGCCCGAAATACCAGTCTCTTGCTGTTCGGTGGGCAGTCAGTGTTTCAGACAGGTCTTTCGATGCAGCGATTTCAAGCTGCATGATAACTGAGTTCTCTAGCAGAAATACTCAGAGGACAAAGGGGATGTGTATGTCCTCATGTCCTCTTGTCAAAAAAAGGAGAGACCAGCATGTCCTTTATCTCCTTCATTACCTGTCATTTAGTTGACGCTTTAATCCAAAGTGACTTACAATAAGTGCATTTCAACCATTAGGATACAAACTCAGAAGAACAAGAAACAAGAAAGTGCAATTTCATCAAATAAGCGAATGTACAACTTGCTATAGATCAGAGCCATTATAAGTACAGTGTAAGTGCTTCGATTTATTGGTGTTTTTAGTCAAGGTTTTGTCTGAAGAGGTGTGTCTAGTTTGCAGCGAAAGATGTCAAGGCTCTCCGCGGTACTGATGTAATGTAATGATGTCATCAGAGAGCTCATGCCACCAATTCAGTTGTACTAACCTCTTGTGCCTCTCCTGAATGCAAGCAGATGATCAGAATGCCTCCAAACTGTGTTTTGCAAACCAATGGGTGACTTATGTCCACTTCCAACTTCTATGCCCATGAGTCTGGCCTAGACATGGGTCCTGTCGGCAAACTGGATTTGTAGCAATCTCTGGCATTTGTAGCAAAAGTGGCTACATAGGACACTCAGAACATTAAGATGGCAAGATTTAGAGTTCTTGAACTGTCCCTTTACTTTCCTCTAGACTTAAGTTATATTACAGTCAAATAAAACAATGAAGACATCTTGTTTAAGATCCTGGATCCTGAACCTCAACAACAACCTGTGAGCCTGTCGCTAATAGCATAATACCATCAGTACGTGACTCCAGAGCGGGAACTAAGATCTTTTAATATTCATGAATGCAGCTTTGCTAATACCAAGAGGTCTGCTAGGTGCACGGCAGAGGAGGCACTCCCTATGTGATGCAGCGCTCCTGCCTCGCACCAGCATCGTCTCTCCAAACGTGCCACTACAAAGCTTGTTTGCCCACATGCCGTTAACCGGCGCACTTCAACCAGTAACACCATCTGTCAAGAGCTCCTCTCAATCCTAGAGCCACAGAAAAACTGTGTCTATTTTAACTCAGCCTCACTTGCAGAAAAAAACACACATAAATACACAGTGAGGGAAACAGAGACGCAGATAGACTTTTATACTTTCAGTTCTGTCACTAAGGCTTGTCTTGGTGACATTCGACTCCACAGTACGTCTGTGATCGTATCTCAGGAATCAGAAATCAGGAACACCTATTGCCAAAATATGTTAGACATTCAAGGCATTTGACATGGCGGTTGTTGCATAACATTGGACAGTGAGACAATGAGTGAACGGACAACAAGACAAATAACATATACAAATTTACAATTTAACTCTGTATCTGTGCACTTTATCACTGTATTTTTAGTACAACCCCATTTACTGGGAAGCGTTATTTTTGTATAGGCCTAATGCTCATTGCCAATGAAAAAAGGAATTTTTTTGAATATAAGTCTGTTATTTATTTGTAAATTAGGCCAGCATTTATGCTAAATTACATTAAATTCTGTTTTTCTACGAAGAGGATGCTGCTGAACTCTAATTTTTATTTTGTGTTGGTTCTCTTTGCAATGCCTGAAAATGTAGCCCTTCGAACTTTTTGTTACAATTTGATCATTTAAATAAGTACTTATTACAAAATATAGATCATTACAGTGAGAAAAATAAATCATGTATAAAAAAATGTTGATGCATCAATTTCAAAATGCATTATAGCACTCTGACGAAGAATCAAATCGTGAAGTGCCTAAAGGTTCCCAGCCGTAGCTATTCGATGAAGTTTCTGACATGTTTAATGAGGAAAACAGGAGCAATCAGCAAACATTACCTTTTCTTCGCTTCAAATGTAGAACAAGCTCAAACACTTTATCACTGTTTTTAGGGGATGTTTCTTTGTATTGCCATTAGGATTTGGATATAATGATTATTTCTCTATTGATGATATTGTTTTATAAAAAAAAAATCTTTAAAGAGACCAAATATTCAAAAATATTCATGGCATGGGATCAATAAATCAACTCAATAATCTAGTAGTTATTGCCCTTGTACAGTGTTTTCCTGTTTATATTTTTACCATTGCAAAACCTCTGATGAGAGGTTTGTATGCTCTTTGAATATCCTCCTACATCTCATGGAAAAACACGGATAGGCAAATAGGAAAATCTAGAGATATAATCGACAACATGTTTTATCAAAGAAAATGTACTAAAATACTATTCCATTATGCAAAGAATATATAACTTTTATTATTCGTCTCATTTGTCTTTCTTCTATTTGTCTTAAAATTGACCCGATTCTTTCCTAATTACCTCCGCTCGTCCCTCTTGACATATTGACAAATATGTTTCTGTTTTTCTTTCCCCATCAACAATTATCCACTCCTCGCTGTGCACGGCAGTTCCACCCACCAGTGGGCAGAGAGCGAGCACCATTATTTACATTTATGACCACCATAACACCAAATCTCTTCTCATATGCTTCAACAGAAAACAAGAGAAAAAGTAATTCATCGTAAATGGCAAATGGACTCAATCAATAAAATTAGCTCGGCCACTCAGAGATGTGAGGACCCACTACTGGAACAAATTGTAGCACAGAGGTGTAAGGTGAGTCCCTGTTACCTATTCTTCAACACTGCCATGGGAGCAGCAAGAACATAAACAGCATGGTTGCATCTTGACAGTGGCCCCAAAGGGCGGGTATCTGAAAATCTCGGAACGCTAACCTTGAAGCAAGGTTTCTTTTTGTCAGGGCGATGTGAAGCCCGGAGGTGAACTGCGAGGCTTGTTACCACCGTATTAAACTTTGTCTGTTTGTCCCTGTAGCTGTCAGCTGCTACCGTGTGAGGTTTAACTTCTGTGTTTCCTACTCCATAGAAGCATCAGAGAGATGATCAACGGTGATTTAGGCCCGCTGGGCTGAACTCTGAATGGAAATCATCAGCTTAAAGTAATGGGCTGAACACCGGGGCCCATTCATTACAACTGTATCACCATGACAAATAGCCAGCAGTGTGCAAATGCCTGTACACCTTCTTACTTTAAGTCATTGAATTACGTTTCCAGTTAGTGTCATATTAAAGTGCGGAGAGTACATTATTTTGTGTTACTTTTTAAACACGCGAAGCAGTTGCAATACAGTTCCTGTTTTTCCCTCCATCCAATATTCATATTATTATTTTAAAGTATTTTCTTTACAATAGAAATTAATATTCAAATAAAAAATATTCATTGAGAGGCAATGTGGTACTGAGGTACTTACTGCCACAGTCAGTGTCTCCAGGACCACATTTTGAGCAACACCGAAAGGTGTCCACAATCACTGTCACAGCTGGTAACTACCAGTAGGATGCAGAAAACAATCGATGAAGTAACCTTCGTTCCCAGAAGGGAACGCCCCTGCGTGACCGCGTCATGAAGCACGTGTGAAAATTAACCAATGGCGAGCTGGTACGTCATAGCGGGGACGCCGGACCAGGGCGCTATAAAGGGACCCGAAGGGCAGGACCATTCATCTCTGCGCCTTCATCTATTGCGTGTGAAGTTTTCCACTTAGATAGAAATGGCTGAGCGGTTTGTCTAATGTGTTTCCCCGTGCACCCGATAAGGTAAGTATTACGGGCGAAGACTCACACGACCTGTGTGTTGTCTGCTTAGGCATGGAGAGCTGTGCAGACTGTGAGCATTTGCCGTGGCAATCTTGCGTCTCCCGTCGAGCTCTCTTCAATGAGGACGGCTCGACGAGGCGTGCTCCCCGCGGCTCCGCTTCGGCCCAGGCCGAGGCGGAGCCCAGGTTGCCTTCCTGGGGATCACAAATGGATCTCACGGAGGATTCCGGGACGGCTGACGCCGTTTCCCGGCCCTTTACCTTGGGATCCAGGGGCTCGTTTCCGGAGGCGGAGGCACGCTCCGCGGCTTCCTCCAACCCGGACGAGACGCCGCTCTCACGTTTTTCCGGCTCCGAGGCACTGGACGTGGTGAGTGTAGAGGCAGCGGAGGCTGACGCCGAGGCGACTCATTGCCCCGCTGCCGCAAAAGAATTGCTGGAGGTCCTCACCCGAGCCGCTGACAGATTACATATCAGCTGGCCGGCGGGTGAGCAGCAGCCGTCTGCTCCCGGTAAACTGCAGGAGCGGTTCTTACCTTCCCGCAGAGCGCCTCCGCGCCGGTGTCCACACTGAGGTGTCTGCTCGCGTGTACAACCCGCGTACGCCATTGTACTCGTCTTTAGCTGAGGCTAAGCGACATGGCTACGGAAGTATGCCGGCCGCGGAGGGGGCCCTGGCGGGCCATGTTTCCCCCGCGGCCATGTCGCTGTGGTCACTGCCCACCAAGCCTTCGAGGACTACCTCGGTTCTAGTGGGCAGGGCTTACTCGGCGGCGGGGCAAGCGGCGTACTGCCTGCATACGATGGCGCTTATCCAGGCGTATCAGGCAGAGCTGCTGGCCGACGTTGCCGAGGGGACGGAACTAACGCCGGAGGCAGTGCATGAGCTGCGGCACACGGCTGACCTCGCGTTAAGAGCCACGAAGGAGACGGCAAAGTCCGTCGGCCGCTCCATGGCAGCCATGGTGGCTACGGAGCGGCACCTTTGGCTGAGCCACTCCAGCCTGCAGGAGAAGGACAAGTCCTTCCTCCTGGATGCCCCTCTCTCCCCCACTACCCTCTTTGGAGGTGCCATTGGGGCCGTGGCGGATAAACTCCACGCTGAGAGGTGGCAGGCGGATGCGCTCGATTCATTCCTCGAGGGCGGCCCCGGCCGTCGACGAGCTATCCCCACCTGGCGCAGCAGGAGAGCGTCGCGCTGCGCGCACCCCCCCGTCGAGGCTTGGCCTCAGCACGGCACGCTCGGACGAGGTTCTCTCACGGCCGGACTGGTCTGAGGACGGCCGCCGCGGAGAGGACTTCGTCCAATAGGCCCTGACACCTTAAGGGTCTCTCGGTTATGTGTGTAACCTTCGTTCCCTGAAGGGAACGAGACGCTGCGTAAACGTTCTGCCATACTCCCGGCCTGCCCGTGGCACTCGATTCGGCCTTTCAGAGATGAATGGTCCTGCCCTTCGGGTCCCTTTATAGCGCCCTGGTCCGGCGTTCCCGCTATGTTGTACCAGCTCGCCATTGATTAATTTTCACACGTGCTTCATGACGCGGTCACGCAGGGGCGGTCACGCAGGGGCGTTCCCACAACAGTGATGAGGCAGCTATGTAGAAAATATGCTGTTTTTGAACATTGGCGACAGCGTACTAAAGTCAGTCCGTACAACACTTACACCGTCTGTAGAAAAGCTGTGAGATAGGATTCTCACTTGATAAATGACACAAATGAGGAATTGGATCAGACCTACTGTGTTACGCTGTTTGCAAAAGTTGTGCAACATTATTCCTTTTTTTGGCACAAAGAGAAACAAACAGAGAAGTGGTTATTCAAATGGAAACATCTGCACCACCCAGCCATCTTAAACCCTTCAAAAGACAGCAATCCTCCCATTGATGACTACACTTAGAAGAGAAAACCTGAAATGCCTCAGAGTGTGGCTAACAACCCAACATCTGCACACATACCAGGAAAAACAGCTGTCTCGTTGCTTTAATGCTGCATCTTAGAAGCTGCTCCGACTACTCTCCCTTAGTCTTGTTGCTTCACTTTGGGCTGATCAGCTGTGTTTCTTTTCTAACCTTTCCCCTGAGGGGTCAAATTGTAGCTCAGCGTAGGGTGTTAGTGTATAGTGTCATTTGTCTGTTGCATGTGCTACAGAAAAAAAATCTTTGATGAATAGGGGCCTCAATAAAGATGCCAAAGAGGATGTGGTCTGCCTGCCTTAGTCATTTGTTTGATTTAGCATGCAACTTGTTCCAAGCAACTTCATTGAACGATGCCTTTCCTCACAATGTGACATTTTAGAACAAAAAACATTTTTAGAGCTTTTTACAAGTATATTTATGTGTTAAAGAATCACAAAGGAGGCCTTTGGGCCTTTAAGCCTAGATCCACGTCCCCTGACTGAGTTCACAATGCAATAAAACTAATCATATGAGTATTGGTCAAGATTAGGTCAATATCATTTGAGGGGTTTGCACTAACCATCAGATCCAGCTGATTCAGAACTCTGCTGAGCGGAACAAGAAGAAAGGAACTCCACACATTCCATCCATTCCATTGGTTGACATTTATTTTTTAACTCCTCTGCATTGGTTTCAAATTGTAATATATATATATATATGTTTGCTCACATGTTGTTTCAAAGTTCATGCTCATTCTCGGCTTGTCAGTTATTTGTGAAGCACTTTGAACAGCACTAACCTATATGAAAGGTGCAGTGCATATAAAGTTTGATTGAACAGAAACCAAACCCTGCATATGATGTTATACTGATTGCAGGACAATTGCCCTGCATTAAATGGTACAGGTGTTAGTTTTACTGCAGCTGGGCTTCCAACTTGAATTCCAATCAGTAGCTGCCAAAACACTTCCTGCCCATGTGCAGCTGGCCATAAAAGTATATCGTCGACAGCTCCCAGGAGAGCCTCGTTAAAACCCACATCAAACTAAAAAGGACAGCAAGACAGAGACAGAGAGGCACAGGAGGACTGCTGGAGCAGCTCATAGGATCACACAACTAATTAAAGTAGCAACACGACTAAAGGCCACCGAGAGGACAATGACTGGCTCATTATTCACAACTCTTTATCTCCGGTTAAATGGGAAAACCAGGCTCTAATTGCAACAATTTAGTCTTGCCAGAGGTTATGTGGGGCTGCACATTAAATCATTAGAAGGTTCAATCCCGTCTGTCTCTCTGCTGTTTATGCAGTGCTCCTCATTGGATTTGTCCCCTGACATCTGGCACGCCACTGATGGATACTAGTCCGTGTGAGTGAGCGGTGTGGAATGTGAACCATATTGGCAACATTGGCACACTTTTTTCAGACCATTTTTCAACCCTCGTAGTGCGATCGATAGGTCGTGAACAGACTTGAATAGGGTCTGCTGTGGTTGAAGTGGCCAACAAGCTACACAGGTGCAACAATAACGGATACACAAACCAGTTAAATCCATAACAGGCAGAAGCAGGGACGTTGCGTTCTTAGTCTTAGTCTGAACCTGATTGAGTTTCCCGTGCTTATTTTGATAATGCCATATCCATATGAGTACAAACTGTTGCTGACTTTCATAGGAACACAAAGATGAACGAAGATATTGATGAGGAAGATATTGTATGAACAGGTTTATATTATGAGCACACCTTCGTTAGTGTATCTGTGAGAATGCCGTGTAAAGAAAGCCAGAGAGAGAGAGAGAGCCTGCATGAGGATGAGGATGAAGTCAATGCCACCTGCTCATTAAAGTGAAGTTGGTTAGCACTGAAGTTAGCAATAATTAGGCCTCGGGCTTAAGGTGGGCCATCTGTTTTTCTTTGATAAGCCTTAATATAATTTTTAATTATTTAACTCACATCCTTCAAAGCTCATATGGTTGTGTAAAGGTTATTTTGAACATCCCTAGAAACATTACAAGCCTCTAAGGTTCATTTAATCCGCATCACCTTTTCCCTCTGAAAAAAACATAATCTTGGAATCTAATTGGAATTGAGAATCAAAGAGCCAGTTCACCCAGAACACCCAGAAAAAAAAATCTCGGTCAAGCATTTGGATAATCCACAGACCTGATCAGAAATTGAAATAGAGTAGAATAGAATAATTGGCTTTGTTCACATGTTGTTGTTTATTTTGGCATGACGCTCCCCTGATGCTGTGACATACAAGGCGCCGCCCTGAAGCCCAGCCCAGCAGTTTCCAGGAAAGTAGCAGATTGCCGGGGCCCAGAGCTCTGCCAGCCTCAGTGGGTCACATCCCCTCAGAGCCTCGGCCAGGCTGCCGACGAGCCAGAAGCCCAACCTCCTGCCACCGGGGACGTCACGCTCCCAGAGAAACAGGGCCAGCACCCTGCCGCCCCCCTCCTTCTTCAGCTTACAGTTGACCATGCAGGCACATCATGTACTGGACATATGGGCATGATTCATATCCACCCTTTTTGCGCAACCAAATAAGATGTACAACCTTGAAGTAAAGGCAAGTAAGACAATGGTGAGCGACAGACTACGCTGTGAGGCGAAAATTAGGATGCCATTAGTGACAATGCAGGAGATCACAACAGGACAGCTCCAGTCCGAGGGATGAACAAACAAAACGTCTGCTATAAAACATTGGTCAACTTTTACTTCATTGTAATAAATAATCAGCTGGTAACGGCTCCGTCGGACTGATTTTACCAGTTAAACATCCAACAGTTGGGTTGAACTCTTTGGCATTGCTTGACTAGTACTCTGTAACGGCTGGGGCTGTCGGAGGAGTTGCGGCAATAAAGCTGAAATACCAGCCTTTATTTTGGTGATTTCAACACTTAGACTAAGGTGACTTTTTGAACCTTTTCGTGAAATTGAAATGGGAATACATAGCCAATATTACAGATGACTCTGTACAGAAGGGCTGAGAAATGGCAGAAATAAAAATGGGAAGTGGTTGGCAGTGATCTTAGCCCGAACCACAATGACTCAATCAGCTGCCGCTGATTGAGTCATTGTGGAGTCATTGTGGTCATTGTGGCACCACACACTTGGCTAACATTCGGATTTGACCAGGGGGAAAAATTTCAGGGGAGCAAAGTGGAGGGTAAAGCGTGGGTAGAACAAGAGGGTCAAATGAGGTCAACACTGTGAGCCAAGAAAGGGGTATCCAAGCTGACGCGTCACTATGTTGATAGGGACTGGACAGGCAAGGGGTTAGGGTTGGACGGTGTACCGTTACTAGAAAGGTACCGCGGTACCCTTACGTTTAAAACGGTACGGTTCTGACTATTAAAAAAGCGCACTCAGAGCGCATTCAGTGTTCTGCTCCCTGTCCGGCTGCCTGCACGCATTGACTGGGTGGGCGGGGCTACCAGCTCACGTGCAACAGGCAGCCGTCACTCACAGAGTCATCTCAGGGAGACATGTCCTTGTGTGCGGGAGCTGTTGCTGACTGTCCTCGACTTGTTGAAAGAAAAGATGCTTTATGTACGAAGTATTTATTTTTTTACGCATTTCTTTGGTCTCAAAAAGAGGAAATGTCCGGGTAAAAGAAGATGTCTGCTTGGTCTTGTGTTGCATTTGCTGATGATTGACTGTTAGAAAAGTTGTTGTCGACCTAGCACAGCTACAGGGCTGCCATCCCTCACAGTTTCCCCGGTGACACACACGCTTTTGCGTCTCACGCTAAAAACACAATCCGCGCTGGTTCATCTCCAACCTCGCCGACGGTAAATGGCGCATCTGCGACTATTTGCGCACGTAGCGTTCAAAAGTTGGAAGTTGGCAGCCTGTAGCTGTGTTTGTTGGTTTGACAACAACTTTCCTAACAGTCAAACATCAAGCAAGTGCCACACAGGGCAAAGCAAGACCGCATATACGTTACTGAATAGTCTAGTAGAAATATATATATGCAAAATGACCTAGAATTTCACTCATGTGTGCCTATGTGATCATGAGGTCCGGATGCACACAGAATTTTTTTTTCAATAAAGGGGAGAAATTGCCCTTTAATTATGTGTCCATCTTTAATGTACCCAACCCACATAGCTTTAGTTTTTTTTCCACCTCCAACACACATCTGTAAAATTATGTAATTCATATATTTATGGAATAACGATGTAGTAATATAGTCATATAGATACGGACAATAGGCCTACATAGCCGTGTATAATCAATGATTTTACCATGTCGTTTTCATTAATATCTTGCTGTGGATTAATACTAATATGAATGACATTTGTTAAGTGTGCAAAAAGCTGGGCAGGAACAAGCTGCTAAAAAGGGAACCTTACAGATGTTTTATTTATTACTATCATAGATAAATATTCCAGTATCTAATTTTCAAAAAGTACCCTAAAGGGCTTTTGGCATTTTCAAATCTTCTCAGCTAAGATGACTGCTTTGCATTTATGGTATATTCTTTTTCATCTTTTTATATTACCCCTTGACTGTACCCTTATGGTAATAGTCAACAGTTTATCCATCTTTAGCTGAGCTGTCTTTGTTGAGGGAGTTCATACCTTACAATCGCCTCTTTTCCATATCTAAAAATGTCATGTGAAAGTACAGAATTTAAGTAAGCTTTTCAATATGTCACCAATTCTGGGGCCATAATAAGTAAGTTAATTGATCCTATAAGCATCAAGCATACATTTTTTTAATGATCTTGTTTGAGGTACATTCTACATTTTTCAAGCCATGAGACCTGAACACTCTTGAGAGCCTGTGATGGGTGTACTTTTGAACTTTGTAATAACCTGAAGTTCTCAGAAATGTTACGATCACACAAGTCAGAAACCTTCTTACGCACAATGGCACCTTAATTTTAGCCTTAACCTTAGTTTTTGACAGATACCCAATTAAATTAGTGATACCCTTGGATGGGAGGGGAGGACATCAAAATTACTATAGCCCAAAGAAGGTTATTTTGAGGCATGTCTGACTATATCATTGCATTTTTTTGCACACGGCTCTGTTGTCTGTTCTGAAAGTGAGAAATAGCCACGCCCCCTGATTTGTATTTAAGAACGTGAAATGAAATACAGTGCCATTATGAAATACAGTGGCATTATGAAATACAGTGCCATTATGAAATAAAGTGGCATTATGAAATACAGTGCCATTATGAAATAAAAAAAATTGTACTTATGAAATAAAAGTACCATGAAAGGATTAAATGTATTTAATATTTATGTATTTATTGCCTCATTTATTTAATTTTGAATAAAACGGCATTCCATATAAACTCAGTGTTTTGAAGCACACCGTTCTAGCAAGAGAGGAGTGACGCACATCTCGTGCATGGTGTCTCAGACTATGGGGAACAATGTCATCAACTGCAAACAAGCCAAAGCTCAATTTTCATGCTCCAACGTTTTGACATTGTGGATGACATCAGCTGTCAAAGCCACAATGCTGCTTGTGAGTAAGTCATAAATAATATTGTTTCTGAAAAGCGTAAAACCTATATAATATTATAACCTAACACAATTCTTGTATGGAGGCTATCCGTCCCTTCAGCTGTTAAAAACAGACCCATTCAGTAAGCATCAGAGATTTATTTCAGAACTCACATTAAAATTTCTCTTTACATCAGCGAATTATTAATATTGACTTCAAGTCTTCTGATAATATTTACATCCTTTACAATTTACTCCGCTGTTTAGCCGGCTGTGGTCTTTCTCAGGCTATTTGACTCAGTTCCATGATGATCATTTTATGAAACAATTGGTTCTAGTTTGGTTGATGTATTATTATCAGAAAAATTCATAAGAATGTAGATGTCACTGCACGTATACACTGCAGCCACGCCCTCTATATGTAAGTGATCATACCAGGTTAGGATGCAAAACCTTGGATTAGAGGCATGTTAATGGCAGGTGGGCTCATGATCACAATCTAATACATCTTCGATGCCTTGCACGTATACACCCAATTCGTTTAATATTAATATTAATGATATTGATATTGAATGATGTTCCGTTGAAACAATGAACAGGTAACTGTTCCTCTGATTTATTTGATTAATATCAGATACCTATCCAATATGTCCATTTACATTGATATTTACATTTATTTACTCCTGTAATCTACAAAGAAAAAAGGCGGGTTACAAGGGGCCTTCTAAAGCATACCTAGACATGTGGTAAAACGGGATGACACATCACATTCGTTCCACTGAGGTACTCCCCGCGGAGGGCTATAATATGCAGAAGAATGTCATTTTCTGACCATCATGCAGCCTTTCCATCCTAGGACATGATCCTCCATCATTGCTTTTAACAAATGCGGCGGCTTGTACAGACAAACACAGCAAAAGCAAACTCATTTAATGTAGTGTTTACAATGTGAAACGACCAAACTCATTTGTCTCAATTCCCGAGCAACGGGCTTCTGTTTTTGAATTGCAGATTCCACAGCACTGAGTGGACAAATACAAGACTGGTCAAATGCATCTTCTGGGAATCATTAGTGAGCATCTCATCGTGTAAGACTAACAAGCAATGTGGACAGGAAGCATAAACATGATGCATCAGTATTCAACGGCATGGTCGCTCAGAGGAGAACTTAAATATATGTAAATAAAAAGAGGCATCTCCTTGCAACCTCCATTGTAGGTTACCTTCATTAAGTCCTTTATTCTATGCACAACCAGTTTGTAATGTAATGTATGTTAAATATGTTGAAATGTCAAAAGGACGCATGATCCGACCAACAGCTGAGATTTGGGCTGACGTTTCCATAACAAGACATCTGGACATTGGATGACGCTAGAATCCAAATCCATTTCTTCTTGGTTTTGTTTTATATGACATAATAAACACAAATGTTTTTACTAAGTCGATGTTGTATCTCCTTTTGTGTCTCTTGATTTTTTAGGGGTAAGATTTTTTTAAATCAGCCTATGAATGGTGTGTGTGTTTGTACGTATTAATATACAACTCATAATAGTTGTCCCATACACACCACTGCTTTCCCCCATGCAAGGAGATGCACATTTTGGTACAAGAGGGGGAAGAGTGTCGCAACTAATCAGGTGGAAATCAAGAGGTAAAATCAGGGAAAGGAGCCAAGAAGAGAGAAGGGAGCTCTGCTGGGAGCATTCTAATGTGTCGCGACGCGTTCAGGGGGGCTGCGCCCTGGTGGGAGCTGTCAGTCTTTGTGGGGAAAGTAGTAAGCAAGGGTTTCCTCTTCCTCTTCTTTCCTCTTCTTCTTCAGACATGATGGAACCTAAAGGTACCGTATGTTGTGTGATCTCTGTTTCCTCAGCAGGGAGCACTGGATGTATGCAGTGAGGCTGGAGTTATATCTATGGAACACACAAAGAAAATCTGTGTGATCAGTCACTTCTAGTAAAAAAAACTTGGTCTTAGAAGTACCACGGTCAAGGTACAAACGATGGGGTGATCAGGCATTTGCGGTTGCTGCCCCGAGACTTTGGAATAAGTTGCCCCCTGATATTCGCACAACTACAGATGTTGCTCGTTTCAGGTCTAAACTCAAAACCTACCTGTTTAGAATGGCTTTTAATACTCAGTAGTGGTGTGACAATTTCTTATTCCTGTCTCTATGTAAGCTTTTATGATTCTACTTTTTTTTTAACGTATCATTCTTTTAATTGCAAGATATGTTGTTGTATTCTTAGTTCCTGATGTGAAGCACTTTGGATACCTGCTGGTTGTTGTAAAGCGCTATATAAATAAATTTGATTTGAGGGTTAGGGTTAAAAAAACAAAAACGGATAAAATCGTAAACTAAATATTCAACATCCAAGTGGTTAAAACTGTTACTAGTTTTGGGGAAGAAAGGATGCTCCTCGTGTTGTATTCATTGCACTATTTTTTACATTTTCTACTCTACTCTTTCTACTACGCTTTCTGCACAGTTCAGCTGAAGTGTGATTCAGTTGAATTGATCAAAGCTACCAAAAGAGATCAGGAAGGATGTCATTAATGCAAGGGTTTAATTCCATCTTTTTAAACTCAATTTTCATTTGGGGTGCATGCTCCAGCTCAGTCACTACTCAACTTTCAAACTTTCAAAACACATTTAGGACTTTACTTTACTCTACTTTCTATTACATATTACATAAGCTATTACATAAGCTTTGATTCATTGAAACCTTTCAGCAGCCCATTTAAGATGCTTTTTGGCTGTAACAAATTTTATTTTGTTATATTTCTTCTCAATTTTTCCTATGATCCTTTATTCTAATGTCAGAACAAACAACCGCACAGCTTCTGTCATTAACCTGTACAGTTGTTCATGCATGCTGGAAAAATACCGTTTATCTGCAACTCAGCCGCTGGGTAATGACTCTTGGTCAACATAATGGGTATCTGTCTGACAACAGAAACTGAAAAATATTCAAATGAAAACAACTATTTATTGGACTATAAATTGTATAAGAAGTGGAGGTAGTCATGGTGATGTCACCCATGAGCCAAACAACTAGATTTGCTGCGTTTACAATATCAGAAAAAAAAGAAACTTGAAATTCAAACCTCATTTTAGTTAAACGGTATTCATATGTATTGACAAGATTCAGAGTGTGGGAGAAAGAGTCCAAAGAAATATTCCAGAATATTTATTTGGATGGAGCGTTGGACAAAAAGCGAGAGATAAGAGAGCGAGATGACCGTTCATCCTTATCCATGGGTATTAAAACACAGCTTCTTCCTGGCAGCTCCCAAACAACACCGCCCTCTGTCATAAATCCACATGCTCTTTTTCTTCAATATCTCTCAGAATTTACTGCTGAGATAAACATGAATTGTGGCCATGAAAATACTTATATCCCTGCCGGTAACATGGCTAACTGTTTGTTGCATCGGCAGCCATAAATCTGGCAGCTGGGAGCCCGTCTTGGCCGGAGCGTTTCAGATCTATTCACCACTGACAATGCCTGCTGTTCCAGCAGACCCCTGGGGGCCATAGCCGGATCCCTTCATGAAAAAGCAGTCTTGCTCTGCCCTGCAGCTGAAGCTCCTCAAATGGGTGCTCAGCAGCGGAAAACAATGTGCACTATTAGCAAAGTGCTGACTTTAAACGTGAGAGAGACAGCTTGTTTTTTAAACCAGGCCTAGAGAGCTAGAGACTTCCATCAGGTGAAACCTCGCTCATGAGTTGTGGTCAGCGGTAGTTAGCTTAGGGTATGTAGCTCCTATGATTAAGATTGACCCTGTGAAATACTCATTATTGGCTGGTTCCAGACTTCCAGTGCCAGGGTGAGAAAGCATAATAACGTAAAAAGTAATGTCAAAGTGTGGAACGGATGCAGCTGAGAAAGACTAAAAGACTAAAATCAACCTCTTTCTAAAAACTCTAAGAACACCATTCAAATAACATGGGTATGCACGGATACAAGGGGCAGAAAGCAGCCAATTTGAACTCTGTGCCAAGCTGAATGGATGAAGTGGAGACCTAAAAGTGTTGATTGATTTTTTAGGCTACAGAATCCTCCCGTCTTACACCATCCAGACAATAATACACAATTGTATAATACAATATGTTTTCTGGTATGAAAACAGGCTATATAAACTAACCACAGGGTTTTGTATGCTGTGCCAATTAAATAGACAATAAATAAAGTGTTCTTTGTATTTTATTAATTTATTCATAAGAATGCAAAATAATCAAGATATCAATATTAAGATATCTCTACATGCGATTTTGTCACTACATAAATCTATGACAAAATCACAAATGATCACATTGTAAATATGGCTATTAATTTACTATCATAAAGGCCTTTGGGAACACTGAGTCAGGCTCCATTGCATATCAGCAACTGGTCATGTGGTAACTTAGGAGACAAGCTGGTCTTGTGAGCTCTGATTAATTTGGCAGATTCAGTTATACAGTTATAATTCTGTTTTAATGAAAACTTGAATCCTAATGCTTCCTCGTTGGGAGGAAGGATGTAAGTGGTATAACAAGAAAACCATGGATGTAGAACTAAAGGATTTTCAGTTATTTTCAATGTGAATGTGGTTCATTTGGATATAAAAGTACATTTTAAATTTAAAAATAAAAACATTCAAGTGTTGAATTTGAGAATGGAATTTGATGTGTTATTTAATTGGGTCATTCCGTATCTGACCTCCCCACAATCCTTAAACATGTCTTGAATTGTTCCTTGAGTCCATAAAACCTATAACCACAGGCCACCCCAAAAAAGGTTTGTGAAGCTGCTCCATTCTGTCTCTCTTGAAAACAATACTGTGAAGTAAAAGCATCTAACCATGTGAATTCTGCTTTGTCAGAACGGCTATGTTAGTGCCCGAGGGAATGAAACACACCTTGGAATAACATCAGAGAAATGTGCTCTCTTCAGATGTGTTTGGTCACTTGTAATGATTTGGTTTTTCAAGTTCGAACCCCCCTGCTGACATGAATACAACTGTGGAATGAAACCTACTTTACTATGTGTGCAGAAAACGGAAAGAGCACCCTGCATATACCATTATTTTATTTGATGTTGAGGCCTGGTGGAGCAGTCTGTCCTCTCCGTCCTCTGTAACTGGCCACTCCAAGTCCTCTCTGCATCCATGAAAGACCCATCAAAGACACTGTACACTCGCCTTTACAGTTTTTATTTGGCTTCCGCTGGCGCTGAAATGCAGTCATGAATATCAATCCGTATCACATAACAAGTCATTGGAAATGGATTGTGTCCCTTTGAGTGACTGGATTATGCATCACTTGAAATATTGGTCGTAAGGCCAAAAGAAGCATCTAATGCCCTTAATGAGATTATTGCTGAAGCACTAGGCTTAGCATTGGCATTGCATGTTTTATAAGGCAGCTTTAGATATCATGTTAGCGACTCCTGCTAAAGTAATACAGGATGTTTCTCAAATTCAACGATGCATTTGGTAAGAATGGTCATAACAGTCGGCTGCTACACAGGTTAGCAGAGACTCTTCAGAATGCATGTATTACCAAATGTCCAAAATGAGTGGTTGAAGAAATACAAATGCTGATATTGTACTCCTTAAAACCACATAGACATACTATAAAAAATAAAAAACTCAACAGGGATTTTTTAATAGATTAAAATCCTCTCCTCAACAGCACGAGACTCCATCAAGAATACAGCACTTTTACCATAATTCTTTCACGTTCGACAGAAACAATAAACCTCATCAAAGCCAGGTCTGTTGACTATTTTAAAAAGCACCAACTCTGGTTAGGTCAAAATTTAAAATGTGGAATAGGAAAATAATCAGCCGGAAAGCTCTTAAACATGTTAGCCTCTTTTGACACACTTATTTTATTTTCACCCTTTCTAAGTTCATTGAAGCTTAAACTCATAGTTATTAGCTCTTTCCACTATCCCAATGAACGCCTATTCCAGTTTAGTGGAAGTCACGTCGATTACGAGACTTCATCCAAAACGCTGTCAACCAGAACGTCAACCAAAGTGAAGGCGGTACCATGACACCCCACCTGTCGAGGGGAGAGGAAAGCACGATTGTCCTTTAATGAGCCATGATAGCCAAGTGTCCTTGTGCAAGACACTTAACCCCAAATTGCTCAAATGATGACAAAGTGTTAAAGAGCTTTGAGTGGAGACCAGAAGCGCTTTACAACTACAGTCCATTTACCATTTACCACATTTTGGTCATGATAACGTGATGAGAGCTGATAGCAGGTCCACTGCATTTCTTCATATTCATTTGTTATCTGGCACAGTGGGATCTTACCCACTCGCAAGCCTTTTAATGTTTTTTCTTCACAAACAAAAGAGTACAAAACTACAAATACAGTTCCTATCTTTGTGTTAATGAAGTGCTTTTGGCAAAACAGTACCTAATATATTGACAATTTAAATTATCTAAAGATGTAACACGGCAAAATGATATACTTGTTACAGCAAATTACAACAAAGAAACGTTTCGTGTAGTTGGCCTCAAGATGGTCTCCAAAACATAGGAAAATGGAATGAATGAATGCAATGCTATATTTCTATAAATTAACCTTGCTTGTATTTCAGAGAGGGGAGGGCTCTGGTTTGTTTATAGCTGCTGGTGGCCATATATTCTTGTCACAAGCATAGCTTCCCTGCAAGCTGTGTGTGCTAGCAGCTACAGCAGCAGGTTTGTTTGTTTGTTTGGTTGGATTGCTGCCCTAATTTTAACAGAGCACGATGACCAAGTGCAAAAAACTGGCAGACTAGGTTGTCATGAAGAAGCTTTACTGTTCCAAATACAAGGTCTGCTGCTTAAACGTAGTTCCTCAGTGAATAGATTCATGCTTGGTTGTCAAGGAGTATCTTTTCTGCGATATGATTTCATCCATAGCCCTTCTTTTGTCCTGATTTAACAAAACAATACCAAATCCTCTGAGATTTGTCCGGCCCGCCAACTGCGCTCAGGTTGCACATCCACGTATCCATCGCTGATTGAGACTGTGAAATTGATGAAAGCACCAGAAAATGGCACTTGATTTGGTATTTGAGCAAGCTGCTATTTCCAAGGTCACGGTCTGTTCGATCCTATGCATCATTCGAAGTATCATTATAATTAAATGTGTGTACAAATTATTTTCACGCTCAACCAGAGAGCAACCGCTGGTTCTGACAAGTGAAGCCAATCCACTAGTGGCTTTAACTTGCATTCTCCATAATGTCCACCGGGAGGCAACTCATCTGGTTGTATAGAACAGAGGTCTCCAATGTACGCACATGCATGTATAAAACATTATTCATACTCATCTGAAACACTTACACGTAAATATAAAAAACACACATGCATATAGTGAGCGTAAGAGCATCTCACTCATACCAACGTTTTCTTACTTACGGACCGGTTTCCTGTGAAAAAACATTTTGCAAACCGGTCTTGAAGGTGTGGCAGATAAACACAACGAAATAACCAACCGACAGGGGGTAATTGGAAAAGAATCTGGTCATTTTTGAGAATAATTTAAAAAACACATAATATTTATGTATTTTCTTTTCTTGCCATGCTCGCACACGCTTTGTGGATTTATTTATCATCACACTGTTTTGAGTTGAAGTTTGGGACTGTTGGCACACTTTTAAATTGTCAGTGTTTGGTTGGATCGGATTACAGTGGGAGTCTCACAGCTTTGTACTTGGCTGCAGTTTGATTTAGTGTAGTTTGATGTAGGGCTGCACGGTATACCAGTTCTAACAGTATACTGGTGTTACGCCATGACACCTGAAGTTGCTCTGGCAGGCGACATGTTTTATTTTTATTTGCCGTCACAGAGAGCCCAGCGGTCGGAGCTAGTTGTCTTACTAGTTGACTTTCCAGAGTGCAGAGGCCTAATGCATTGACGGCATTGAAGTGATGATGAGCAAAGGCTTTACATGCAGGGAGCATTCAGGGGAACGTCCTAGTCTCAGCTCCAACACTGCCATCTATTCATTCACTACATTCAGCAGATAGAAGTGGGGGTTGACAGGCTGGTGGGTAGCCAATCACTTCATTTTGTCTCCTTCTTGTCTGCTCTAAACCCTGCAACTTATTTCAATGATTTCACATATTGGCAAAACGCGTTGGCCTGAATCAACCGCAAAGTATGTCTGTCGTCACCTAACAGCTTGGATATCAGCCCTCTCCGTTCATTAGTCTTATTAACTCATGCACTGCAGCTAATAGCAGGCTTATAGTTCAAATGGGGGAAGCAGACCCAGCTAACAGGGGGCTTGTAAATACATTTTAGTCTTATGCACTAAAGGAGAACAGTGGATCGGCATCCCAGCTGAGCCGCTCAACAGATGAGCAAAATTAGATGAAATGGGTTCAGATGAAAGTCTTTGAGAGGTATTACTAACAAAAGAAGGACCAGACAGACATCCATACGGATGGACACTCTAAAAAGAGGTAGAATAAAAACATGGGTACCAAAGGTACCAAACAAACACTGAGACACTAAATGTACTGTAAGAATGTCTAATCAAAATGGCCTTTTCATGGATACTATTTCAAAGCAACTAGGTCTTGTCGACATCTGGGATATTACTTCAAAAAGGACCACAGTCTCCTTGGAGACCCATTCAACCACGACAAGAATTTCACCAAACTATGTCCACTTCTTATGAATGTAAGAAGAGGACATAGTCTATGTTTATTAATAATTTGGGCTGTCAAATGATTAAAAATTGTAATCAAATTAATCAGAATTTTCAGCGGATTAATCAGGATTAATCACTATTTGCTGCACTACTATTTGCACACTGCGCATGCGTGAAATGTGTTAAAAAAATTGACGTAATTAACAACAAACAACAAATTAACGTCGTTAACGCGCTATTTTTGACAGCCCTATTAATAATACAATTGTTTTTTCTCTTCTCAAGTCACTTACCTCGAGTCAGTGGCTGTTTGCTGCTGTGTCAGGTGTCACTAAGAGCACCAAGTTAGTTTTTTGGTGGTGCACTTGGGAATGAGATCAGAGAGAAGTCACCATCATAGATTGAGACAACCCCGGCAGATCACATTCAGGACTTTCCCCAACTATAAATCACAGGGATCTCCCCTTCATGACGCTCTGACAGTTTTAAAATTGAGTAGAGGTTTTCCACAGAGAAAACATTTGTTTTCAGGGACTTAGTTTTGGGATAGATGGCTCAAAGAAGCCACTTATACGATGATAAAAAAACTCCTCAATACAGTATGATAGGCTGTGGAGTGAGCTGAAATATAAGAAAAATATTGCTAGTAATACTATAGATAATAGCAAATGTACACATTCCAGGTATATTCCACCTAGTCCATGTTTATTCGGTCCGCTTCTTCACTGGCTGTCTGGTGAGAAGGAAAGATAGGTAAGTGGATCGACGACTTCGGATTAGAAATGTGCAAATTATGATAAAACCTTACTAGGTGATAATTAATCAATAAATCATTTAGTTTATAGTATGTCAGAAAAAAGAAAAAAAACGATAACCAGTGCAACTTTCCTAGGGCCTTAGTTTGACATTGTGTTTATTTGATGACATGTGCTAACAAGTAGCACAGGAGCATTTTTCCGCCGACCGTAGCAGCAACACAACGCAAAATCTGCACACAGCATCAGCAGCAGGGTCAGTGCCCACTATACACACTACCTGTGCGAAGAGATAAGAGTACCGAATATGATTGCAAAATGAAGAATAAAACAGAGTTTACACCACATGTGCATTAAACACATAAGCACAAATGGGTGAATGATCACATAGTGTTCTGAGCATAGAGTTCTGAGTTTCCTTCAATTAAACAATATTGATATTTATTCTTACGGTTGAGTCACCACTTATTTATATACTATACTAATTTATATTATTGAGTTACACAACTTTCAATTTCAATTCCCATATGTTTTATGTTTTGTGAGGAGATATGCTCATGAAATCATCACAGTAGCAGGACACCGGTTAATAAGCTAATGTTCCCCATATTTCCCGTTACAGGTCACCCATCTATTACAAGGGCAATTCAGCCCAATGTATGCCTCTCTGCTACTGAAATCCCTCTACAGGTCATGTCTTACCCAAACATGCTGTTTAGAAATGCCAGCGGGACACATGTGTGCATCCTGTGTGACTGAAGGGAAATTCCAGGTCTGGTTCTAATCGAAGCAGTGCCGCTCTTTGGCTGAACACCAAATAATAGAGAGTGTCAGTGTTCTGCAGAATGGTCAATCAGCACCGGGAGAATTTCTTCTTTTTTTGTATTCACACAGAAAGCATAAACGACCCCAGTGTGCACCGGCGCAATAAGAGCGGGGCGTAGGGCATCTGCTTCATGTTTACAAGAGAACAGTAAAGAAAAAGGGATGTTTCCACTGAGGGAAGAAGAACCGGAATCTGGTTTAGGCCCAGTGAGATTACAAAAATTCAGCAGATATCCAGAACAGCAAGCACACGTTTAGTTTGCAATTTGTTTTTACTAGGAGAGAGGCATGTTACGGGAATAATTTTCGATGCATGTTAGACTAAATAGATTAATATATATCTAATATCGGTTCGTTCATTACATAGTTGAAGTAAACCCATCAAGCCTGGACATATTAGGGAATGAGAGATCGCTGGTCAGAGTAGAGCCTAAAGTAATGTCTTCATCGGTCTTGTTTTGTTCAACCACAAGTCCAGAACTCAAATCTATCCTAAAATTACATATCACATGTAACGTACGCGACTACGCGTGTACTGCACATTTTAAAATGTCATTTTCACACAAAAAGAGGTGGTTACTTATGGGAGAGGAACAGCATATTTCTGGGTCAACGTCTTGTGTTTGTCTATCGCTTTCCTCTCTTACTGCACTTGTAACAAGAGGCAGCCTTGCAAATCCAGGAATTGACACTAGAGGGGTGAGTGGAGCATCTTGAGTGACTCAAATTTGACCACAGGCCATATTTGAGTCAGGTCTGCTTATGTAGAACGTTGACGTTGCTGCTCTACACTTAATGTGACTGGCAGCATTAATAAACCTTTTAATATCTCAACCAGGAAACATATCTGTATTCTGACTAAATTGATGCAAAACTACTAATATTCTGGTTTATTGATCCTGGAAGCAGATCATTTCTGGAGAGCGTATTCATGCGTTACTGTTTTATAGTTACGGGTTAGTTAAAATTTTTGTTTAGGTTAACTTCCACCTAATTAAATAAGTCTATGTTTGTTTATGTTGACTTGGTGAAGAAAAGGGTATGTGTATCTACCTCACAGCGCCAATAAAGCAGTCTCCATCTATTAGATACTACAGACACGTTAAGACAATAGAGCCATAAAGGTTCTGAACAGGGCCATCAGAGACCGGTTCCAAGCCAGCGGGGATCTGCAGTCCTCTCCATGTGCAGCGGGCTCTAACCGCGGTGAAAATGCTGTATACACACAAGGCCAAAACATTGCGGCCCTCTCCACCCATATGTTTTCATGCTTGCTCATCCCTGAAATGACACACTATTTATCAATGTGGAGCGCAGGGCAGAGTGTGAGCGGGGAGGGAACCAACTCCACGCACAGCTGAGCTACCTGCTGCCACGGCCTCAGAGGGAACCAAGCATCTGGACGCATGCTGGTGTGACTGAGGCACAATGCTGGACACAAAACATCTGTGCTGGCACTGAAGGAACACACACTGACACAACGCCTTAGCTGTCAAATGTTAGAAATTAGCATGATTGCACCTGTTGGATATTGCTTTCGCCTTATTCAGCACATCAAATATTTGGATCTGCAAATGAATGAATTGGTGAATTTTGGCCATAGTTTTCAGACAATATATACATCAATAAGGTAGTTAAAAGTGCTTTGTTTTACTGAAGGGAAATCTGTGGGAACAGTTGACTCTAAGGTGTTGAGATGGTAAATGTCACAACAAAACAGCAAAGAATCCATTCCCTCTCTAAGTGATGGAGGAAACGACGTCCCTGGCCGCAGCTGTGTATGTGTATGTAAGTGTGTATGTATGTGTGTGTGTGTTGCTCTTCTCCACCTAATAAAGGCTGCGAAAGCCTCACACTGCTGGTGTTCAGCTGATGAATCCATCAAGGTTGGCGAACAACACTCATCTCTTCCTTTACCTCGTCTTTGTCTACATCTCGCTGCCGTTGTTCCACCTCCTCCCCGCACTTACTCCTCCTCCCTCCATCTCTTGCCCACATGCACTCCTCCCACCTCGCCACTTCTACATTTGCCATCCAATAATGAGCTATCTATCTGATCCTAGTGAACTGCACGCCCTGCCTTTCTTTTTCTTCATCTAGCTCTGTCTTAGTCCTAAGGATCTGGAGCAGTTCCTACTCTTGATTTAGAAAGTTATATTACTACACATCGCATCACATTGCTATTGCAGCATCATAAACCAACACTACCGACTTTGCTTTTTTTCCTTCCCCACAGGTTTCTGTGGATGGCGGTTATATTTGATGGTGGTTAGATCTGATGGTGGTTACATTTGATGGTGGTTACATCTGACGGTGGTTACGTTTGATGTTGGTTACATCGGACGGTAGTTATCTCTGATGGTGGTTACATCTGACGGTGGTTATGTCTGATGGTGGTTTCATCTGATGGTGGTTTCATCTGATGGTGGTTGTGTCTGATAGTGGTTATGTCTGATGGTGGTTATGTCTGATGGTGGTTCCATCTGATGGTGGTTATATCTAATGGTTTAGTGGTCTTGCCGTACTTCGGTTTAGTACTAAATATTTGAATCTGTTCATTCAAAGGAAATGAACGAATTGTATATATTTTACGTTTTTTATTCTGTAAAATGCATGGAATTGAATTAAATATAAAACTGGCAAAAAACTGAAGCAGTGAGTGCTCAAGTCATGCGATAGAACTGGCTGATAAGCATGGTTCCCACACCAACAACACAAAGTTATATTGGTATATAAATAAGGATGAAAAATAGGTGAGAAATAGAAGTGTATTTGTATAGATATGCATATCTATATAAACAAACAAACATATATG
This sequence comes from Pungitius pungitius, assembly GCF_949316345.1. Lineage (NCBI taxonomy): Eukaryota > Metazoa > Chordata > Actinopteri > Perciformes > Gasterosteidae > Pungitius > Pungitius pungitius. Next base: position 9,140,346 of record NC_084906.1, read on the forward strand.
AAACATATATGAATAAAAACGCGCGCGTGCGTGTGTGTGTGTGTATTAACGATAACTGGCCTGACAAAACAGTAGACTCATATTTTGATGCAGTCCGCGTGTCGCGCTATTTTGTAAACGCACACAACACAACTTTAAAAAATGCATCAATGCGGCGCGTTTTGCCACTGATGTATTTCCTGCATCATGTTAATCACGCGCAGAGTAGGGTGCACGAGAAAAGAATACCGTGGTCACACAGACCGCGGAGGGTCTGAAGGAAGAGCCGTGGAAATAATGCACAGGAATTATGCAAGCGTCTCTGTGGGTTTGTACGCGGTTCATCCCGAAAAGCCTTTTTCGCGCCTAATGACAGTTATATATCATATACAGCATGGGGCTTCGTTAGTTTTTTCCTCAATCTGCAAGAATAAGGCATATCTGTCCAATTATAAAGGTACAGAATAATTACATGACTCATCGTGAAAAAACTAATGTAAGATATAACTTTCAACTATCAGTCTCCAAGAAAACCTTTTGTTAATCGAATCCGCCCTAAAAGTTGACTTATACCACATGATCTAATTGGGTTTAACACGACGAGCTGGACACGAGTTGTCATCATCATCCCCCTGCACAGATGTGTGGTGTGACGGTGTCAGTGTGAGGCGGTGGTGGACGTGTCAGACGGACTCGGGGATCGGTCCTGCATGCAGCGGGTCAGGTGGTCAGGGCGCTCCTGTGACGGGAACATACATGTTCGCATGTTGACATGTTCATATCCATCATAATATCACTCACCATCTTCTACTGTTTCCTGGACGTTTGCATTGCAAAAGACGTTGAAGACGGGGGGCAGCTTCCCAGAATCAGACACGGTTCAGAAAAGAGTCTCCTAAATTCCACTCGGGTCCGCCAACACTTCCAGCTCTAATCCCGCACAGGTGTGTTGGAGAACAGGTCGGCGAACGCGCCGCTGCGGAGCGACAGGTAAATCCCGCTCGGCAGCCGGACGGTGGAGTCCCCCTCTGTCCCTCACAGACAACATCATCCACCTCTCTCTCTCTCTCTCTCTCTCTCTCTCTCTCTCTCTCTCTCTCTCTCTCTCTCTCTCTCTCTCTCTCTCTCTCTCTCTCTCTCTCTCTCTCTCTCTCTCTCTCTCTCTCTCTCTCTCTCTCTCTCTCTCTCTCTCTCTCTCTCTCTCTCTCTCTCTCTCTCTCTCTCTCTCTCTCTCTCTCTCTCTCTCTCTCTCTCTCTCTCTCTCTCTCTGATTGTTTGATTGTGACCGTTTGAGCTGGAATTTCGTTTATTTACGAGTTTTTATGGTGTGATTGTGTGTGTGTGACTTTTGTTTTCTGTCTGTCTTAGTTTGTGCGTGCTTGTGGCCGATCGGCGTGCAGCACGCACAGATGAACCTCGCGGGGCTAACGCGGAAGCACGGCGTGAAGCTCGCGCCGTGCTTCGCGTGTTCCGTGGAGGACTGTGGCTTGGCCGTGGGGGGGTTGGTGGGTCACGGGAGCGTGAAGTCCGCTGCACGGATGAACCACGCGGTGGTCATCTTCGTGGACAGCATAGAGAAGGCACGCAAGGTGGTGGCGAGCGGCGTGGTGGTGCGCGGCACCCTCGTTCCCGTGCTGCCTCTCGCCGAGCCGGCGGTCAGAGTCACGGTGTCGAACGTTCCGCCGTTCGTACCGGACGATGCGCTGCTCGGCGAGTTGGTGAAGCACGGGACGGTGGTGTCCCAAATGAGGAAGGTGTCCTCAGGTTGCAGGTCTCCTCTGCTGAGACATGTGGTGTCTCACAGGAGACAGCTCCACATGGTCCTCACCAAGACCCAGGCTCTCAACCTGGTGATCAAGGTGAGGATCGAGGGGTTCGACTATGTGATGTTCGCCACATCGGACGATGGGAGGTGTTTCCGGTGTGGTGGAGAGGGACACCTGGCGAGGTCTTGCCCAGTGAAGACTCCCTCCTCTCAGAACCAGAACCGGGAGGGTGCCGGGGGTGCCAGGGAGGAAGGGGGGGCTGGTGAGGCCCAGCAGGCCGGTGAGGAGTCGGGCGAAGAGGCGAGTGGGGCTCAGAAGGTCGGTGGGGAGTCAGGTGAAGGGGTGAGTGGGACTCAGAAGGTCGGTGGGGAGTCAGGTGAAGGGGTGAGTGGGGCTCAGAAGGCCGGCGGGGAGTCAGGTGAAGGGGTGAGTGGGGCTCAGAAGGCCGGCGGGGAGTCAGGTGAAGGGGTGAGTGGGGCCCAACCGGTCAGTCAGGTGGGGGAGGGGATGGGCGAAGCCCAGCTGATTGATCACGGGAGGGAGGGGGTGAATGTAGGTGTGAATGGGGAGGTGAATGCAGCCCAGTGGGCGAGTCTCGTGTGTGACCGTATGAAAGAGGGGACGAGTGGGGTGAGTCGGGAGAACCATGGTGAAGGAGTTCGGGGGTCGCCCGTTCGTGAGAGGGGGGTCTCCGACAGCGAGGAGGAGATGGAAGAGGGGGGGGTGGGCTTTAAGGTCCCCCACCTGAAGAGAAAGACGAGGGCCAGTAGAGGAGGCTCTCAGGCAAAGAGGGGAGGGGTGTCGAGCAGAGGGGAGGCGGGGGGTGGGGAGTGGGGCTCCTCCATCAGTGTCTCCTCAGGTGGGACGGTCTCCAGGAGGTACGGGGTGGGGCAGGTGAAGGAGTTCCTGCATCTCACCAAGAACGAGAGGGGAGTGAAGCTGGAGGAGTACTTCTCCGATCTGGAGAAGTTTGCTCGCTCCGCCCGACACGGCAGTACGAAGAAAGGCGCAGGAGACTTCACCCAACAGGAGGTCTTCAGGCTGAGGAAGCTCCTCCTCAAGCTCAACAGAGAAGGGGGGAGCACAACCGGGACAGTGAGGCGTCAGCCTGGCTGAGGAGGATCGTGTGCGGGGCGACCCGCGGACAAATAGATGCTGGAGGAGTGCGGCGGAGTCCAGATCGTCCAAACTGATTACTAGATAAATTTTATATTATATACCTGTCTAATTTGTATACATATTGTTATTAGTTAATGTAAAAATAAAGGTTTTTTCAAAATCAAATCTCTCTCTCTCTCTCTCTCTCTCTACAACAATAACTTGATGTCACAAAATAATGAGTTAGTATCTCACAAATCCAAGAATAGCTCACAATAAGGACCACAAATAAGGAGTTAGTACATCACATTATGGAGTTAGCAACACAAAATAACTAGTTAAAAGAGGAGTTAGCAGCACAAAATAAGAAATTAGCACCAGGGCTGGACAATCGGTCAGACACAACCACCAACCAGTACACTATCCTTGCGGTCCCTGTAGATATGCATATCTACTGTTCCATTCCCAAAATAACTACTGTAAGTGCCATGGACCAGTGTACTCACTCTCTCTTTCTCTTTTTGTTTAGCAGAATAAAGAAATTCATACAGGTTTGACACAATTTTCATTTTTGGGTGAACTATCCCTTTAAAGAGCACAAACCCCTCTTTAATATGACACCAAACAACATTTATCTCTAATTAGTGAGATACTTCCCATAAAAAACCTATACAAACAAATTACTCACACAAAACGTCCTGATAATATATATATAACATTTTGAGTATTCACTTGCCGTAATATTGCATATTGATGATATTGAAAATTCAGAAGAAACTAGAAAATATCTAGTTAGTTGAATACACAGCTTTTATAATGCGTTAGCTTCCCAACGTGTAACTCGTTGTGGGCGAGTAATAATTAAAATAATCAAATGGCATCATCAGTTTTTTTCTAGAGAAGGGCCGTCGACGGCCGTTATGAGTTTTAAATGGTTACATTAGAATATCCGAAGTTGCAATTGAATATGTGAACTCTCAAGTCTGCTAGCTACAAAAACAGTGCAAAATAGCTTATGCTGTGTTATTTGACTTTAGCTAACTGAGTGGCCATTGCAGTAACTTTTATGTGACAATTTGACAAATGACAACTTGACACTCAGACTTTATAATAGCAACAACCGACAACGATTATGTTTGTTGCCTTATTATAATATTCATTAATTTAGGTAACTGTTAAATCATCATCATCTTCGTTGTGGCCCAGCCCCAGCCCAGCCCGGCCCACACACACTATCCTCATGCACTCGCCCTGATTAACACTCCCTCCCGGTTCATGTAGCTACCATGGTTCCGACACTGATCCTCTCCAAGTTACCCGGTAGCTAACTTGGAGAGGATCAGTGTCTGAACCTTGTCCTCTTACTACTGGAGTTCCTCAGGGCTCCGTCCTGGGTCCCCTCCTCTTCTCAATTTACACCAACTCCCTTGGCTCCATCATTTGCTCGCATGGTTTTTCCTATCATAGCTATGCCGACGACACCCAACTAATTCTCTCCTTCCCCGACTCGGACACTCAGGTGGCGGCACAGATCTCTGCATGTCTGACTGACATCTCCCAGTGGATGTCCGCTCATCACCTGAAGATCAACGCCGACAAGACGGAACTACTTTTCTTCCCTGGAAAAAACTCTCCTACTCAGGACCTGACTGTTAACTTCGGCGACTCTGTGTTAACGCCCACTCAGAATGACAGGAACCTCGGCGTGACTTCCAACTCTCCCTGACTGCCAACATCACAGCGACAACACGATCCTGTAGATACACGCTCTACAACATCAGGAGAATACGACCCCTTCTCACTCAGAAGGCGGCACAGGTACTGATTCAGGCTCTTGTCATCTCCCGCCTTGACTACTGTAACTCTCTCCTGAAAGGTATCCCAGGTACCGCCATACGACCACTGCAGCTCATCCAGAATGCAGCAGCTCGACTGGTTTTCAACCTTCCGAAATACTCCCACACCACACCACTTCTCCGTTCTTTTCATTGGTTACCAGTGGCTGCCCGCATCCAGTTCAAAACATTGGTACTGACGTACCATGCTGTGAATGGATCGGGACCCGTTTACATCCAGGACATGGTGAAACCCTACATCCCAACCCGCACACTCCGATCTGCATCTGCCAAGCTGCTAGTTCCTCCCTCACTGAGAGAAAAGCACTCGGCGAGATCGCGACTCTTTGCTGTCCTGGCTCCCAGATGGTGGAATGAGCTCTCTGATGACATCAGGACTGCAGAGAGCCTCTACATCTTCCGTCGAAAACTCAAGACACACCTCTTTAGACTCTACCTTGACTAAAACACTAGCAAACCGTAGCACTAACACATGGTAGCACTTAAATTGTACGTATAATGGCACTTTCTATAACATGTTTTGAAACTGCTTATTTGATGAAAATTGTACTTTCTTGTTACTTGTTCTTCTGAGTTTGTATCTCTATGTGGAAATGCACTTATTGTAAGTCGCTTTGGATAAAAGCGTCAGCTAAATGACATGTAATGTAATGCTTGCTTACCGTTTTAATTACACTCTCCTGCTCACTCTGTCCCTCCTTGACTTCACTGTCAGACTCAGACACCTGCTGCACCTTCTCCTCTGCTGCCTGCGAGCCGCAAGCACCGCTGTCGCTATGGCTAGTCACCTCTCCTCCTCCATGTCCTATGTTCACCTGCGGTTTCTGCAACATGTCGTCAGGTACTGTAGTAGGTTTGGAAACTGAAGCTACAGCACTAAACATGTCAGTTATTTTTTAACACGTTGAGGCATCAACCTCTAGATTTTTTATTTTTGGCCTGCAATTTTCTCCGCACGCCCCTTGCTCTTACGTTTTTGTTTCTACATCCTAATCCACAGATTTCTTTCTGGCTCTGAGCCACTGACTGCATCTGACTGACACACGGAGAGGGAGGGGTGGAGCCTGCTAAGAGATGATTGGACCAGCCCAGTGTCAGTATGGATAATGAACCAATGGGCTGCTGTCCCTGTTTTATGGGCCGGTTGAAAGCAAAGAAAAATAAAAAATTGTATAGGCCTATCGACCGCCCCCCAAGTGCCTCGGCTCACCGGGCATTTGCCCGGTATGCCAGATTACCAGTCCAGCCCTGGTTAGCACCTCAAAAGTACGAGTCATTCCCTCAAAAACACATAAGGAGTTAGCAACACCAAACTAGTACATCAATTTGTATACCAAACTTATACTACTAGTACTTATACTATAAAGCCTCATACCTCTAAATGATTAATTGGCATTTCAAAGTAATGAGTAAAAATTCTTAACATCTCAAACATTAGCAGTAAACAAATGAATGGCTGAAACCACAATGGTAGTAATTATCCACTTCTTAACAAACAATAACCTAACTTATCAAACTAGTTCGGGATTTGAAACAAAGTCTGCTACATATGACTGTGAACAGAGTAGAACAAGAAAAGTTTGCAAACCATAAAGCACACACGTCTCCTGGGCCATCTAACAAGGTGTGACCGGATGAGGGTTTTCCCCTCCCTCTTTCCTGCACACAGGGGTGTGGACCAGCACACCTGGGGCTAATTGTGATTGATTGGGAGAGGCAGGGATATTACTTAAGCCTCTGGTGTGTGTGGACTCGTCCTGTGGTCTTCTCCTGCTGGGTGTCTGTGGAGACGGTCCGGGAGGCGCGCTTTATGTTTTGGCCGCTGCCCTAGGTCAACATTCTGCTGTGGTGTGGTAAGGGAAATTTTTCCATCTTTTGTGCCTTTTTAGTCTCCTGTGTCGCCGTGTATGCGGCACTAATGTGCATCCTTCCATATAGTGACCCTGTCTGGGTCATGGATGTCCCCACGTGGGTGGATGAATGCCTGGACTGCTGGTGTTCGGTGTCTCGGTACGATGCACGCCTCCCTTTTTCAACACATTTGGGCGTTATTATAAAAATCTAAATGGTCTTAATTGTTATAGTGTGGGCCGCTGTCTGTGAGTGTGCGCGAGGTGGGTGCTGCCGCCGGGGTCTGTGGGCAGCTTGACCTGTAATTTGGTAAGTCGCTGTGTCTGCCTGTTTGCTGTACATTAATTACGGTCTTGTTCTAATGCTGTGTTTCACAGCATAGCTGGACCGGGCTGCAGCCTTGGACATGCTGTTGTGGTGCTATCCTGGTGCCGCGACCAATTAATGGGCCAATCTTCCCCGACGCGCTCTCTCCCCCCCCTCACTGAGACTGTTCTTGATACCGGCTAAAAACCTTTCGGAAGAACAGTACAAATGTGGCTCTCTATTGGGTGAACTGTTGGACATATTACATGTTGTTTTTTTTTCCTTTTTTTGTTTGATTTGAATTTGTTTACATCTTTATTATGCATGCTGGTTTATGGATTTGAATTGTTTGATTTGAATTTGTTTACATCTTTATTATGCATGCTGGTTTATGGATTTGAATTGTTTGTTTGTTTTCTTTATAGTCCTCAAACTCCCTATCGCAGAACATATTGCCATTTTAAAAAGAGTATTAAACAAATAAAACTATATTTTTATAATTATCTTATGGTCTCTGACCCCTGATTTGGTGAACGGCTCTGCGTGCCTTAATAAGAATGGTCTTGGGCCTATCCCAAGTGGCGTTGCTGGAGATTATTCTTCCTGGAGTGTCATAGGACGCTCGTATTGCCACAAATGCATGAATGAAAAACAGAGGATTTCCGGAATTTGTTTCTATAGAGGAAAATATAAATACATATTAGTCAGATGATTTAGGCTATTGTGCAATCTCCCTTTTGTTAATCACTGTCTCACTTGCTCAACTATCGCTGCTCCATCCCTCCGGAAGCTTTGGACGGGGGATGTCAACTTGGACGGTTATGTTCATTAACACTAATATCAATAGCAATTGCTGTACCTTTAATATTTTACAGTTTCCCATGCTCCTTCTAGAGAGCTGAGTCCACTCTGCAGCACCTCTTCGCCCGGCCTGACCTACACCTACATTACACATTAATATACAGACCGCTGCATCTTGCATGATGCTGCAGGCAAGAGCACTGACAATGCCTCAGCTAATGTGTAAGAAATCCATAAAAATACAACAGATAAAAATAGGTGTTGAGGATTTAGAGTGCTTCCTTTAAGATAACCTAATCTATTTAATGCAGGTTAAACCACTAGTTTAACAATATTAAACTGTCACGGTTTGGTTTACCTTCCTGTTTTATTTTGTAGTTTCTTGTCTCTCGTGTCTCTGGGTAACTTCACTTCCTGCCTTGTCTTGTGATTGCCTGATTGTTTCCACCTCTGTCCAATCACCTGCACCTCCCTAGTGTATTTAAGCCCTGTGTGCCTGTTGTCCCTTGTCGCGTCATTGTCTATGTTCCTCGTCGTTGGTGCACGTCCTTCCTCGGTTTTGGTTTGAATAAAGAGCACCTGTTCGTGAACTCTGCATTTGAGTCCTCCCTGCAACCTGCACCAGCTGCCTCCTGACATAAACTCCATTTGCATTACAGTACTACTCCACTGTGATCATTTACCCTGCTAAATGATGGGATTGAATTAAACTATTTTATTAACCCATATAATCTGCAATATCCTCCAACAGCTTCCCTGTTTTGTTGTATTTGAATAAGATCTCAGTGTATTCGGACCAGATCATCCCTCTAAAACCTGCTGTCAGGACTGGTGGGTGCAGGCAGAGGCAGGACTCAAACGCAGAGTTTGAGGTGATAAAGTAACTCAAAAAGAAAAAGGGCACAATGACTCTCGGACATTCAAACACCAACAACATGTAGAACATGCAATGACACGACAAGGGACAAGAGAATAACTTACACAGGGGAGGTGCAGGTGATTGGACACAGGTGGAAACAATCATGGACATGGCAGACGTTACCCAGGGACACGAGAGACATGAAACTACAAAATAAAACAGGACATGAACCCAAATCGTGATACCTGCAAACATTCAGTAATGTTACATGTAATACAATGTAAATGTAATGGCAGTGTTTTCAGCTGTTCTAAAATTCTCTATTGTAAATTATACATTTGTTAATTACGGTTTATTTTAATAAAAAGTGAGGCTGTTTTTACTTGTTTCTGCACCTATGGAGGAACCATTCCTCCCTGTGTATGAGCTGCACTTGCACAGTGGCCATGCTGTTAATGGCGATACTTGCCTCTTTTCACAGTACTATCTGGACTTGATCCATCCCAAAAATATTTTGGTTTAGAAGCGTGGCACATTCAGATTTGCGAACCTTTAAGCAGATATGAAAAGTAATGTTGGCTATTGCGGTTCTTAAATGTCAGATTGTGCAGGTGATGTGAGAAGTATAACTGATGCATGGATTTAGTAACAGTTCAAATATAAGCTCCATTAACCATTGTTCATGAGAGGATACTTTCAGTTTATCAATGCTGGTGGTCCTTTTCAGTGTAACAACACCGCTGATTGTTATTTGACCCTTTATAATGCTCCGCCCCTTAAACACAGACGAGCCAATCATAGCGTAGCATTGTCCAGCTCTGACTCTTATGAAGTCGTTCTAAGGTGTCTTCATACTCAGGCTGACACCCTTTATGCATTCTTCAAACTCATATGGTGGACCCCTTTGTCCTCTTTTCTCGAAAATAGGTCAAGGGCCAATTGTGTTCTTCATTTCGTAAAACAACTCTAAGGGCAATTGTCTCAGTGAATGATTTAAACTCTATAGGGTTGAGCCAAAGAACCACTGTGCAATCAAGACAAAGTAATTTGACAGTTTATGATTAATTTCTAATTCATATTCCAGAAGACACTGAATGCAGAGGATGTGGTGTGTCATGTTTCATTTCAGTCTGTCTCTCTCTGACACCGTGTCAAACCAGCTGCTGTCATAGTTCTTGCTGTGGGGCGATTGTCCTTAGGTAGTCATAAACTGTGCAAAAGTCAACTTTACAGGGGAAGTGAAACATGAAATTAAAAAGCGCTGATTATGACTAAGTCTAACAAACTGCCGTGTTAAATTGGTTTTACAGTCCAGTGCTGTAAAATTTACCCTGTATATGCTTCCTTTGGGCGACGTTATCAGAAAACACTGCATAAATTCCATTGTTATGCAGACAATACTCAACTGTATCTATCGATCAAGCCAGAAGACACCAACCAGCTTGTTAGACTTCAGGATTGTCTTGGAGACATCAAAACTTGGATGACCTACAACTTCTTGATCCTAAAAAATGGAAGTTATCATGATAGGCCCAGAGCGCCTTCAAAGTCAGCTGTCACGTGATACAGTTTCTATGGATGGAATTGCTCTGGTATCCAACAGCACCGTCAGAAATCTTGGAGTTCTCTTCGACCAGGATATATCTTTCAACTCTCATATAAAGAAGACTTCAAGGACTGCCTATATTACCTACGTAATATATTGAAAATCAGGAACTTCCTGTCTCAAAGTGATGCAGAAAAACTAGTTCATGCATTTGTTACTTCTAGACTGGATTACTGTAATTCTTAGTTATCAGGCTGCTTTTGTAAATCGCTTAAACCTGTCCAGTTGATTCAGAATGCTGCAGCATGTGTATTAACAAGAACTAAGAAATGGGATCATATAACTCCTGTATTACCGTATTTTCGCGACTATAAGGCGCACTTAAAATCCTTTTTTTTCTCAAAAAAGGACAGTGCGCCTTATAATCCGGAGCGCCATATATATGGATCAATTGGTTGATCCATACTGGTTAACGAGGATCCATTGGAGGGAAAGTCTGGTGCCAGCCACGGTAATTTCAGCTCCAATAGTGTATATTAAAGCTGCTGAAGTGAAAAAGCTCGTAGTTGGATCTCGGGATCGAGCTGCCTCTTGGTGCAAGATGGACGAAAGCATTTTCCAAGAATGTTTTCATTAATCAAGAACAAAAATTGGAGGTTCAGAGATATTGTTAATATCCACATTAACGTTTGAACAACGTTACCATGGGAGTGAAGAGTTTTCAGAACGCTTAATGAAGTTTGATTTAGCACAGCCCGATCTAGTGGATGCATAACGCAACCCCAATCCAACGTTTTACTGCAGTATTTTCTATTCTATGCGCCTTATAATCTGGTGCGCCCTATATAGGAAAATAGTTCTAAAATAGGCGATTCATTGAAGGTGCGCCTTATAATCCAGTGAGCCTTATAGTCGCGAAAATACGGTAACTTCTCTGGACTGGCTTCCTGTTAAATCAGGAATAGAATTTAAGGTACTTCTCCTCACCTACAAGGCACTTGCTGGTGAGGCACCGTCTTATCTTAAAGAGCTTGTTACACCGCATTGCCCTACAAGGCATCTGCGCTCCATAGATGCTGGGCTACTTGTGGTTCTTGGAGTTTTAAAAAGTAGAATGGGGGCCAGAGCCTTCAGTTATCAAGCTCCTCTTTTGTGGAACTTTAAGTCCAGGGGGCAGACTTGGTCAGCTCATTTAAGATAAAGCTTAAAACGTTCCTCTTTGATATTGGTTATAGTTAGGGCTGGCTCAGGTTAGCCTAGACTAGCCCTTAGTTAAGCTTATAGGCTTAGACTGTCAGGGGACTTCTTAGGACACACCGAGCCACTCTCTCCTTCCACAATAATCCATGTTTTATTAATGCACATGACTAATTCAGCTTCTTTCAGGAGTTTTTTTGTGCTTTCTCGCCTAGCAGGTCTCCGTGGATCGTAGTTCCGTGCGCACCCTGGTTCTGACTCCTGGCATGGCACTGCTGACACCTGCTGCTACCTTCATCATTACTTTAAATATGATTCATATTACTTTCATCATAAACCAACATCTTTCTGCTCTCCCTCCCCACAGAAGCCTCTGTGGATGGTGGTTCGATCTGCTGGTGGTTGTCCCGGCAGTGGTCCTGTCGTACACTTGTTCTGCTACTTGCAATTACTTTAATAATTTCTGTTGTACGAATTTAATGTATTGTACATCTTTTACATTGTTGATTCTGTACACATGACATCCATTGCAGTCTGTCCATCCCGGGAGAGGGATCCCTCCTCTGACGTTCTCCCTAAGGTTTCTTCCCTTTTTTCCCCATTGAAGGGTTTTTTCATATTTTGGGGAGTTTTTCCTGTGCCGATGTGAGGGTTTCGGGACAGAGGATGTTGCATGTGTACAGACTGTAAAGCCCTCTGAGGCAAATTTGTAATTTGCAATTTTGGGCTATACAAAATAAAATAAATTGAATTGTGTCACAGGGTGAGGTCAAGTTGGGGTCTTGTCTTCATGTTTTGGTCTTGTCATTTCAGTTTTATTTTGAAAGCAGTAACCTTCCCCTTACTCATGTCACCAGTCGAATCGTCTCCCCTAATTCCTGATTGTGTCCACGTGTTTCCCATTACCCTCATGTGTCTTATAGTCTGCGTCTCCCTTTGTCTTGTGCCTGAGTGTACGACCTTGTGTCCACCCAAGCCTTCCCACAGCCACAGCAATCTTTTCGCCTTGTCTGTAGTCATCATTGAAAATACACGCTCTGTATATATACATTGCTACATGGGATGGAGAAGATGTAGGCACTGACTTTCCTCAGATTCTCAAGTGGGACATCTGCTCTGTAAAATAGTTTCAGATACCGCTCCTCGCTGTGGCAACCTTCCATTTCTGGAGAACTGAATGCAGTTTCCACCACGCCATATTCCTCATAGAGCTCATCTAGATCAATGTCTTTCAGATTGCAGGCCTGGACAGCATCAGAGTATTTAATAGTACTTCAAAAGACACAGTACTGGTCAGGCTAAGCTTTGACACTTTCTATGAAAGCTGTTCTCAGAGAAGTCATATCTTTCACTCACATATTTCTTGGCTCTTAGAATGCAAGGAAATCGGCCTTACACTTCCCAGCCTGATGAGGAGTCAGCTGCTTCAGTTTGTTGTTCACAGCAAAGCCAAAGAAGTTATCCTTAAGCCTTCTCTCCAGTTTTCCTTTCAGTTCAGTCATTACCAAAAACACAGCGGTGATGCTGAATGATTTGGCCTCAAGTGATTTAATGCAGTCTGAAAACACTTTAAGAATGTGACTGAGAAAAAGAAAATAAACCTCGGCAACTTCAGTCCCTTCCTCTCTGACGAATTTCCACAAAACCTTGGGGCATTCCTCTTCACCCAGACTCTGGAAGTAGCTGGTCAGGGCTGTCCAATACTTCAGGATTCTGTCCAGAGATGGCAGCAGACTCAACCATCTTGTGACAATGTGCCGCAGCAGATTGCATTCATCTACTTCAATGAACTCGCAGAACTCCTTCAGCAGTGCCGTTCTGCTAGCAGAGATACTAAACTGGCTGTATATTTTCAGCACCACATTCTCATTCTCATACATTACATGTCATTTAGCTGACGCTTTTATCCAAAGCGACGTACAATAAGTGCATTTCCACATAGATACAAACTCAGAAAACAAGTAACAAGAAAGTACATTTTTCATCAAATAAGCAGTCCCATTAAAAGTACAATTTAAGTGCTATCATTTGTTAGTGCTACGGTTTGCTAGTGTTTTAGTCAAGGTAGAGTCTAAAAAGGTGTGCCTTGAGTTTTCGACGGAAGATGTATTCTCAACGTCAACATTCAAACTGCTAGCATCATGTCTTGTGGCATTGTGTAGGATATGGGCTAAACAGTTTGCAGCAAGCACATCCGTGACGGGGAATTTAAAAGCCATATTCATGACGCTTTAAGAGAAAATCTTAAATGCGTTGAAATCACGTCTTTGCATAGACCAAATTTCTAATTTCATATTATGATAGTCTTAATGATATTATCGTCTCTCTTTCAACCGTACGTTACAACATGACACATGATCAAGAAATGTACCTGTTTCTAGCACATTGATGTTTCACACACTTTTTGGCCGGTTGAAATGAGGTCGTAGACGTTCAGACCTCATTTCAACCCGATTTCAACCATATTTCAACGTTGAAATTACGTCTTGTGCTCGCTGGGAACAGTGATCCTATCACTAAGATTTTTTAACATTAACTGCAAACCGTTTACTCCCCTGTGCGTTCGCTTCTTTCATCCTGGTCGGTGTTTGTTTACATGCTGCTGCCTGAACGCGTTCATTGAACGATAGTTCATGAACGCGTTCATATTTTGGGCGAACGTGAACTGAACGTACTGTATTAATGCCCGATGAACGTTACTGTGAACTCCTTCATTCTGGTGTCTATGACTATGTCTATTCAGGTTAACATCGTTCAATGGGGTGCCAGATTTCTATTGAAAACACACCGTAAACGCGCCTTACTAAGTAGCGGAAAAAACACCCAATCTGGCAACACCAGCCACCAGTGTTGCACCGCGCATGCGTCATCAAAAATAAAAAGAAATGCATTAATTCAGTCAGCAGGTTCGCGGGTAAATTTAAAGGATTTCTTCGGCTTCAGGTTTATTTTTTTTACTTCGGGCTGTTCTAGTAGAACTAGTAGAGTTCAGGTAAACGTGGGGCTTGTTAAGGTGTGGTGCTTAAGAATGCGACTCGCGTTGCGTCTCTGCCTGTCGGAGATTTTACAAATTAAGCCACACACACACTTCCCCTCTCTCTCTCATGATCATCAGTGATACAGAATAATGAGTGATGAACATAAGAATTAAGAAGGAATGCTGTTTTAACCGCAGAAACGAGTCAGTACAGTGCACTGTTTTTCAAGTTCATGTATGATTGGTCATATCACCTGTTTATCAAGCTCCCTGCGAAGGGTCAATTGCATGCTTAAAAAAGAGCATAACGGTTAAAGCCCAGCCCATTTCAAGACAACCCGACAATTTACGGGTTAAATCCTTCATACTTCCGGGTTAAGCCCCGCCCACTTTCGGTTTAGGCCCCGCCCAATCCGAGTACAGATACGGATACAGATAATGCTGTACTCGCTCATCTCTAATGTAAACCCTGGTTGGAAATTGGGTATGAAGATTAAAACTGATGCATAAACTAGTTGGAACTGTGAACCTAGTTCAAATATTTGGAGTTTGAACTATGAACTGAACTAGTTTATTTAAAAATTTGTGAACTGAACTTTGAACTAGTTCATGAAGTGGGAAAGTGAACTTTCCCAACACTGGCTGCCGGGCTACGTGCAGGAGGCACAGCGAACACTCGCCGACCCGATACGGCGTGTGGAGTGGACCAACCCGGACAAACCTCAGCCATGAACTTCCTACAATACAGTTTATGAAATGCCCTACATGAGAATAAAAGTGTTTGCATTGGACGTATTTAGGCTAGGGAATATTTTGCCGTGGAATTGACCCCCCCCCCCCCCCCCCCGTTGAAATGACCGAATGACGCGGAAAAAGATTCGGTCTTTGAAACAAGTACTTACTTCTTCTACTGCTAGTACCACTAGTACCACAATTACAACTATAATTAGTACTAAACCTTATATTACTACAAAACAATATTTTTTACTTCTCAGCTTTTCCTATTTCTATTCTTTCAGCAATGTTTAAATTTATTTCAGCTTTTATTATTTCTGTATTTTTTCAAAGTAATAGAATCTTCTCCCATTTGTTTTTTGGCAATTCTTTCAAGTTCATTTTAGCTCTTTTCATTTCTGTACTTTAAGCAACTTTCTGCTTTATGCATTCTAACGCATTTTCAGCAGTTACATAATGACGTCCGGGTTGGAGCTTTGGAGTTGCATTACCATAAACACTTGGGTACCGAGAACCGGTACCAATGTAGCACCGTAACGCAACGCATATTTCGGTTCCTGAGCCGATTTAAACACTTTATTTACACACTGTGATGACTTCGTCCTTGCAGCAGCTAACAATAGCCTAGCCTTGTGTAGCTACAGTGGCTAGCTAGCCATCTACCTTCTCTTCCTATTCAAGTCAGTTTCCCTTCGTTATTAAAGTCTGCAGTTCTTTCACAGCGCGCGGCACTATCGCCCCGACGGACGCAGCAGACTATTGCGCGCACACAGACACAGGCGCTCACCAGCGGACACAGAGCGTGCGTCCGCTGGTTTCTCCCCCACACCTCCCGTCAGACGGCCCCTCACCGAAGTATTAAACCGTCTCTCGGTTACGTGTGTAAGGGCGCTATAAAGTGACCCGAAGTGCAGGACCATTCATCTCTGAAAGACCAAATCAAGTGCCACGGGCAGGCCGGGAGTATGGCAAAAAGTTTACGCAGCGTCTCGTTCCCTTCAGGGAACGAAGGTTAAATACGTAAATAGAGCTGCGTAAAAACGCTGTGGGAAACCAATACCCACTCACCATATGAGCAAGTGACCGTGGTGTGAAGTTTAAGACGCACACTCAGACGAGCACCTGTGCTCCAGGTGTAGCGTTAAGGCCAAGGTGGTAAAACCTCACGAACATGTGGGGAGAGGACCATCCTGCCGCCATGCAAACGTTGTGTAGCGATACTCTTCCCGACAACAGGGCTTTAGAAGCCGCCATACCCCTAGTAGAATGGGCCCGGACAGTCAAGGTGCGGGCTGGCCCGGCCGATTAATAAGCAAGTGTGATGGCCTCAACCACCCACTTGCTCATCCTCTGCTTAGTCACTGGACCGTAGCCTGTTGGGAGGCCCGAAACACACGAACAGCTGTTCGGAGAGCCTACACAGGGAGGTCCTGCGGACGTACAGGTCTAGGGCTCTGAATGGGCAGAGGAGGTAAAGCTTTGCCTGGTCTGGCGCTTTTTCTTCTCAGGAACGGGGGAGGACAGAAAGCCTGCAGCACCATAGGCCCGACCGTAGCGGACGGGACCTTAGGAATATAGCCGGGGGAAGGTAGTAAGAACGCCTTTACCATACCGGGTGCAAATTCCAAGCACGATGGGGCCACCGAGAGGGCTTGCATATCTCCAACTCTCTTGAGGGAAGAAATAGCGAGCAGGAAGAGGGTCTTTAAGAGCCACATACTTCACTGCAACCTCCGCCATGGGCTCGAAGGGAGCACCGGATAGACCCTCTAGTACGATGGCCAAGTTCCAAGACTGAACTCCAGTGCTGGCTGCTGGCCTTAGCCTCAGGGTGCCACGAAGGAAGCGGGATGCCAGCGGGTGTCTCCCCAACGCCCGTCTAGTGGGGCATGGGTTGCCGACAGGGCCGCCACATATACTTTGATGGTGGACGGGGATAAACCCGTGGCAAAACGTTCCTGCAGGAACTCCAGTACTGAACCGACTGGGCAGTTAACTGGGTCCAGCTGTCGTTGCCCACACCAAGTGGCAAAGAGCTTCCATCTACCGGCGTACGCCTTCCTCATGGCGGGGGCTCTGGAGTGGCGGATGGTCTCCACGACTTCGGTCCCCTCGACGGTTTCCATAGCTCGAGGCGAGGGTAAACAATGGACCCCGACGCCTGAGACAGCAGGTCCACTCTGATGGGGGTATCCAACGGAGGACCTGCGAGGAGCGACAAAAGGTCCGCGAACCATACTAGAGCCGGCCAGAGCGGGGCTACAAGCAGTAGGCCACCGTCCTGACAGACCATCTCCAGAATCCCCGGGAGCAGAGCAACCGGGGAAAAGGCCATGCCTGCACCTGCACTGCATCTCCCTCGTGCATCCTCCCCCTGGGAAGGATGCGTGAGGGAGAAACACAGAGGACAGTGAGTGGTCTCTCTGAAGGCAAACAGGTCTTCCTCGGTAGGTGGAGTCCAGTCCCCGGGCCTCGGCCCCTGTCTCGACAGGGCGTCTGCCCCCCATATGGCCAGAGCCCGCAGGCAACGCCGACTGACCTTGATCAGACGGCGCCGGTTTCCCCTCGGGGAGAACCCTTTGGCCCTGAGCCACCACTGCAACGGTCTCAAGTGTAACGGGCAAAGGATCACGTAGGATGCCGCTGCCAGGAAACCTAACAGTCTCTGAAACTGTTTCACAGTGAGTGGCTGGCCTAGCTTGTCCTGCTTGACTGCAGAGAGGATCAAAACTACTCGAGCGGGAGACGGATGTGCCCGCATCGTGGTCGAATCCCAAACAACGCCCAGGAAGGTGGTCCTTTGCACTGGGGACAGCACGCTTTTCCTGGCGTTGAGTCTCAGCCCCAGACGGTTGATGTGGGCAAGCACAACACCTTGATGTTGGGCCGCCAGCCGCACGGATGGCGCTAGAATCAACCAGTCGTCTATGTAGTTCAAAATGCGGATGCCCTGGAGACGCAATGGTGCCAGAGCAGCGTCCACGCATTTGGTAAACGTACGGGGTGAGAGGGCTAGGCCGAACGGAGGAGCCCAGAAGCTTTGTCCCCAAAAGCGAACCTCAGGAACTTCCTATGTCGTGGGAGGATGGAAATATGAGCGTCCTGAAGATCTACTGTGACAAACCAGTCCTCGGACCTGATCTGTGCCGCGATCTGTTTGAGAGTGAGCATCTTGAAGCTCAACTCCGCAACAGCGTGGTTCAAACGGCGGAGATCTAGTATCGGACGCAAACCCCCATCCTCCTTTGGAACGGTGAAGTAGCGTCTATAATAGCCCGACTCTCTGGAGGGAGAACTTGTTCTGAGGCTCCCATCCGCAGCAGGGTCTGTACTTCTCGCTCCGATATCCGAGCCTGCTGGGGGTCTACCAAAGTGGGTAGTACCCTGCGAAATCGAGGCGGCCGCCACCTGAACTGGCCGGCGCAGCCCTCGAGCGGCCCCGCGGACGTGGCGTCGACGGGCTCTTACGAGGTAGCACCATCGCATGCAGGCAGGAGGCCGCCTGCACTGCCGCCGAGCCAGGGCCGCATCCGCGGCCGGCATGCTAGCATAGACATGTCGCTTAGCCTCCGCCACTGACGAATACAAAGCCGCACACGGGTTATAAACGCAAACGGAGACTGGCTTCCCTCAGGACGCCGACACCTCAGCGTGGACGTCCGGGAAGAAAGGCAAGCACCGGCGCGGAGGTACTCTACGGGAAGGTAGAAACCGTTCATGCAGCTTACTGGAAGCAGTAGGCTGCTGTTTACCCGGCCAGCTGATATGGAATCTGTCAGCGGCTCGAGTGAGGACCTCCAGCAGTTCTTTGGCGGCAGCGGGGGAATGAGTCGCCTCGGCGTCAGCCTCCGCTGCCTCTACGCTCACCACGTCCAGCTCCTCAGAGCCGGAAGAACGTGAGAGCGGCGTCTCGTCCGGGGTGGAGGAGGCCGCGGAGCGTGCCTCCAACGCCGGAAACGAGGGCCTGGGTCCCACGGTGAAGGGCCGGGAAAATCCCATCCCGGAATCTTCCGCGAGATCCATTTGTGATCCCCATGAAGACATCTGGCGCTCTGCCTCAGCACGAGCTGGACCGGAGCCGCGGGGAGCACGCCTCATTGAGCCGCCTCAGTGAAGAGAGCTCATCGGGAGAGACAGGAGTGCCATGACAGGCGCTCACAATCTGCACAGCGTGCTCCACGCCCAGGCAGACAACACACAAGGCGTGTGAGTCACTGCCCGTAATAAAACGGGGGGACACACTGGACAAACCGCTCAGCCATTACTATGAGGAAAAACTTCGCACGCACTAGATGAAGGCACAGAGATGAATGGTCCTGCCCTTCGGGTCCCTTTATAGCGTCCTGGTCCCGGCGTCGCCTGCCTATGACGTACCAGCTCGCCATTGGTTAGATTTCACACGTGCTTCATGACGCGGCCACGCAGAGGCGGTCACGCAGAGGCGTTCCCACAGCGTTTTTACGCAGCTCGAGTTCCCTGAGAGGGAACTAGGGTGTAGCGGCGTTCCTCCTGTGGTGTTCGTCATTAAGGCGCATTGAGATGCAGACACGTGACTCCATTTCTTCACGCGAATGACAGAATATCGTTTGATTCTTTTCGTCTTAAATTTACGCAGCAAAGCATTGACTAAACGTAGAAATAATTCTATCACACGGTAGATAAACAATATGCTTTTGTGCTTAATGCAGCTCTTCTGTGTTGCACCTGCTGCATTCATAATGTCAATACATCAAGACAAACAAGGAGAGTCAATCCAACATAAATGCTTTCACTGTTACATATTTTTAGTTTCTGCACAACATGAATCTAAAATGAAATGATTAATACATCATAAATTCCAATGAAATAATATATACACTTCAAGTTCTTTTAGAGGGGAAACACCAAGTTACTAAACTGTAATCAGTTAATATATTGTTCCTAGTTTGAAGTTTTTTATTTATTTATATATACATTATTGTTCAAACAGTTAATCTATTGTTCAATTTGATGAAAAGATTTAAATTATTGTTTTGTCCTTTTTTTTGGAAAAAGTATCGGTTCAGGTACCGTTCCAGTGCATCAGCGGACTTCTGAGTTACACACAGGACACACACACCCACACTGTTACAACCCTGCTTTGTGCTCAACATAAAACCATATTGATTCACAAAGCTTATCTATTGCATAGAACAGTTGTAGATAATGTAGGAGAACTACAAATGAAAAGGATCCTAAGAGTGTTACTCAAATAAAATGAATGCAACCAAAATCAGACTCCTGACTCAATGTTTTAACAACGAGTAGACATATCACGGTCATTTTCAGGTTCAGGTTTCTCTCCCTCAGAAACTCCATAAATCCTCCAACTGTAGAAGGCCATCCTGCTCAGATTCCTCATAGCGATCATTGCAGCCACAGAACATTTGACTGAGTATAATAGGTAGGGATGGATATCGTTTTTGTTTTTTTTTCGATACCGGTGCTAAACTGGTGCTTTTAAAACGATACCGGTGCCTAAACGGTGCCTAAACCAATACTTTTTTTGCAACAATAATTTCAACATTGATATATGGTTGAAATCGGATTGAAATGAGGTCTGAACGTCTAAGGCCTCATTTCAACGTGTTTTCAAATGGCCAAAAAGTGCGTGCTAGAAAAGGGTAAATTTCTTGATAATGTGTCATGGTGTAATGTAAGGTTGAAAGAGAGACGATAACATCATAAGATTATCATAATATCGGCTCCAATACTCGTGTACGAGTGTTTGAATTAAGCACACCTGGAACTTTGACCATAGTTTACCATTATTTTACTTGTGCTGCCCACTCGATATGGGAAAGACTGTTATTTTTGGTAAGCTAGTTTGCTAGTTAGCATGCTAGCTTGGGGCATGCTAGCGTTCAACATGAACTGGACCAAAAGTTAGAGTATTTTCCGTGTGTTTGGTGTGGCTAATGCATTAGGTTGTTGCTGTACTTATATATTATTGCCGTTCCAATTTCAAATAGAAAATACACGTTTTCAAAGCAACGCGGCCTAAACACAGATTGTATGGGCTGAATTCCACAAGTTATGGTCTGTAAACAAGCTAGTGTCGCGGGAGCAAAGCAAGGACCAGACTTGAGACTTTAATCAAAGCAATATGACAAATGTTTATTTGTGACAGGTTTAGGAGTATTCTGTCCTGCAGTCATACGTGCACGGACCTGTTTCAATCTGTCTAGCAACAGCAATGAAAGGGCCCTTAATACAAAGTGCGCTCGGATTATATAGTCTTTAAAAGCATTTTTGATTGGTTCAGTATGATGGAGACGGTTCCTTGTTTATGACCTTCGGAGAGCCCCATTGGAGCACAGGGATGTCCATCACGTCTCCTGTTGTTCATGAGTTCACTGCATACTTAAGAGTTTGTGTGTGAGACATGGTAGTCTCAATATTCTGTTTTGTCTACATTTGACCCTGAGAGTGCATGGAGTTCTTTAGCAACAGGTTCACTGCATATTTAGGATGTTTTGCGTGTGAGCCATGGTCACCCAGTCCCATGTATGGACGTGACCCTGAGAGTGTGTTCAGCCTTTTTATTAACATGTTTGTGTGCTCCGGCCATGCACAGCCTCCACTCATTATTATTCAATTATTGTTCAAGTGCAATTGTAGTCTAGCATGAGCAAGCATGATTATATTTAATACTCAACACTAGCCAAAACAAGTTAGTAAGTTACTGCATGCTTTAAGCAACATTGTAAAGTATGATACTATGTAATATACCTGGAAATGTTACTCCAGAAATGCAGAAGTTGCAGATGAATTGTTATCTTGTTCATAATGTCATAAGTAAAAATCTATAAATAAGGGTTCTAACATACCTGCTGCTGTTATAATTATTAGTCACTTTATTATTACTGTCATCATATACCCAAATTCCAAACTTTGCCTTTTCCCTAAAGTCTTTTTTCTTTGTTCTTTCCCTCCTCACAGGTTCCTGTGGATGGTGGTTACATCTGATGGTGGTTATCCCTGCAGTTGTCCTGCCTCACACCTGGTGTACTACTCTAAATATTTGAATAATTTCTGTTGTAGGAAATTGGATCAGTTCATTGCTCAAAAAAATGGTTGATGGAAACAGACTTTCTTGGACAATAAGGCATTGTGGGATGTTTGTTGATCCAGGAAACTGGTTGATAATCTTGTTGAGCTACAATTTGTACCTGCCTGAAGACAAGTGTAGGCCTCCTCGCCCTTGTTTGGCCCTTCAGGCAAGACAAGACAATACAAGTTTATTTATAGAGCACACATCAACATTATGCTAGGTCTAAATGCTTAACATCAAATCATTAAAACAACAGGCGAAAGTAAAGGGTTTTTAAAAACAGGCATTAAAACAAGATTAAGTTACAGTGCAGTTCATGTAATAAACAGTAAAAACCATCCGTTTCATTCTTGAGTCTGGTTCTATTAGCCAGCAGCTAACGGAAAAGTCTTAATTTAAAGCAGTTTCAGCAGAGCTGCAGCTTTCTGGGAGTTGGTTCCAGGTATTTGAAGCAGAAGAACTGAAGCTGCTTCTCCATGTTTCTTTCTGACTCTTGTAACATGAAGGAGCCCCGTCCCAGATGGCGTGAGGGTTCGAGATGGTTCATAATGTAGCAGCAGGTAATACATGTATTTTGGCCCAAAACCATTCAGTGCTTTATTAACAGCAGGATTTTAATGTCAATTCTTTGTTGGACAGGAAGCCAGTGCAAAGAACTCAGAAGTGGAGTGATGTGATCCGCTTTCCTGGTCCTAGTGGGGACTCAATCTGCAGCATTCTGATTGACTTTTTACAGAGACCAACACACCTGAATGCAGGGACAAGTTTTTCTGTCTCCCTGCTCCAGATCATATTTGTAAGTTGGCTTTTTGAATGGGAGTTGGCACTGGAGGAAAGCTCGTAGAGTACATGTGTGATGTGAATGTGAAGAAATGTTACTTATTTACTTAGTCCAGCCTGTAATTGTTTAAAATGTCTCACTTAAGGGCAAAATCAATTTTCTTTGCATGTGCAATAAAGAAAGGTGTTATTGAGCGAAATGTACTTAACACCCATCTGAATCTCCAGTCTCCAGTCTCTTGAGTAGATGCTACAGTTTGCTGCTCCATTCCATCCACATTGTGCGGCGGGTCGAAAATGCTTCGATGCCATCTGTCAGTGGTGGTACCTTAAGAAATGCTCAAATACGTCTAATATTAGCAGCTTCTCCCAGCGTACATCCCCTCAGTGACTGTGTCCTGGGGGAGACCATCTGGTGGCTTGATTTAGGATTTGTACAACAAGGAGGAGTGAGAGCAACACTATTCTTCTACAGCATGCATGCTGTGTAACAATGAAATACTGCCATGTATTGTTTGTACTTGTGAAAAAACGACATTTTTCTCATTCTCTATCAGTCCTACTTAGCTTGGAGAGAAAACCAACATGTCTACTGTTTTTCAACTCCTGAATATATAGTATACACAAGCAGGCTGTTTAACAAAAGCATATGCCAAATGAATGTGATGTCACTGAAATGTTGTTTGCATGGATGTAGTCTCCATTGAGAATGTTGATGTTATCACATCAACATTCTCAATCAACATAATGTTTCTGTTGGCATTCTGACACCAACTAGGAAAGGACAATACCATCTGGGGAAGAATTCCTGGTGTCCTTTTTAGGAAAGAATGAAAAAGGGTTACTTTGAAAATAGCTAGAAAAACCAGCAGCAATATCCCATTTAAAATGATCGTAATACACACAATAAACAAATACTAAAATAACACTTTCCGGCTGTTGTATTGAGCAAAGCTTAAGACTGACACATCCTTGTATGTGGATGTAGCTAAGGACAGAGGCCTCTTGCTTCCTTTTCTTTCTTTCCAGTCTACAGTTGATCAGAGTGAATCCTAGTTTATGAGCTGAAGTACAAACAAGCAATTATCCTGGAAACAGGAACGCCAGAATAATTCACCAACGACCCATTTGATAACCACCATTAAATAAACTCTTTGCACTTTTTGTACTGTAGATTTCTGACAATTCACAAAAATGTAATGTGAAGAAATTATTTTGTAGATATCAATTTTATCAGAAGGCCTGTTTGTGATTAAATTGCAGACAGTAGAACCTGTCAACAATAGGGGGTTCTTTTGTCCACAGTCAGGATTGGTCTCTTCTAGTTTGAAAAAAGATTATTAAGATTAGACCACTTCCAATGCAAGATTTAGCCACCAAAATTATTTTTTTTCATCACATGTTGCAGGCTTTTGTAGGAAATCTAATAAAGGAGCATGCACCTTTTCCAAAGATATCATATGATCTACTGAAAGAGGATCCATTGACCACACACACTGTAGTTCATTTGACTTAATACCACTTACATCATTTTGCTGCCAAAAATACTCACTAGAGCACCAGTTGTGAATTAATCCGCTTCAGAAAGTAGTGCCCAACAAATGCAATGATTTCCTCCTAACATTTCGTACATCAGCCTTTGCCTTTGATCACACGGCCTGCCTCAGCTCAGAGCTGCCGAAGATGGCCTTGATCTTCCAATCTACCAGCCATGTTCTGATCCCTCAAACAGTAGCAACATTGAGAGCTGCATCATGCCTTTTTATTCCATGCCACTGCAGCAGTAGTTTTTTTCATATCCGTAGCATAGGATCACACCTACATTACACAATTAGCCAAATTGTATAATATTTGTAGTTTAAAAACAAAAATTTAAATTCTAACTGTACATTTCATTGGTTTAACGACTTACAAAATAATACAGTTTTTTTACTCTGCCAAGATACAAAAAAATGACTGCTTATGCCAGAAACGCTAACTTATGTGTCTATTGAGCAGAATACTGAACTAAAACACATTGTCTCCATTACTACCAGTCTAAGAAAATTAAGAAATCACAGAAAACAAAGTGACCCCTTTTTTAATGTGAGCATTCCAGCCTGTCTACAAGAACATCCCTAGCTAAGAGAATACTTAGTAAAACATTACCAGAACAGCATAGAAGGTTTTTCAAGAACGTAAGAAGCAGTTAATGGAGAGGACGCTTACCTTTAAAAGCTTTGCCGTGAAATGGAGTGCTGATACTGTACCCACTGGAGAGCAGCTCATCCTCCTCGCCGTGCTCCACAGCCTGTGTGGGGATATCTTATCTGAACCATTAGACCAACTCTGCAGTAAAGTAATTAAAAATTTACCAGGTCACTGTTTCATTTTGTGGAGTCTGCTAAAGAAAAGGGACAGATGAAAAGGTTCATTTAGTGCGCTTGGATGGAAAGAAAGCCAACATCAGAAATCTAAATTCAGACTGTGAAGGAAGGTGATAATAAGTAAGCCATAGAACCAATTCACCCTGGACTAAGGCCCATCACCCGCTGCTATCATGGAGCCCACACTGTCACAAACTGCACTCCCTGAGAAGATACTCATTCTTGTAAAAATGAGGAAAAAGATTTTTAGAGGAGCGGATAAAATATGTGTTTTGAAAGATATATGCAGAATGACTAACTAAGTCATTCACTATGCAATTAAAGCAATTTATAGATAAAAAACAGAAACAAAAGCATACAGGTCAGTGTAAAGGAAACCAGCACATCACCTGGTGATCCAGACAATAAATCGGAGGAACTTGAGCACAGCCTCACGATGGGTCTCCCTCTCTCCCCCACGCCCGAACAACTAGTGTTAAGAGTAGGTGTCCGGGTGAGCCTGGCTCAAAAATTAGTATTATTATTAATATGTATTTAATAGTCGAGTGAACAAACCTTCCAACGGGGGTGGAAGCGGGTAGATGTGATCGATTGAAAAGTAGCGCGCAAAGCAAAAAATTGTGGGTAGACAGCAAAATTCTTAAAGTAATTTTCCATTGTTGGGCAAAAGTGTTGAAGTGCAGAGTGGAAATCACACTGCAAACTCTTACAGAGTCAATTCTACGAAAGACTTGGGAGTCAATTTCTAATCCATCATTTTATACACTTAGTTGAGTTAAACTAACTTTTTGATAGGTTGGAAATGTAACTACAGTGTCACACTTCTTGTTGTAAGGCTTAACTACAACTACAACTGGATGGTGAGGGTGCGCCGGGAACCACGAAGTTGGTGGTTCAAACCCTGGCTGCTCCATGTTCCATGTCAAAGTGACCCTGAGCAACACACCTAACCCCGTATTTCTCCCTGGGATAAAATGTAAACACCATGTGTTAATAATGCACTGTAAGTTACTTTAGCTAAATGACGTTGTATTATTCAGAGTTTAATTTTTAACACTTCGTTGAGTGTTGATTTAACACTGACAATATAAACACCAGCTTAGAGTTCAAATTGAATCTCAATTCAAGTCAATTTAACTCTCTGAAATGTTCTGTGTTGTCAGATTACTTTGAGTAGCGTTAAGAGCATCGAGTGCATAACCAATAATATACTCGCACACTCATTTATTGTTAGCTCTACAGGTTTTAAAACAGATATACTTCCAACCTGTCAATTTAACTATGACCACTAAACAATGCTTGACCAAGTCCAATCAGCCGAGAACAGGCTGCTGTCTGCGACGTGAGATGAGGCTGACCGCCCGGTCCTGGGGGCATCAGGTGGTCCCGTTAACTACACCTCACGTCTCCGACATCCTCCATGGAATTTTTTACGATGGCTGATGTTAACAAAGCGACCGCAGAAATGTTGCTTAAACACCTAATTTCTCGCCTGAAAACGTCCTAAAATGACATTCCGTCCCTTGAATATGGTAGTATTTATAAACTTGGACGGGCGAGCCCGGACTTCACGGCATATGAAGGAAGGGCGTATGATTGGCGCATTGCGCTTTTCAAAATCAGCGCTCTTTGCTTCCGCCTTCCGGTGTAACTGAGATTCTCTCACATTGTATACTGAGATTCTCTCACACTGTATACTGAGATGCTCTCACGTTGTATAGTGAGATGGCATGAGTGTCTCAAGTGTGTGTGAGAGTGTCTCAATAGTGTGTGTGAGAGTGTCTCAGTAGTGTGTGTGAGAGTGTCTCAGTAGTGTGTGAGAGTGTCTCAATAGTGTGTGTGAGAGTGTCTCAGTAGTGTGTGTGAGTGTGTCTCAGTAGTGTGTGTGAGTGTTGAGTGTCTCAGTAGTGTGTGTGAGAGTGTCTCAAAAACAGGGCTAATTCCACACGCACGGCAAAAACACGATTCAGCACCTGTCCCCGGGATAACCACCGAACGTTAGAATGGTACAGAAGTACCTCGAATTCAGAGCCCATTTCTTTACACAGCTACTGAAGATGCGGTGCCTCAGAGAACTATTTCGCACATAGTTCACGCATTCCACTACAATTTTTAATACTTCTGCCAGTTTGGGAGGCAAGGCTTTTGTTGCCAAAGCATGCCTGTGCAGAATACAATGCGTAACAATGATGTGTGGTGCATCTGCTTTTACTAGCGCACCAAAACCAGACTTTCTTCCCAGCATGACTGGAGCTCCGTCCGAACAAACTGCAGAAACCATATCCCACGAAAGATTGTTGTCTTTGAAGAAGTCATCCAAAAGGTTCTTCACATCGGCTGCCTTAGTTGTTACAAAATAAAAAATCTTCCTTTATCACGTTGTCTTTCACATAGCGAATACAGCAAGCTGGCTTAGATTGGAACCCTCTGTGGTCTCGTCGAGTTGAAGGCTGAATTTTGCCGGGCTTGAAATCAGATCTGCAACTACTTGAGCCAAGATGTCTTTGCTCATGTCCTCTATTCTGTCGCTAATGGTGTTATTTGAAAGAGGAATTTGGGATAACTTATCTTCAGCCGCTTTTCCCAGCATGATATTCGCCATCTTCAACACAGCTGGTTTTATGAGTGCTTCACTGATGGTGTATGGTTTGCCCTGCTTCGCGATCAGGTAAGCAACTTCGTACGATACTGTGAGGATCGGTTTGTTGATAGGTACAAAGCCGAGAACAGGCAGAGTAGCCTTTTCATCGAATCTGGCTCTCTTCACCTTGAATTCACCGAGCGTTGTGTAGTGTTCTTGTATTGTCCATCTCCGTGTAGCTTAAGGAAGTGTTCTCTTAGTTTTGCCGGCGCTAGGCTTGAATTGCTCAACTTTGCAATTGCATTGAAAATCATGCAGTTAGGACGCTGACTCCCATCACGTTCCGTTATACATGTGAATCCATATTGTACATATTCGTCCGACCACTTTCTTTTTTTGCTCGACATAGTATGAAGGGATTAAAATATTAAGAAAGAAATCACACAACGTACCATCACGACAGTCACAATTCGACTACCGAGCGCGCCAAATTCCCTGCAGGCAATGATGGTCAAGCGGGGCGTGTCATCACGAATCATATGAGTCGGGTGTGTGTCTTGACCTCCGCCGAACCCCTGAGACTGACTCACCGAACCCAGGTTAAGAACCACTGTTCTAAATGTTTTGCACTGTCAGTTCTATTTTTCAATAAAGAGTTGGAAATTAATGTTTTACATTTTTTTATTTTTTTGTCCGATTCATCGATTAATCGAACAAATGATCGACAGATTAATCGATTATTAAAATAATCGTTAGTTGCAGCTCTACAAATGGGTATTCGTCAAAATCCCCCACACGCACTGTTGTTTTTCTTAGCCTGCTTACTCATTGATCACTGCAGGGTTCAGTGTCAACTCACGTTAAAGAGAAGTCACTTATATTGCAAAGCACACTTTTGACACATCGTCTTGTTGGTGGTTTGGACAGCTGAGGGTTCTCATTATTCTAACCAATGTACAAAAGAATGTGTTGGAATTTTAAAAAATGCTATTTTTTACACCACCAAGTAGCAGTCAGCCCCACCACATTTCCAAGCAGGAAATACCTGTTGGTTGCTTTAGTCTTTCGCAAATATATCTTTATTACGAGAGAACACTTAGTAATGACTTTGTTGATAGTGTACTCGTTTTGTCTCTAAAGATATACAATCTATTGAATAGTCCTAGAATTTGGGGTGCACATTTACACGTTAAAAACAGAATTTTGTTAGCTAGACCATGTGGTAACCATTTCATTAGTCAGGAGGTTATCATTATTAGAATCGAGTCCAAGGACTGAGAATATTGTCTGTCTTGGAAAATTTGTGATTTCTGGACTTGACTTGTCTATTCTGTTGCAAGATTTCCAGATCCTTGGACCACATTTCACACGAAAGCACATCTCAGGCTTCAAGTATGCAATTGTGTCATAAAGAGTGTAAATGACCACTAGCAGTGTTTTTATTTTGACGATCCCGCTCTATGTTTTACGTGACTTTTATTTTGACCGCAAACTATCCTCACACGTGACTAATCGCTAGCGCTCATGTTGTAAGAAGTCACGAGTAGCCCCGTTATAAGGCAATGCAGACTCTAGAACCAGAGATTTAAAATATCACTAACATTAACGAAGGTGTTGTTTGAAGAGTATATTCAGTGTTTGTTGATGATTTATTAATGATTTGTTAAGTTGCTAGCTAGCTCTATAACATCCAAAGTTAAGCTAATGGCGGCAGCCTTCCCGGGATAACCACGGTATAGCAGCCCTTTGATATGCGGAGCGAGGTACGTGGTTAATTGTAATTGTATTCCATGTTCATGTAAACGATAATTAGATCAATTCATATCACTGTTGTCTGCTATGCAGTTATTCATGTATGCTAAAGTGCATTTGTCTGGCTAAATTGCCTTTGTTGTCCCCCTCTTTAGTTTTCACGGTGTTGGTGCTATGCACACTCTTCTGAAATAAAGTACACCAGTCAGGAAACACTCCCAAGTCTGTTTATTCAACGTTGAAGGGATGCTACAAAGAGAGTAGTTGCTGGATGGACCCTAAACAAAATAAAATTATTTCTCCTTCAAAAGGAAAAAGGATGTATTATATAAATATGCCACAAGCTGTATGAAAATGCTCCAAACACAACTCTTTCAACAACTTGACACAGTGGGGCTTCTAAGTGGCTAAGGAAGCTGTCGATCATTTCTTCATGGGTTTAGTGGTATCCAATGGTATCAGATAATTCGAAAAAAAATGTTGAAAGGGGAAGGTCGGACAAACACAGCCGAAGTATCCAAAAATCTAGATTTGGACTGCTGTCAGTCGTGAGGCCTGCACCAAAGCCTATCCTAGAATAGAACCTTCCAGGATTACTGTGCATACACCGAGCATCAATTAATTAGTCCTTTACCTTAGCAGTGAGCACAGCAATTCAATTCAATTTGTCAGGGCCGGATTGAAAAGGAGGACTCAGAGGCAGAGGGTTGACGCAATAGGCCGTCTTTATTCGTCTCGTGGATAAAAAAAACATAAACGGCTATGAACTGTGAGCG
The DNA here is from genome assembly GCF_949316345.1 of Pungitius pungitius. Lineage (NCBI taxonomy): Eukaryota > Metazoa > Chordata > Actinopteri > Perciformes > Gasterosteidae > Pungitius > Pungitius pungitius. The sequence continues at coordinate 9,170,644 of NC_084906.1, forward strand.
TTTCTCAAAATCTCTCTTGACAGGAAAACAAAAAGGCTTCAAAAGAACGCCAGACTAATTCTAAGAAAGTTTACAAAAAGTCACTCTTAACAGAGGAAAAACAAAACAAAACAAAGTGTTCCAAGGCAAGGTAAGACAAGGCGAAAAGATTGCTGTGGCTGTGGCTGTGGGAAGGCTTGGGTGGACACAAGGTCGTACACTCAGGCACAAGACAAAGGGAGACACAGACTATAAGACACATGAGGGTAATGGGAAACAGGTGGACACAATCAGGAATCAGGGGAGACGTTTCGACTGGTGACATGAGGAAGGGCAAGTGACCTGAAACGAGAGGAAGGCTACTGCTTCCAAAATAAAACTGAAATGTGTTGTGCTGTCAATTCTAGGACTTATAAATGTGACTCGGAGAACGGATAAAGTGTAAAAGAAAGGGTCACTTTATTTCAAGCTTAACAAGAGCAATGAATCCCGGCAGTTAAACGTGCACGGTCCTAAGAATGAATATCCAACCTAGAGCATGAATATTCAGAAAAAGGCGCTTAGACAGAGTGCGCAGGGCCTTTTCATGATTGGCTCGTATGAAGCCCCATTGGTTGAAGCAAAAGCTGCAGGCGGAGTGTTTTCTAGCTGTACGCGGCCTGATTGGAGCACCCACACTGGCTCGTCCCTCCGACGGCAAATGTAGACGTCATTTCTTTTTAAACCTATAAAATAATGCTATAGAACAAAGTAGAGGACGACATTTTACCGTATTAAAAATCACGTTGATATGTGGTCTAAACATAGACGTCATTTCAACGTCTACGAATAGACGTTGAAACAACTTTCACTTTTAAACCATTTTGCAACGTCTTTTCAACGTCGGGCATAGACGTCTATTCAACGTCTTTTCAACCAAAAAATGCTCACTGGGAGCTCTCACTCTGACTCCAGAGTACACACCAAGGTAAAACCCCAAAACTAATGAAACATAATCAGTGATTATGAAAAATGTAGAGTAGACATCAAAAAAACGTTTTTTTTAATAAAATTGTTAAGACTTATGTCAACATTTTAAAGTTTAAATGGTGTCTCTAGCTGAAAGATTGGAAAAGCTGAAAAAAATGGAATGTTAAAGAAGTTTTGAGAGGATTTGAAAATGAACTCCATTGGAAATCATGTGGCAGAGGAAATAGAAAAAAAATAAGTTGACTAAAGATTCGAAGAATAATACTTGGCCAATAACTGCGCCATTACGTAAGATACAAAACAACTCAACTGAATTGATTGTCCATCTCGGCAAAAACTCACCAAAAATATGATTTGATATTTGTTAGTTTGATTTGTTTGTTCATTATCACATTTTATTTGTAGATGTGACACGGTAAGTTCAGGACCGTAGACAGGAAGACTCAAACGCAGATACCAAGAACAAAGCTACTTTATTAATACAAAATCAAAAATGCCTAGGAGGAAAACGACAATCAGGAATACAAGCAAGCAGGCAGGCAAACAAACCTCACCAACATAGACATGACACTCAGCAACATGACAGATGAAACTCATTAAATGAACCGACCAGAAAACAAACCCACACAGTAGAGATAGTATAAACATAACACATTTTATACGATCAGATATTTTTGAACACAACATATTGAACAATTGCATGTTATACTGATTCAGGCTCTTGTCATCTCCCGCCTTGACTACTGTAACTCCCTCCTGGCAGGTCTTCCAGGTACCGCCATACGACCACTGCAGCTCATCCAGAATGCAGCAGCTCGACTGGTCTTCAACCTTCCGAAATACTCCCACACCACACCACTTCTCCGTTCACTTCATTGGTTACCAGTGGCTGCCCGCATCCAGTTCAAAACATTGGTACTGACGTACCATGCTGTGAATGGATCGGGACCAGTCTACATCCAGGACATGGTGAAACCCTACATCCCAACCCGCACACTCCGATCTGCATCTGCTAAGCTGCTAGTCCCTCCCTGAATGAGAGAAAAGCACTCGGCGAGATTGCGACTCTTTGCTGTCCTGGCTCCCAGATGGTGGAATGAGCTCTCCGATGACATCAGGACTGCAGAGAGTCTCTACATCTTCCGTCGAAAACTCAAGACACACCTTTTTAGACTCTACCTTGACTAAAACACTAGCAAACCGTAGCACTAACAAATGGTAGCACTTAAATTGTACTTATAATGGCACTTTTCTATAACATGTTTTGAAACTGCTTATTTGATTAAAAATGTACTTTCTTGTTACTTGTTCTTCCGAGTTTGTATCTCTGTGGAAATGCACTTATTGTACGTCGCTTTGGATAAAAGCGTCAGCTAAATGACATGTAATGTAATACATTAAACAATTACATTGTTTTTCATATTAACCAGATAATGCTGTACTCGCTCATCCCTATTAACCAGTAAACCTACACATTCTGAACAATTATAGTTTAAGCAGTCTATTGGTAGTTAACATGCTAACAAACTGATCAACAATTATAGGCATACATAGCATATACATGTCAGGTATGTATGCTATTTTATTGAACAAGCAATTCAAATCATATAATGATGTGTGCACTAGGCATTGCTTTTCAGCTGTCCCCAGGCTGTTGTGCAGCACAAGATGAGTGCCTGCTGTTGAAGTCACACAATGCACTTTTGCAGCCAGGCACATTTTGTTTTAGTGTCATTAAGACGGTTTATGCGTGAATTTTAGCAATTGAGTCACTACAAAAGTTGTTGAAAGTCCCAAATATTTTTTTTTAAATACCTAAATTTGTTGCTAGGAATGGTTTGAAAAAAACGTCGCCCCGATAGTCTGAAAAGTTGCTGAGTCTAGCCAAATAAGTTGCTATGTTGGCAACACTGGTTGTTTGGCAGTGAGAAAGCCAGCATAGCCTTCCCAAGGTCCTAGTACTATTTATTCACAGAAAAATGAAATAGGCGTTAAATACATCTTTAGTATAAAATAATAAAATTGCTTACTCAAAGGTAAATAAAAAGTTTTTCAAAATAAAATATACTTTCTTGTTTTTGGTTTGCATTCGATACTTAACATAAATTAACTTAAGTACCTTTTTAACTTTTGTTGCAAGCAAAACACAAAAAAAACTTTTTTTCATCGTTAAGATACCTTCAAAAACAGTATTCTTTAATTTTACAACCACTCAAGACAATATTTTACACTCGTATGAAACACACTTAAATGAGATTTTAAACCTGTTGCAGGCCTGTTTGTTGAAGCTTGTGTGCGTCTGGGCCTAAAACTGTAATGGCCGCTTCACGCAAAGCTGAGCAAAAATAAAAGCATGTGCATGTGTATGTTAGTACTCACGAATCCAGGGTTAGAGGGTTAGAGATAGAAGGGGAATGAAGTCTCACAATGATAATGGCAATGGCAGCGGCAGTCAATCCAAACACCCACGCGGGCACACTAGCAAAGTCACAGTAAAAACAGCAGGGCCTTCGGTTGGAAACGCTGTCTCTCTCTCTCTCTCTCCAACGTCTCCTTAAAGCATATTATCCAAATTGAGCCACAATATCAAATGCTATCTCATGTCGAATTAGCATCAGCTTTTCTGTAGCTTCAGAAATATCACAATGCTAAAACGTGCTCACTACTCCCCAAAATAACCTGCACCTTTAGCCCCGCCCCTTACACGGTGACTTCACTCTGATTGGCTCGTGAGTTTTAACTAACCAAAGGTAAAACAGGAATGAAATGATTTCACAGGTGACACGTTAAGCCTAGTTTATGCTTCTATGTTTTCAGAGAAATGCAACGACATGCGTTCTTGCGTGTGTCGACCCATTTTTCTAAACTTGCGTCAAAAGCCATAATTCCGCTATTATTAAAACAAAGAATTTTTAACGAGAGAATGAATCAGTTTGAAGAGTTTTCAAATAAACAAATATGTCAATGACATGAAAAATGCCAAAGTATAGAATGGCACAAGACGCCAGAAAAATGTCACACGGTAGTATTTTAATTCCTTAAAAATGTGAGGGTAGTAGGAGGAGGAGAGTAACTAAATATTTAATTGCATAATAGGCCCGGGAAAACAACGATCATAAAACCCTATGATTGTCAGAAAATGGGACATTGAATACAAGTTCTAAATTTAAATTATGTCATTGTATATCAAGCCATAAAAAGTTCAATGTTGTAGTTTAGATCAGTGGTTCTCAACTGGTCTGGCTCCAGGACCCACCATCACCCCTTTGTCAGAATGGGATGCTGGCGCAGGCGGAAGGCAGGACCCAAACGCAGAGTTCCAGACGTGCTCTTTAATTCTCACAAAAATCAAAACGACGTGCACCAACAGCGACTGAGATGAGACAATGACGCGACAAGGGACATCAGGCATACGGGGCTTAAATACACAAGGGAGGTGCAGGTGATTGGACACAGGTGGAAACACTCAGGCAATCACAGGACAAGGCAGGAAGTGAAGTTAACCCAGGACCACAAGGAACATGAAACTTCAAACTAAAACAGGAAGAGAGACCAAACCGTGACACCCTTAATGACAAGCCGCATTTTCCAGCCTTTAGCTTACACATAAACACGGCTTCTTCCTCTCTTCTTTTCTTTCGGATCACAGATATTTTACAGACTTCATGAACTTAAAGACTTTTATATGAATTTCTTTTAACTGTAAATAGTCAACTGTAATAGTGTAAATTTATTAAACAGTACATTTTATATTTATGCTTTTAAACAGCACATACTTTTGTTGTTACTGTTTTTTTTATTATGAACTCTATTTATTTATGAACCTTTTTTCACAGCATGTTGTTATACTGTTAACTATTTATTATGCTCTGTAACTTTTTTTGTACAGGGCTACATATATACACATTTTTTAAAATCATTTTGGGGTGCTAGATTTGAGATTTTTCTAAAACATTTTAGTGGTGCTTTCTGTGTTTGCATACAGCCTGTAACTGTGTAAGAGCAATAAGGATACGATGTGGCTACTATTCTGCAGAGACGGACCTCCTGCAGTATACAGTATATCTCCAGAAATTCTGACCCTAAGGGAAGAAAAAAGGGCCAATTTAACATCTTCTATTCCAAAAAGAATGCATGTTGATTCCCAAGAACCACAGATGACTTTGTTCAATGTGACTTTGAGCTGAATCCCTCTGGGTGACTCACACGTGTCTTTGATTCGTAGACTGGGTTTGAAGTTTGCCGTGTGTGCCGACATTCAGGCACAAGTGCTCATCTCCTCATTCCACACCTTAAAAAGCCAAACGATAGATCATTCAACACTGGTCAAAGCCTTTGGGATTACTCTTGCCGGACCAGATAGAGTGAAAGGAAACATTTCTCTCAAGGGTTCTTTTCATGTCAGACTCTTCTCCTACCGATGTGACCATGTCATGGCAAGACTGCTTTTAGTGGAAATACGTTGACTGTGGGGGGGTTAGGGTTAGAGTTGGCCCAAGAAATGACGTTGTAGCCCATTTAGCAGCTGCCGCCTGTGGAGTTCTCCCCAAATGCTGAATCAATTAAAGAGACGCAAGCAAACCAACTTTTTGTTGACCAAAAAAATACATGAGAATATAGTCTATATTGGAAAAAATCTGTTACTCTTTAAGCTTGATTAGGCAATTACATTTTTGAAATGTTATGTTTATTTTAATTCTATTTATATACAAATAAAAAAACAAATAAAATGCTCTGACAATAATAAAATGTCACAAGGGAGGATTCATACGCAGAGTTGAGAGACAGCGAGATCCTCCTTGTGGCACTGGCAAGCAATGGCAACCGAGTGGCACCGTGTGGCACCGAGTGGCACGCAGTGGCACATCAGTGGCAAAACAAGGCAAGCGAGTGGCAATTGCCAGTAATTCAGTGGCAAGTCCGGAGCGAGCGTCTCAGTGGCACGCTGAGTGGGCGGAGCCAAGTTTTCCTAGAAAACGGCCGTTGACGTTAATACCTTTTATTTTATTTTTTTTATTTATTTGAGACAAGTGAGCGCTCGTTTTCCAGAGCAGGGGCTCGTTTTAGCTTTGGACCAGATACTGGCCACTGCGATCTCATGTCTGCGCGTTCCGTGTGGGGGCGGGCGGGGGTCCGTGTGGAGGTTCCGCGGGGATGTGGTGGTCCTCGGCCGGGAGCGACACGGGGTTGCGGGGGGCTCCGCGAGGGGGGGTTTTGGCGTGTTCCGTGTGTATGTTTGTGGGGGGGTGTTTCTTGGGTTCCTGTGGGGGGGTCCGGGGGGAGGGGGGGCGTGTAACCCCGGGGGCCCTGCAACCCCGGTCACCCGCGCCCCCCCACAAACACATACACACATGGTACACGCACCCCCTCCCCACAGGAACCCAAGGAACACCCCACACAAACACACACACACACACGGAACACGTGTTTACACGTGATTACATAAAAATCACACAATACACCATAATATAATAGGCCTAATCTAACACATTGCAATCATAATTTATATACCTAGACACCCTTTGTTAACTCGTACCTGGCACAGAACAAAAACTCCCAAAAAAAATTGTTTTTTTAAAAAAAAAGGAAGAAATCTGTCGGAGAAGTTGTCAGAAAGACTTCTTCTCCCAGGATTGAATATTTCACCACGGATGTCATGTGTATAGTATAAAATGTTACAGGATACACAATATGTTTGATTCACTTGCTATCTGCAATCACGCATACCACAATAAAACAAACAAAAACTAACTAAATAACATGGACACAAGTGGGTCTGTTGAGAGTGAACACTGCTTGATGATGTGTTGTCTTGTGTTGTTGCTAATCACACATCATCTTGGGAGAGTTCTGATGGGTTGGTCCTTGATGGCACGGTGACGTCTGCGATCACTTGCTGCACCTTCGATGCTGATCACTCCGTTGGCAACACAGAACAGGTCTGTCGGTCGCTTGGTGGTATACCAGCTCTGCTGGTTGAATCTTCTGGAGGTGTTGCGGTTGGATCCGCTGGAGCTGGGACGTGTTTGCAGTGGGTGGCGTGTATCCATGTTGCCCTCTCTGCCACCTTCACAGCCGTGTGGGTGACGAGTAGTGTTTGGAATGGCCCCTGCCACCGCTTTGCTTTCCAGCTCTTCCTCCTGAAGTCCTTCACCACCACGAAGTCACCTGGTTGAAGATGGTGTAGAGGACCTGTGGCTTCTGTCGGAAGTGCAGCTACAACCTGTTTTCTCACATCAGACAAACTAGAAGACAGTTGAATGCAATAGGTTAACATGTCATTTTCGCACAGTGTAGTGGAAGGGAGTGGTGTTCCTGGAGCTTCCACACCAATGTGGAGAGGAAGTGCAAAAAGGATTTCAAATGGGCTTAATTTACTGCGTGTTTTTTAAGTCAATACGTATGCATTTATCTAACATTCCCCCTTTTGACACATGGTTTAACCCATGAGTCAATTTTGCATACTGTGGAATAGTTCTGTTATTAGAGTTTGGTGTAACACTGGTTTACCTTCCCATTTAAAAAATATCAAAAACTGACTGACTGTCCGTGTCCATGGGGACACTGAAAAAAAACATTGGAGAGGTCAACCACGGAAAACCATCGAGCATCAGGCGGAAACTGTGCCATAATGGTGTAGGAGTATGGTACATCTGCGGCTCGTGCGCGGACGACTGCATTAACAGCTTTGAGGTCCTGCACAAATCGCCACTCAGTTGGTTTGCTTGCGTCTCTGATTTTTTCAACAAGAAAAATAGGTGTTCTTACCAACAATGACTCCGGCCTTTAAGAGTGAGTTGAACACCGGTGTAATACCGTCAATGGCCTCTTGGCGCAATGAGTAATGATGTTTGTGAGGACGGAAGTCTGATCAATAAGTGATGACCACAGGTTGGCAGTTTTTGATGAGTCCCACGTCATATTTATGCGCTGCCCACAAGGTGTCTGGAAACAGAACTGAAGGCAGGAGAAATAGAGGAGACATCAGTCTGAAAAGCATCAGTGTGTGTGTCAGAAAATGTGTTATTTTCATCCATGACATAAACAGATCTGAGAGCAGGTATGGAGAATACAAATGTCTGTTTAAAGAAGCCTGTCGACGGAGAGCACATAACAGTTGGATCTGGTGTAGCCTCCCAATCTATTAATGCCTCACACGCTTCGACAAAGGGTCCCAAATCTCTCCAGCGGTCTGTTGACGCTTTAGACAAGGAGATGTGTGGGAAAGAAGATGTCACTTTAAAGACGTGTTGTATCTGGTTGATGATTCTGCGTCTCACCACTTGCAAACCTGTAGCAGTGGAGATGAGGCTAATGCCAAAAGAACACGTGAGGTCTCTGCCCATCTGTTTAATGGGACAGATAGTCGTCACTATAAGTCCTGAATTTCTTTTACCCTGGGAAAACGCAAGCTAAACCCTAACCGAGAGTATCGATTAATAAATATAGGTCAAAGGTCGTGAATACCGGTTTTCAGACAATTTATTATCTTATAACCACTTGTTTTATTATCTGAAATATGATAGCGTTCCTTGTCTTCCTGTTCACAATTATGATTTCCCAAACCATATATTGCCCTTTTGGTTCAAGGCCACAATTATACGACTTCAGAGTGTTAAATCTAAATACAATCGTTCGCAAATCGATCCTCTCTTCCTCAGTAAAAATAAATTTGGATAATGATGAATCAGAAATAAACACTTTACAATTACTTTTATGAATTCATATACATTTTTCAATACCCGGAAAAGACAACCCATGACTGTCAAGAGACCACATAAATAAACAGAATTAGTTTATTCCTTTAGTTTTACTCCTACTATTACGAAGTTCTACATTTGCGTCTTCGTAATCTGTTACCACGTTTATAGAATTAAATTTAGACTATCAACTTCTCACCCGATATGAGGAAATTACTTCTTTCAGTTGGATCGTTGTGAAGTCAATCAGGTCTCTTTCGGTCGCCGGTCCCCTCTCTCTGAGTCTGATGAGGTTTGGGGCAGAATCACTTTTTGTGGATCCTGAAGAGGCCTCTTCCCGGACGTCCTTGGAGTCCCGACGGAGCTTCAAACGATCCCACTTCTGACTAGAGCTGCAACTAACGATTATTTTAATAATCGATTCATCTGTCGATTATTTGTTCGATTAATCGATGAATCGGATAAAAAAATAAAAAATGTAAAAACATTAATTTCCAACCCTTTATTGAAAAATTGAACTGACTATGCACTTCCTAAATATCTTTTGCACTAACAGATTGCTCCTTGAACATCCCTAAGTAAGCAAATAAAATGGACTAACACAAAAAACATACACACATCGCATGATGTATACTTTACAGCCGCCAAATTAAATATATTAGGCACAAAATCATGAATCATTGCCGTGGTGCTCCCGTGCCAGGCGATGTCGCTTTTGCATATCTTACAATCAGACATGTCAACCCTGCCGAATTTCAAAGCCCCTCCCGAAAATATCCCGGACCGACCTTTCTCCTGATTTCCACCCGGACATCAATATTGCTGCACCACCCGTCACTGGGCGCGCCGTTTCAGACCGAACAATAATAAAGGTTACACCTTGAAGTCGAGCGCGGCGATTAGAACGTAAAACTACTGGCGCTGCAAAGAAAACCGCAGCACCCCCCCCCCCCCCCCCCCCCCCGTTGCCCGCTAGGACCCGCACCCCCCATTTCAGTGTGAAATATTTAGGTCGCATTGGCTTCTCTTCCTCCGCATGTTTCAGAACAGTAGTACGGGTCTCTCCGATGTTCTGCTGCGCGAGCGCTCAACTTTTTTTTCCCCAGCTCTGCGCGGCGCGCGCAACTTTCTTTTAAAACTCAAATAGTCGCGCGACACAACGAATCGATAATGAAATTCGTTGCCAACGCTTTTAATAATCGATTCTAATCGATTTCATTGATTCGTTGTTGCAGCCCTACTTCTGACACCAAATTGTTGTGGAAGATTTTCTCGTGCAATCGGGAATCAGTTGAAAAGTCTCTTGTCAGTGTCGTGAACGCAAAGCAAGGACCAGACTTGAGACTTTAATCAAAGCAATATGACAATGTTCATTTGTGACAGGAGTATTCAGTCCTGCAGTCATACGTGCACGGACCTGTATCAATCTGTCTAGCAACAGCAATGAAAGGGCTCTTAATACAAAGTGCGCTCGGAATATATAGTCTTTAAGAGCATTCTTGATTGGTTCACTATGATGGAGGCGGCTCCTTGTTTATGACCTTCGCAGAGCCCCATTGGAGCACAGGGATGTCCATCCCTCCAGGCTCTCGGATCATCACGTCTCCTGTTGTTCATGAGTTCACTGCATACTTCAGATAGTTGGTGTATTGAGACATGTTAGTCTCAATATTCTGTTTTATCTACGATTGACCCTGAGAGAGCGTGTAGTTATTTAGCCTCAGATTCACTCCATATTTAGACTGTTTTCCGTGTGAGCCATGGTCACCCCGTCCCATGTATGGACGTGACCCTGAGAGTGCGTGCAGCCTTTTTATCAACATGTTCGTGTGCTCCGGGTCATACACAGCCTCCACTCATTATTAGTATTACATTATTGTTCAAGTGTAATTGCCATCTAGCGTGAGCATGCATGATTATATTCAATCCTCAACATCAGTCAAAGTTGCATTTTCCGTTTATTTCTTGCAAGGAAGAAGAGGCCTGCGACAGCTACACATGGACAGGCAGTGGCAAGCTCCTTCTTAATGTTTGAGAGGAACATGGCTATATTTATACATCGACAGGGTTAACACCTTGGTTTTGTTATGCTAAAGAGTTTGAGACAGGCAAGGAGGTCTCAGACTTGAAGGGAAACTCAAGATGCTTACAACAGATGTTTGATTAGATCTAGGACAATAGCCAAAGAAGTTCACACCTTCTCCTTCCTCCACGCAGCGGTGTTATGCAAAGACAAATGGGATCAAAGAGGAGAGGTGCTTTGAGATTATTCTGTTTAGATCGTTCCCACACAGCTGGGGTCTTGGGACTTCCTCAGAATTAAAGTCACGATTGGTTTTAGACATTAATCTAATAGGACATTATGGCATCATTATATTTTGCCATTACAAGCCTGCAGCACACTCAAGGTCTAGAGAGGTTACAGTTACCAACGTGAAAGTCCACACAGCAGCAGACTGGGTCCCTGCAGAGGCCACCACGTGAGCCAGCTACTTCCCCGAGTTCACACAGGTTAGAAGGCCATTTTTCTATACAGGGACTCTTCAAATTAACCTTTTGTCTTTGTGGTGTGATATCAAACTTGATGAATCATATCAAAATGATTCGACATCAGAAAAAGTGATTTTGAGAGTGCACCCCCAATAAATGTCTCAGTGAAATTATGCTGGCGAGTGAAAGACAGTAGTGAAATGCTATTTATATTAAAATAAGACAGTAGTGCAATGTTGTTTATATTACATCAAGATGGTGGTGGATTTAAACGAGGTGATTTGTTTTAGTTTTCTTGTATAGGTCCTTGTGACAGCAGAGCTGGATCATCCTGTTGGAGAAGGTGCTCCGCTGTCCCTTTAGACGATTTACTGGCTTTCCAATGTTTTCCAGTTACACTGCTTTCTGACTGTTGGATTCTCTTATACACAGGTACGTAGCCTTAACCAGATGACTTGGGCATCCATTGAGTTGTCCTGCTCTGAAGATGCTTAAGGAGAGCTGCGCTGGGACTTTGCACACTGCACTGACTTCACACCTTATACACTGCGCTTGGGTTCAACTTGGACCTCGCGTGTTGGAGTCCATTGAGAAAGCTGTCCTCTGGTAACCTACTGTACAAGCCACCCTGTAATGGACAAGAATCAATCATCCATTATCCAAACTTTCATCTTGTTTGTTTACTTTAGGACAGAGAACAGCGACTTCTTTGGGTAAACTAAAGAACTGAAGTATTGTTTATATAGCATGAACACATTTTTAGTCCAGTATCAAATCTGCATGGTGAAGTCATGAAAAAAGGCAACAGCAATGTTTGCCATAGAATAAGTCATAGAAATGGGAGATGAAACGTGATAGAGAATGTCACGAAAAAAAATTAAATTGATTTAGTGTGTCCTTAAAAAAGTTCAAATGTAATATGCCATAAAGTGTAATTCAAATTGTTACTAAACTGATACGTTAGTATCAAATGTAGAGTGTGCCTTAGGTACACTGTACTATATGTGTCTTGAAACATGTTGTAATGTAGTATGCCATAAATTCAATTCAATTCACCTTAACACCTTAAATAATGTCTTAGTATACTATTTATGAATGCAATGTATGCCATACAATATATAAAAGCAAAATAAATGTTATTGTGTGTGAGGTCTCAACCCCAGCGTGACGGCAGGAGGCCACGAGGGGGAGCCGAAGGAGTCAATCACCAGAATTCTAGACACCTGCGAGAGAGGACGCGAACCCCGGAGCCAATCACTGGAACGCTGAACACCTGCGAGAGAGAGATACCTATAAAAACAGCCCGACGCAGCGGGCAGGTTGTGAGGTATTGAATGTACACTTCTCTGCTGAACCGCTTTGTTTATCTGCCCCTAAACCCCTTAGAACCTGTGAATCGACCTTCCGCCTGCATCTGACCACGAACCTGCCTATTCCCCTGGACCAGAACCATCTTTTGCCTCCCGCGTTGCCGACCTACTGCCTGTCCTCGGAATTCCCATTTAGATTTGCCCCTGAGTATAATTGATACCTGTCCTTTAATAAAGAAAGGTTGGAAGCTCTGATCCTGAGTCCGAGTCTACTTCCAGGGTCCATCCGTGACATTGTGTTGAAAATATTGAAACATTATTTCAATACAACATATTTCATAGTATAGTACGTCTAGCAATGTGGCATATATAGCATTATCTCAAAAAAGTATAGTATGCAGTGAAAGGTTATATAGCATAACAGTATAATATGCCATAACATTTCTTAAGTAATTTATAAGTATACATCATAAAATCTCATGAAAAACATTACAGTTAAGAATCATTTAAAAAAATCATACTTTCATGTGCTATAAAAAATAGTACATAGTACAACACACAGACTGTGTAGAATGACATGAAAAATGCCAAAGTATAGAATGCCACAAGACGCCAGAAAAATGTCACATGGTAGTATTTTAATTCCTTAAAAATGTCAGGGTAGGAAATGCCAGAGAGTAACTAAATATTTAATTGCATAATAGGCCCGGGAAAACAACGATCATAAAACCCTATGATTGTCAGAAAATGGGACATTGAATAAAATTTCTAAATTGAAATTATGTCATTGTATATCAAGCCATAAAAAGTTAATAAACAATGTTGTAGTTTAGATCTGTCGTTCTCAACTGGTCTGGCTCCGGGACCCACCATCACCCCTTAATGACAAGCCGCGACCCAAATTGAGGAACATTCTCAACTTCTCAAATTTATTCAAAATCAAGTTCATAAGTTGAATTTTATATTTTATATTCAGGATGTTTAATTATCCTAAAAACCCAATTTCTCCCCCATATCAGAATGGTTTGACCCAACCTGGCACACACTGCTGAAAACATGGACGGAAGAGCAGGCAAAAAAAAAACGACACTCCAAAAGCCCCTTCAAAATAAAATCAGGAATCAGGAGGAATTTTTTTGTGATTTTTTTTTTTTTAATTCAAATTTTTATTTTCCCATGCAGAGGCTCGCGACCCATTAAAAACGGGTCCGCGGCCACTAGTTGAGAATCACTGGTTTAGGGTGATATTAGAAAAATTATGGTATAGTGCCCCATAGAAATGTCTTCTACATTATAGTGAAGTATTCCAAACAAATGTCAGATTATTGAATGTTATGTGTATATCATAGTTTAATCTAAAATAAATTGGCTCTGCTAGTTTTCGTCTATATGCCTTTGAAGAAAAGAGTGAATGTTGACATAGTAATAATAGTGTTAAAGACCTACAAGTTTAGTCCATTTAACATTTATCATCCTTTTAAATGTATTCTAATCTGAATTTATTTGTTTAAAATAATATACGTTCTTAAATGCATTATTTAGTCATGGGAATGAACTGAGTATTAATCATGTGAGCGCCTTGTAGTAATATAATCCTATTCTTACCTATTACCCAACCATAATGTCCACCAGAGAGGCCAAAACACCTGTAAAAGAGGGCTGGACAGAGCAGTATGTTTTTTTTTGTAATCTGCAACTGTACCACTAAATGCTACTACATCCCACACAATGTTTCTAAGATGAGATACAGCTAATTGATACCTTTTGCCATTTTTAAATTTTTGTTATAATTTAAACCCCCAGTATGTGTTGTAACAGTTACGTAATTCTTTTTCAATGCTTACAAATGCAAAAACTTGAAACCATATAAAAATGATAACTTTGTCAACATGATGATTAGTAATTGATTACCAGCCATAATAGCTGTTAATTGACTGTTGTCCGTTTTTAGGGCTTTCGACCCAGCACTGCCCTCCTCTGGAGTCAGGCTCAAGTAAAATGTTGAACTACAATGTTGGAAGCTCCTCTGCAGTCACTGTACTTCCCCTCATCCACATCGACACATACATACATGCATAATTACATACATACCTGAGGTTGTAATTGAACAGGTTGTATGACATGACCTTTGGCATGTTAGGCTGAGGTTGCATGAGTACACACCATAGCCCATTTGTGAAGTTCAGAATTTGTGATTGATTAGTATATCTGATTAGCTGTATTAATAAAAGACGATTCATATAGTCCAGCAGAACAATTATGAATTACACTATTGTTCACATCATTTGCCTGGAATGCATTTTCCTACCATACATGTGAATTAAAGAAGTCAGAGGTTTCCCTCAAGGGACCTGCATCAGTTTCTTCAGGGCTGACAATTTTCTTGAAGCTTTCAGTTGCCACCTCACACTCTTTATTCTTCGTTCTTCCAGGAAGCTATAAGAGGAAAACACAACAACAGTTTCAGATGGTTGCATCAGCAACTCAACACCTGATGCCAGAACATTCTACACACTGCAACGCGCAAATGACTAAGTATTTAGGTACCTAAATCTCTCTCTAACATCCAAACCAATTTGATCATGTAGACACGTGAGGTTAAAATTGGGTTTAGACTAAAGGAAAATATAACATCTTTGCAAACATTTGGAGCTCATTTATAAAGTTCCTGGAGGGAGAATACTTTGTTGTAACCCTGAAGCCTGTACCATCTAGGGTGGATTTGGGGTAAAATATCTATCTGTGATTGCACATATCAGAATATTTTTTTGTGTCTGCTGAGAAACAGTCAGTAATGCCCAGCAACAAATCATGTTACTGGTAGTTATACTTGCTCATATGTACCTTCAGATGTGCCTTGTTTTTGTATTGTTTCTTTGTTGTTTGTGTAATGTGGAGAAAACCATAACAATAAAAATGTGGTTTAGAGTTGTGTAACTTGATTTCATAAAGTTTTTTTCTGCTCCTACTGTTTCACTTGGGTTTGACAAAAAGATGTTCCGCACAGGAGATGATGCTCCATTAAACATTTAGTTAATGTGGAAGTATTATCTTGTGTGCTGTCTACATTTATTTTGAATTATTTCCAAGCATTTATGTCTATCCCATTGTATTTATTGTTTTATTTAGATGTGCATGATTTTCTCAATATTTTTACGTAGATATAAATACGGCAATGAGTTGGCTGCTTAATTGAAAAAGGGAAGTAATTGTACTTCCACCATCACTCACATTGCGCATTCATCACATACTAATTTCTTTAGGGCAGAATCAATGACTCCACGAAAGCTGTCACACTTTAAGATGATAATTGTATCAGCTAAGTTCATACCTGGTTGCACACTGCTTTTCCATAACGTACAAAAGTAGCAAAGTGCTCGCAGTTGAGGGTGAAAAGTTTATATGGGAAGTCCTGATCGAGAAGGGCGTCACACCGTCGTCTCATCTGCTCCGGGGCTGAGGGGGTAAAGTCGTGTCTTGTGTTACCGATACAGACGTGGACGCCCTTCGGGACGTTCACCTCACCAAGAGGCACCCTGCGGATCCTGGTCTGGCCAAGGAGAAGGTCGCCGCACACCGGGAAGATTTTTTGTAGGTAAGTACGAATGTTGTTCATAAGTTGCTTTTCATCTAAAGAAAGAGACAGTTTGTTTGAAGGATGTGAATTCATTTGACAGACAGTGTCAGTTTTCAAACTCCACTCATCCTTTAGCTTTTACGCCACTGATAAAGAGCAGCATACACCGAACCTGTCATGTCCTGGAATAATGTTCCAAAGGTAGGAACTGAGGCAATTTATAAGACGCTAATATCTTCAGCGGAAGCAGTGCCACTTTAAGGTTTTCAACAAAAAAAGGATCAAATTAAAACTTCATTTGGATGTATTTGTTATGAAGGCGTAATGATTGAGGCCCAAACAATAATAATAACAGGTTTGTGAAGCTGATTGTTGGGGTCTGAGCTCTCCTTGAACTGACACATGTTGGTCTTAAAGTTTCTCTGCTTTCCCAAGCTGAAGACTAAAAAGTGAGCAACTGGACACGCCTACCCCAACATGATGTTAAACAGTAGCAGGCAGAGTGCAGTGAGTGACACTGTGAAAACCGTGGAGCACAAACTGCATGACTTGAATGCAGTTAGTGTTTAAGTTAGTGGAGCTCAATGGCCCACAGGAAGAGGGTGCATCAATTTACACTCAATACTTGTTAGAAGATATAGTGATATGGTGGTATAGAACATAGGATTTTCACAAAAAATTAACCAACACAGAAACACAAATCGGTAGTCCACAATGTTTTCCTCACCTGCAACAGCAAAATGAAATACATATCCATCTTGATCATAAACTCCCCAGTGTGAATATCCGATGGGGTAGGCAAATTCTATCAAGTCTCCAAACTTGGCGGTGGTTGTGATTTCTTCAACCTGCAAAAAAACAGAAAGTAAATAATAATGAAAGAATGCTCCACTCCCTTTCCAGCCTGGAAGCAGGTTTAACTAGATTGTATTGACTTCTGCTACAGCTGCTGTCACATTCTCTATAGTAATGTTTCCCATGGTTTTCTAAAGGTTTTGGTGACATCCAGCTCCTGTCCAACGGAGCTCAATTGCTTTGGAGAATGTAGTTACCTAATGAACACAATTTAATATCAAATAAACATGCATAATATGTTTTTTAATATATTCGTTTGGGAGTCAGTTCCTTTAGCCACAACACCATGCTAAATTACAGCCTAATTACATTAGCAACAGAATAACCATGTCAGATTTGTAAAAAATAGGCGATCGTGCCACAACATGATATAATTACATTCCTTGTCCTTTTCCATTGTCACTGTTCCACTTACTGTACTACTTTGTTGCTATTAATTCTTACCTGCTCCTGATAATCCATAGCCGACTCCTTCAGTTAGAGGAAGCACTGTGGCAGCAGTTTTCAGGGTGTGTTGTGTGAGAAACTGGTTTTGACGGTTTAGAATGACTTAAGGGGAAAAAAACTGATTGGCCGAAACAGTGAGGAAGTATTTTCGCGATAGATTATATAGAAATGCTGCTTCAAACAGACACATTAGAAAAGTTTACGAAGAGCAGCGAGCATCGGTCCATCTTCAAACCACTTATCCTGCACACAGGGTCACGGGGGGCTGGTCTATGCCAGCCAACTTCGGGCGAGAGACACGATACACCCTGGATCAGTCGCCAGCCAATCGCAGGGCAACACAGAGACAAACAACCATTCATACTCACATCCAAAACACCTACGCAGTGAACATATCAAGATTAATTTGTCATTAACTGTTTTGCTCTTGCTAGGAAATACATGTATTGCAGTACTTTGGCTCCTCCTGTCTTGAGTGTATGAATGGATGTGAATGGGTAAATCAGGAATAAGGAAACGTTTATTGCCATAATATGTTGGACATACATGGAAATTGTCTTGGTGGTCGGTGCATGACGAAAGACAGTACAATAATGACAACATAGTGCAGCAATAGGATAAAAATAAAAGTATAATAAAATACATGCTATGGGTTAGTACGCTAAAGCTAAAACTATGGGTTAGTAAGTAAGAAGAGATAAAGATAAAATTAGAAATAAAAATAAAGAGCACCTTTAACATTACTTGTTATTTAGCTGACGCTTTTATCCAAAGCGACTTACATTGCATTATAACCCATGCATTACATTTTTGCCTGGGGAGCAATTATGGGTTAGGTGTCTTGCTCAGGGACACTTCGACATGGCACATGGGGCAGCCGGGATTCGAACCACCAACCTTGCGGCCCCCAGCGCACTGCACTACTCCATGCGCCACCAAAAGTCACAGTATAGAATGAAATAAAAATAGTGCTAGTATACTATGCCTTTAACAAGCACAATAAATGTCCTAGTATAGTAATTGGTCCAATATGTCATTGGTGAGTGGGTCAAACAACCAACGAGTGGTATCTATGCTGCTCTGACTCATCTGAGGCAAACCAGAAGGACACAGAGAGGAGATGAGAGTATGTGCCAGCTGTCGATCACAGGGCGAAGGTGGGCTACACACACACACACACACACACAAACAGAAACAACTAGAGTTACACATAGTTTATGTTCTTCCATTCTCTGTGATGGAGAGCGTTAACTGTGGTGGGAAAAGGGTTTGCGTTGTACTTTGTGCTAAGCTCTACTGGAAAAGACACTTGAATAGTAGATACGGTTTTGAGGAGCTTCGGTTGTTCATCCTCGTCCAGGTCTCTGTTATTTTTGATGTTATAAATATTAATATCACACCTGCTTTTCCTCTGGAAGATTCAACCTCTCTCCATCATGTAGCATTCATAGCAATACAGATCAAGGTTTGGATCAAATATTCAAAAACAGTTTTTATTTATGGAAGTAAATCTGTGCCATCGGGGGTTGAAATAAAAAGGTGATTGAATTTCTAGCACTGAATATTTATGCATTGAAATTATGTACCTGAAGGTTTTTCAACATTAAAACACCGCAAAAAAATTCAACCTAAAAAAAATAAAATGTTGAAATATTCAGCCGCAACAGAAATGGAGGTTACAATATTCAACCCAAAAAATTTTAACCTTGAGACACCAAGAAATGGAGGTACAATACTCAACCCAAAAAGAGTTAAAGCCCCGTTATTATTGGACATGGCTACAATCCGAAGCCCAAGGTGTTTTGGGTGCTCGCTCCTTTAGCTTGACGCACGCTCCTGGTCTTGAATCTAGAATCGATTGCTCTTCCTTAGTGTCCCGGATGTTGGTGTGTCAAGGTTGAAATTTTTTGGGTTGATTATTGTAACCTCCATTTCTGTTGCGGCTGAATATTTCAACAGTTTTTTTTTAGGTCGAATTTTTTTGCGGTGTTTTAATGTTGAAAAACATTCAGGTACATAATTTCAATGAATAAATATTCAGTGCTAGAAATTCAATCACCTTTTTATTTCAACCCCCGATACCATATTTATTCATCATAGTTTTCATGCACTTTGATTAGTTAAACAGTTATTTTTGGGCATAAAGAAACATCATTATATGTAATCCCAGATGAAGTGGCTAATCTGGCAACTAACAAAACTTCCTCGTTCTGTTTTCAATACCCAAATGATTAGTGTGGCTGTGTTTCTGTGCCGGTCCGGGTTGGTCAAAAAGTGGACAATCTCAACCAAAGTGCCCTGACGCAAGAAACACTGTCTGATTGGACTTTTCCAACAGAGCTGACAAATGAGCTTGGACGGGACAATAACACAACAGTGTGTTCTTCTTGTTTGTCCGTAAGTTAGAGAAGTAACATTGCGGCAGTTTCCCCCTTGGCTGCCTGAAGCCTGATTTGAATGATCTTGAGCCAGTGAACTGAGTCGGGCATGTCATCTATTGGCACTGCCGCAACGCTTCTCAAGATGAAGTAAATAAGTGCATTCGGACGCAACGGAGCTTCTCAGCGTCGGCATTTGTTGGTCCACACATCACTGTGAGGCTGTTGTGCTCATTAAACATTCGGTTGATTACTCTCACAACAGGCCTGCTTATGGGCAAGTGGAAGACATTCATTCTTTTAAACAGGCTACGTCTCCTTTCTCTTTGCATGTGGAATGAGATTGGGCATCCAGCTGGTGCCTTGGCAGTCTGTGGGCTGAATTTTAGCACTCGCGGCTCAGGCCTGTACGGGCACTGAAGCAAAATGAACAAGGCCTTAGTTCATCCGCTGTCATGCACAGCTGTAAATGACATGTGGCACCGAGTCCTCCAACAGAGGTCCAGGGTTTCATGGTTCCGCTGCAGATTCCAGCAGTTGGTCCAGCTCCTGCCATCAGCTCACTACCACACAGAAAGGCAATCTATTTATCTTGAAAAAAAAAGAAATGATTCTCAATAGAGTTTTTGGGCTTAAACACCCAGAAATGTGACAAATCCAACCTGTACACAATGATATATTTCAAAGGAGGAGTGGAAACTTGATGACACGCCCCTCCCAGTTGAGCCCCCTACGCCACGCCATGGTCAAAAGTCGGAATTGGAAAAATTCTAGTACAGTGAATATCGAAAAATAAACACAAGTGAAGAATGAAAAAACTATATTCAACCTGAAAATACTTTTTGTGCACTCATTTTTGTTCAAGACCAAAAATGTGTTTGTTTTTCAAATGAACAAAACGTTTGACCTGGATTTGGCTCCACATTGCGGTCCCTCTCATTTGGGCAATAATCCTCACAGGTTTGGCTGCTTTCGGACTGCTGCATTTGAGTACTGCTTTTGAACTTGGCCTCATTCTTCACTCTTTTATTTTCAAAAAATGACTTGCTTTTGACTACAGTCATTTTGATAGATGCCTTGAACCTGTCAGGCAGGTGGCGTAGGAGGAGGACTCGGACGCAGAGGGTTCAGCTGATATTGCTTTTATTAATAACAAGAAAAAACTCAAAATCTCTCTTAACGAGGAAACAAAGGGCCGTGATCAAAATTCAAAAAGGCAAAAAACTCAAACTCTCTCTTAACGAGGAAACAAAGGTCGTGGTCAAAATTCAAAAAGGCAAAAACTCAAAATCTCTCTTAAACGAGGAAATGTAACAGGGATCAAAAGACGTGGACGGGAACAGGTGGACACAATCAGGGATCAGGGGAGACAATCAGACTGGTGACACATGAGGAAGGGCAAGGGACCTGAAACGAGAGGGAGTTAGTTTCCAAAATAAAACAGGAAGTAAAAAAACAACTGGAGACAGGACAAAAACGCAACTTGACATACAGGTGTGACAGAACCTTGAATTGAAGCAGGATAGGACAAAGTATATCATTTGTTTAACTACCATTGGCCATTTATACATTATTTTTCATTTGTATGGTTTTTGTTTAGCGGTTGAAATGTATTGAAACGTCCACACAAACAGTACAAGTTGACTTTTTCAATATATATGCAAACCAACTATCTTTCCCAGACCTCCACCCCCTGGGGGTGACAAAGACTTGGCTGTCGAAGCGAAGGAAGTGTGTTTGTACAGCTCCATTCAGAGCGCTTTAGAATATTAAAAGCATTCAGACAAAGTGCAAAAGAAAGAAATTTCAACAATTCAATTCAATTCATTTTATTTTGTATAGCCCAAAATTGCAAATTACAAATTTGCCTCAGAGGGCTTTACAGTCTGTACACATGCAACATCCTCTGTCCCGAAACCCTCACATCGGCACAGAAAAAACTCCCCAAAATATGAAAAAACCCTTCAATGGGGAAAAAAGGGAAGAAACCTTAGGGAGAACGTCAGAGGAGGGATCCCTCTCCCGGGATGGACAGACTGCAATGGATGTCATGTGTACAGAATCAACAATGTAAAAGATGTACAATACATTCAATTTCTCTAACTGAAATGATACAAGTAATTGCAAGTAGCAGAAGAGGTGTACGGCAGGACCACTGCAGGGACAACCTCCATCAGATCGAACCACCATCCACAGAGGCTTCTGTGGGGAGGGAGAGCAGAAAGATGTTGGTTTTTGATGACAGTAATATGAATCATATTTAAAGTAATGATGATGGCAGCAGCAGGTGTCAGCAAAGCCATGAGCCAGCAGTCAGAACCGGGGTCCGCACGAAACTATGATCCACGGAGACCTGCTAGGCGAGAAAGCACAAAAAACTCCCGGAAAGAAGCTTAATTAGTGATGTACATTAATAAAACAAAACATGGATGATTGTGGGAGGAGAGAGTGAGAGTGAAAGAGGGACTTTGTGTGTCCTAAGAAGTCCCCCGGCAGTCTAAGCCTAAAGCAGCTTAACTAAGGGCTGGTCCAGGCTAACCTGAGCCAGCCCTAACTATAAGCAATATCAAAGAGGAACGTTTTAAGCTTTATCTTAAATGAACTGACCGAGTCTGCCCCCCGGACTGAAAGTGGAAGCTGGTTCCACAAAAGAGGAGCTTGATAACTGAAGGCTCTGGCCCCCATCCTACTTTTTAAAACTCTAGGAACCACAAGTAGCCCAGCATCTATGGAGCGTAGATGCCTTGTAGGGCAATACGGTGTAACAAGCTCTTTAAGATAAGACGGTGCCTCACCAGCAAGTGCCTTGTAGGTGAGGAGAAGTACCTTAAATTCTATTCTTGATTTAACAGGAAGCCAGTGCAGAGAAGTTAATACAGGAGTTATATGATCCCATTTCTTAGTTCTTGTTAATACACGTGCTGCAGCATTCTGAATCAGTTGGAGAGGTTTAAGCGATTTACAAGAGCAGCCTGATAACAAAGAATTACAGTAATCCAGTCTAGAAGTAACAAATGCATGAACTAGTTTTTCTGCATCACTTTGAGACAGGAAGTTCCTGATTTTCGATATATTCCGTAGATGAAAAAAGGCAGTCCTTGAAGTCTTCTTTATATGAGAGTTGAAGGACATATCCTGGTCGAAGAGAACTCCAAGATTTCTGACGGTGCTGTTGGATACCAGAGCAATTCCATCCATAGAGACTGTATCACGTGACAGCTGACTTCGAAGGCGCTCTGGGCCTATCATGATAACTTCCGTTTTTTCCGAGTTTAACATCAGGAAGTTGCAGGTCATCCAAGTTTTGATGTCTCCAAGACAGTCCTGAAGTCTAACAAGTTGGTTGGTGTCTTCTGGCTTGATCGATAGATACAGTTGAGTATCGTCTGCATAACAATGGAAGTTTATGCGGTGTTTTCTGATAACGTCGCCCAAAGGAAGCATGTACAGGGTAAATAGAATCGGTCCAAGCACAGAACCTTGTGGGACTCCGTGACCAACATTCGTGGTCCTCGATGATTCACCGTTCACAAACACAAACTGGGATCGATCCGATAAATAAGATTTAAACCAGCTGAGTGCAGTTCCTTTGATGCCAATCAAGTGTTCCAGTCTCTGCAGCAGGATACGGTGATCGATGGTGTCAAATGCAGCACTTAGGTCCAGCAATACAAGAAAAGATACAAGTCCTTGGTCCGATGCAAGTAGAAGATCATTTGTAATTTTCACCAGTGCCGTTTCTGTGCTGTGATGCATTCGAAATCCTGACTGGAAATCCTCGAACAAAGCATTGTTTTGTAGAAAGTCACATAATTGATTCGCGACAGATTCCTCCAGGATCTTAGCGAGGAAGGGAAGATTAGAGATGGGTCTGTAGTTAGCCAACACCTCTGGAGCTAGGGTAGGTTTCTTCAGAAGAGGTTTAATTACAGCTACCTTGAAGGACTGTGGTACATGTCCTGTCAACAAAGACAGATTCATAATATCCAGTAGGGATGTGCTAATTAACGGAAAAACTTCCTTAAGCAGCTTAGTTGGAATCGGATCCAGGAGACAAGTGGAAGAGTTGGATTTCAAAATTGTAGAAGTCAGTTGATCAAGGTTGATGGAAGAGAAACCATCCAAGTAGGTATCAGGGCCCACGGCTGCATCCAAGGATCCTACATCCGCGGACGGGTTGGCTCCGGTTGGGGGTAGTAGACCATCAATTTTCTCTTTGATAGTCAGAATCTTATTATTGAAGAAGTTCATAAAGTCGTTACTACTGAGGTCCACAGGAATACACGGCTCGACAGCGCTGTGACTCCCTGACAGTCTGGCTACAGTGCTGAAGAGAAACCTGGAGTTGTTTTTATTTTTCTCGATTAATGATGAGTAATAGGATGCTCTTGCGTTACGGAGAGCCTTCTTATATGTTTTAACGCTGTCTTGCCAAGTTAGCCTAGATCCTTCTGATTTGGTGGAACGCCATAACCGCTCAAGTTTCCGCACAGTTTGCTTTAGGTTCCGGGTTTGAGAGTTATACCAAGGGGCGAACTTCCTTCTTGTTGCCATTCTTTTTTTGAGGGGAGCAATACCGTCCAGTGCCATTCTCAAAGAGCCTGTGGCAGTATCAACAAGATGGTCGATTTGTGACGGACTGAAGTTTTCACAGGAGTCTTCTGATATCTTGAGACAGGACACTGAACTTAGAGCAGAGGGAATGGTTTCTTTAAATGAGGCTACAGCGGTGTCCGATAAACATCGACTGTAGAAACCCTTGGCAGGAGGAGGAGATTCTGGCAGTAGAAATTCAAAGGTTATCAGACAATGGTCGGACAGGAGAGGGTTCTGTGGAAAGATTGTTAAGTGTTCTATCACAATACCATACACAAGAACCAAGTCGAGGGTGTGGTTAAAACAATGAGTTGGTTTACAACTGCCATTAAAAGTGTAAAATGAGCATATAGACGTCATATAGTCATGACATTTCTATAGGACAATCGATAGTCTATGCTTTTATTTTGTTAACATTAAATGTTACATCTCGGTCTCCTGAAAATGTCCTATTCAGCGTTTTGCAGCTTTAATAGAAAAAAACATGTAAAACAAGTAAAAGGAGTTTTCTATTTTTATTCTTTATATTTCGAGTAACCTCAATCATTTTTATTCCACAGGTTGGGGATTTAAAAGTTTGGTTAATTTCAAATGTTAAATTTACTAATCCAACCATGTATACTACTAAAGGAACACATTCTTTATTCTGTGTGCATAGGAACAAAGGGGTTAAATGCCATTGTGATTTGAGCTTTTATCTTCGAAACAGTCAGCCGCTCCAAACACTGATGTGCATTCTTCAGTGTATCACTGACACCTTATTGTCACGTTTCTTCTGTTTTTCTATGACACCAACTTACAGCTGGCACATACTCTCATCTCCTCTCTGTGTCCTTCTGGTTTGCCTCAGATGAGTCAGAGCAGCATAGATACCACTCGTTGGTTTTTTGACCCACTCACCAATGACATATTGGACCAATTACTATACTAGGATATTTATTGCGCTTGTTAAAGACACAGTATACTAGCTCTATTTTCATTTCATTCTATACTGTGACTTTTATTTGTTGGCACAAATGTAATTCTTTTTAGGGAACAGTAATCTGATATTTTTAAAGACTTCTTCATGGCATACTATACAATGATACATTTTACAACCTTTTTAACATGTTAGAAACTATGACACTATTATTAACATAATATAGCATGACCTTTTTTGGGCATTTCAAAGGTACACTATACTACAAAAAGTATGAACATAGTATAGGCAACTATGCCTTTTTGGCATATTGTAATGGTTAATGGTAAATGGACAGTTGTAAATCTCTTTTCAAATCCTCTAAACAACTTAAAGCGCTTTCACCCATTCACATCTGGCACATAATATCATCTCCTGTGTCTGTCTCTACTTCTGGTATCCCTCAGATGACTACGGCAGCATATTCCCTTGTCTTCTTCAATACAGCATGACTTTCATTTAGTAAATCATAGAAATGAAATAGACCACAAAGCAAGGTATGTTTGAGTCTGTTTGTGGGCAGGCTAACATTGATTCAGAGGTTGCTACCATCTTACAACTTCAACCATTTCACAGTGAGGTTTCCCGTCATGGTAAGTAAATTGAAACATTTTGATTTCCTATAAATATATTATTCTGCTCATTTAGTTGAAATAACATATCCAGATAATCTAAATGGACTAAAACTGCAATTGAACACACTTTAAATATTGCTGAGAATCCTCTACTGCCAAGCAGTTGGATTGAAGACAGTTGGGTTATTTATAACAATTAAATCTTAATGTTGTTTAAGGGACTGTATAGTTAATGTTTTATCAGGAGGCAAAAAAAGACTATAACAACAAATTATGCTAGCCAGCATTTCCACCCTTTACCACGCAACATCCAGTAAAAAAATATCTGTCACGGTTTGGGTCTGCTTGTTGTCTTATTTTGTAATTTTCATGTCTCTTGTGTTCCTGGGTAACTTCACTTCCTGCCTTGTCCTGTGATTGCCTGATTGTTTCCACCTGTGTCCAATCACCTGCCCCTCCCTGTGTGCCTGTTGTCCCTTGTCGCGTCATTGTTGAGTGTAACCGTCGTTGGTGCATGTCCGTCCTCGCTTTTTCAGTAGATTTATTAAAGAACACCTTTTTTTGTGGAACACTCTGCGTCTGAGTCCTCCCTGCCTCGACCCGGACCAGCCTGCCTGACAATATCACATTGACTCGTGAAGATTATAAATAACAAGTGTACATGTCAGGCTAAATATGCTTGAGTAATAAAACTGATCCAAAAACTGAAAATTAAACAAATTGTTTCTGAAGATTTAAACAAAAATAAAAAAGTAAAATTTGTCATTACAGACCAAGCCGCAGTTCTGCTTTTCTGGAGTTCATTCTTATAGTTGTATATGGTATGATTTTTTAATTCTATCAAGGAATAACTTAAATGGAAAAAAAGAACAAAACACATTTCTTTGCAAAGTAAGAAATGAGAATTGGTGTTCTGTACTTTAGAACACAAATATCCCAACTGTTCATTTGAAGTTATAGTAATAATGACAATTCATATTTTCTTCTCACTTTTGTACACAAAGAAAACCTCCCCCATAATGAAAAAAAAAGCTTTTAACAGGGAGATGAAACAGTGAGTAAATTTTTCATTTTAGATTTTTTGTTTAGCTGCCAGTGTTACTAGCAATTTAACCGTTTGTTTGTTTTCTTTTTGTGTACGTAAAAGTATTGTATTTAGCTCTTTTGCTGTGAAAGTGACACTACTGCATTTTCAAAACTGTTAAATCATACTTGTATTATATTTTCACTCTGTTTTGCTGTATTTTGATTCAACTTTTCTTTTTTCCCAATTTTCAGTTTTTTCTCCATGTAAATTACTTATCAGACTTCACTACTAAACAACACATAGCTGGGTCCGACTGTTCCAAAGAGCAACGCTGTGCTGCACATTAGACTTCATGAGTTTATCAGATTATACACACCTAAAAGAACATGTTCTTGGTAAACAATAGCTCCCTGCTGAAAAAGCTGGGTTTGAAGTGAAGAAGCAATTACCAGATATGGCCAGGTTCCCCCACATCTTATCAGGACAGAATGAACAAGCATTACAAACTATTACACTTCTGAGGCTTGGGCAGTACGCTGTATCCCAGCTATCAGTGACCCTCTCACCCATAATCTGCCAGAATATAGACACAACAGCGCAGAGCACAGAGTAAAAGAGCCCCTGTGTGCACGCTGTTGGTCCTCCACATTGTGTGACTGGAGCTCAACACTCACATTGAGTAGTCACCTACTTTTTAATAATGCTTCAATGGGGTATAAGGGAGAAATGCAGACTGACATTGCATGGTTCCTTACACATTTTGATTTGGCTGCGGCCTGTGGACTACATTTTACTGTAAATATTTAAATCCTCATTGTACATGCTGCTCAGTTGTCATGGAATAAATTGGTGGGCCTGCAGGTCCCAACCCAATCATTCAGGAAGGACGAGGTTGGTCACGCTACAACCACCACCCCGACCTTCACACACGTGTTGGCACCATAGCCTGTATACATAGTTATTGTGACATTACACATTGGTTTTTGGACTGCCACTATGAAGCCTGAGTTCAGCATGTCCCAGTCCCCATCTTGAATTATGGCTGTTGCTATCTTCCGGTTTTGCAACCAGTGAACTGAAGTTTTAGAATTTCCAAATGTTACTGGAGGAAACTGATAGATGGATTTAAAAATAATTTACAAATAAAAATTTGAAAAGTGTTATATGTATTCAACCCCTTCACTGCTCTGGTGGGACCATTTGTCTTCACAAGTCACATTTGCAAGTCACATAATTAGTAAATAGGGCCCACCTGCAATGTGATGTCTGTGTAAATACACATGTTATGTGAAGGCCTCAGCGTTTGAACATTACTGAAAAAAGAGCACCAGGAAGACCAAAGAGCTCACCCAACAGCTCAGGGATAAAAGTGTATGAAGTATGAAGAAGGGCTAGTTTGTGATAATATCCCATCTTTGAACATTTCACAGTAAATCATCAAAAAATGAGAAATGAAAAGTTTGCCGCAATGCAATGCAAAATGCTGTGTGGTGGAAACCCAACACTGCCCATCACCGTTTCAATTAAATTGTCTACTAGAGTTGCTCACACTCAAATGAGGCATAGTTCATGTAAATAATTCTGTTCTTTTCTTATAATTTAAGATTATTTATAGAACTATGTCATTTTACAATAATTGCAATTTTTCCAACACAAGTCATATATAGTCATCTTGTCCTAATATATATGAGTTATTGTACGGGTTCTGTTTACAATGGCGGGGAAGTGAAGACAAAGCACCCCACTTGTGTTCAAATTTCAACCAACCAATTGTTTGACTCGACACTTGCAACACTGCACATGGCTCCAATTACAGTCAAACGCTATTAGGGGAATAGGTGTGTTGGTGTCTGTATTTTCCACATAATATTGGAAGTCTTCACATTTGGGCCGACTGCACCACCCTAAGCATCTATGTCGGCTTTTCAGTGTCCATTCAATCCATGGTGTCACTCAGTGAAAAGCTTGCTGGCTCTGGAGGACTCTGCCTTAATATCGCTATCTATAGAAAGATATGCATGTATGCAATATGTTTTGATTTTGTGGTGAACTGTTCCTTTAACAAGGTCACTGGTTCTGAGTTGAAGCTTTAAACAATGTTTTATGCTATATTATGTGTGACCATATCATCTTGGTGCTCTTGGATATGGATGTGGAGTGAATGGCTTTGTCTGTGCTCGGTCTCCGGCAGCAGATGCAGGTGGTCATACAGGACTGTGTATAATGGCATAACAGGGCACTGCAGAGAGAAGCTAGAGAGTCAACATGGGTACATGCTCAGTAGAGCTGCAGGACAAAGGAAGCCTGCTGAGAACCGATGATTTCCAGGGGAAATATTTTGCATAGACAGAATTATAGAGATATCGTGAAGAAAGAAAAAACACTTTCATGAGCACAGAGAGCTCTCACTGCGCAGAGCACCTCTATTTATGGGTACAAATTAGCTCTTGTGGTCTCAACAGGCTGCTCTTTATTCCGGACAGAAAGACTCATCATTTCAGTGAATTGTGGTTTGCAAATGACTCCTCATGCCATCCTGTAATCTTAAAAATGCCCTTTGAAAGCATCTGGGCTACCTGCACAGGCTGCATTTGGCTTTGATTTTCTAGAACCCTCTCATGCACAGATTATGACATGCATAACTACAATTACATTTTCTTTAGAGATAAAATAACGGTTAATTTAAGTAGCATGTGTCACTGTATCACAGTGATGCTGATGAGCAACAATGTAATCAAAGCTCAAACATACACAAGAAAAACTGTCGTTTTTAGTGACCACCGTGGGAGTAAGGGTTTGAATAATTCAACTGCCACACAAGCAAAGGCCTTAAAGCTGGAGATCCACCATATTCGCTGATGTGAGGTCAACTGATCCTGTTGAAATTCTGTGGGGGGATAGCATCGGGTAAAGAAGCACAACTCCTGTGTGTCGAAGTCACATGTAGGCGGTTGAAAACAAGTTTAGTACACAGTGACTCGTAGAAGTTAAAGTAAAAGAGGTTCAGGCAGGCACAAGATCCAAAGAAAGGGTGGTAGACTCAATTCAAAAACTAACTGGACAAGGAACATGGTGCTGGCACACTTAGGAAACGGTAGAAGATAAACTGGCGACACGCTACTTTAGGACGCATGGGGGGGAGTCAAGGAGACGGAGGGGCACACAATCAGGGAGACAGCTGAAATCAGCACACTTGAAAGACACAAGGGCCAGAAGTCAAGACACCTGAAACAAGAGGGAAACGTCAAAGTGAGTGAAAGTAAAACGGGAATCATAATAAAAACTTTGGCTAGACGAGCCCTGACATGGAGAGCAAGAATCGGCCGTTCGTTGCATGATGTTTTTATTGGCCAGATTTAGTGTTTTTATGTATGCATTCATGTTAAACTATGCAGTAGAAATTGCTGACATTTATGGAATGTTTAAGTAAATGTACTTAGTGCAAGAGGCTTTATTTAGGAATACTTTTTCCCGCCATCATAAGCCTGAGGCCCAGAATCCACTGGGCGTGTCTGCCTCTGAGCGAACACAGCTGCAGCAGCATTTTTATGCTCTGCATGTATGCTGGTGGTCCTGGCAAACAGAAAGACCTTTCAGAATCATCCCAAAAGCGACTCTGTGCTCTGCTCTACAGAATGCTGAAATTACCCATAAGCACAACAATTTTCACCCTTTTACATCAAAATCAGCTTTTTATATCACTCTTGTAAGCAACATTTAACAGTGTCTAAAAGCTGTGTTAAAAACAGTTGTTCCTACATTTTTTTCCCTTTTGGTAATAAGCCCTTCTTTCTATATCCAGGGTTAGGGTTCAAATACACCCTCTTATTTTCAAAGAGCGCAGATCAAACCGGTTCGGAAGCGGAATGTCTGGTTCACCTGGCCAATTATTTGAATAGACTCTTTGCTGACTCTTAATCGTATCATTAGGAATGCAGAAATTTGATGCATGTCCTTCATAACTGGATATAGTATTCAGTTTGTCTGCAGGACCGAAGCACATCAAAGTAGGGAATAAGATAACAAACCGATAATAGATCACTAGTAGAAGTACAAATGTCTTCTTGTCGTTAGATAAGGTAAACAGTCAACTAAAGCTTGTGGACAACAACAAATGACTTCTCCTGAGTCCATCCAACCCAGAATGCTCCTTGTGTCATTTCTTACGATATAAATGCAGATAGTCAACAAAGGGTTGAGTTCCAAATGCACGATTAGGGGTTTCTATTATCAGTGAAAGAGACTTTGTGTGAACCAAGATGTTCGCATGGGTTCCCAGACAATTGGGAGTAAAGTCAGAATCAGATCAGAATTGTGGAGCACAGGCTGTTCCTCATACAGACGTTTTCTGTGCAGCCTGGGAAATCAAACACAAGTCTTCTCTCTTGCTGCACTCAGTGTGCGACAGTGCTTGTGGTGTGTTGGCAGAATGCTAATTCTCCAGGGTTGTGCGGCGCTGAGCCTCAGGAGGCTCTTATTGCTTCCGTCAGGATATTCACATCTCAGTTTGGCTTTGTTTGACTTTAACTTCCACGATCCAGTGTTTTCCCGGATTTGCTAGTGAAAGAATAGAAGGTTGCGGTTAAGGACACTCACTACATGATATGGCAAGGCCAAATTTTTCTTCAACAACATCACATACTGCTGTGTGAGCAGTAAAGGTAAGCATTTCCTCTCCTTGTTGTTGTCATTATGATCAAAGCATAACCAATTGGCCATCACACCATGCAAAGTCTGACAGTCCAGGTTCTCCTGTGCCTCCCTTCTCACCAGCGGGGCCACGGCGCCTCCAGCAGCGGATTAAAGATGGCACACTGACACCGTTCGACAGGCTCTGAGATTGGTGGGACACTTCCCAAATCAGTCAATGTCTCTTTTTCCTCCAAAAGAAAGTAATCTCCTTAACAACAAACGACAAATGAGAATATGTGCCGGGAACCAAATAATGAATGTAAAGTACACGGAATAATCAACGCCTGCCCTTCTTCATCATGCTTGGATCACTGGCCGCCAGGATCTGCAACAACCAGCCCGACACACCAGGCTTCTCCGCAGCGTTCCACCTGCAGCCTGAAGCTGCAGTGATCTTAGGAGAGCTCGGCTGTTGGCAGCGGCGTCTCCTCCCCCGATCAGGAGGAGAGCTTTTGCTTGCTGCTCAGTAGGTACCCGCACAGAGCTGACGGCCCGCTGCTGGAGCCCTGATACACGCATGTAGGTAAGTGAGGCAGTGGAGAACCTGGACTGAGAACAGTGTCAGATGGACCTACAATTAATCAATGTGGGTTGGACGCATTCTTGCTCCTTGCGTGTAAAACTATAGTATATATATATAAATATATATATCAGTCCTGTGGCAAATTGTGTAGTTTTTCGCCCTTGGACCCTTTTTTCTACAGTACGATTTCGGCTGTGGAGTGTAGGGTATATCCGGGGGCTCTGCCGCAGCCAGAGGGTGACTGAGTAAATCACACAACACAGCTAAACTGCCATTATCCGTCAGAGGTACAACAGTGTTGGCATCTGAATACATTAAACTAAGTCAGCAGGGCTATTTGCCCAGAGATAATGAAGCCTGCAGAGACACTGGACACCTGTAAAGGCCACAGGCAGCCTGAAAACCGCTCACCCATTTGTTGGCTCAGATAGAAATCTGCCTGTCATGCCACTCTCAGCTGTAGGCAAAATATTGCCAAATGAAATTCCAAAATCCCTGTGAGTGTGCTGTATACAAGTTCTCCAAACGATTGGTGAAAAATATATAGAATACAGTGAGACAATAGCTCTCCATGCACACAAAGCAGTCCTTCCTCCATGTGACCTCTGACCTCCTTTCTTCCTGATGCATCCTTCAGCATTTGGGTGCTGTCAGAACAAACTTGAGCCTTAAAAAGACAATTAAATATACAGTATATGCGTGTCAGTGTACAGACATATGAGGGGCCAGTGGTCTGCTTTTCAATTCCCTGCCGTCGCTGAGACACTGTGCATCCTGGTCTCTCATCAGGTGTGTGTCTTAGCACACACACAAATCCACTAGTTCATCGTATGCTTGTGCCCACATTACTGGATAACCAGGAAGTGAAAGGCTCCCTGATCCTGGGGTTGTGGCGCAGGAAGGAGTTTATTAGTTAGCGACAAAGCTCGCTGCAGAATGCCAGTTTCAGACTGACTTGGTCATCAGTGGTTTAGTGCTCCTTAGTTGGGTGGAGGAAGCAGCAGGGCTTTGAGATCTAATAAATACCTTCTGATGCCGGGGGCCACATCTGCTGCTACAGTAACCTTACTGCTCCTCATATGGTGGACTCCACAAAGACTGCGTTGCTTCCACTGTCTGAAATTGAGCTAGCGTATTAGCATTGAAGTCCTTCACCTGCTGCCGGAAACTACGACAGGCTGGAGAAGAGCCCCCCCACCGCCAGAAAGCCTGTGTGATGCACCTTTATGTGGTAACACAATTGGGATTTTATACAAAATATGTTATTATAATAGTTGAGAGCATTCCTAAGAATCACAGCTTTTATTGTGGTGTACAGCATTGATTGGGGGGGAACCAGGTAAAGCGGAACCAAAGTGCGAGCGGGGTTGCATTGCGCCGCCTAGAGTGACGGACGCCTTACTTTTCTCTCATATTGAGATTGAGATCTAAAGATGGCGGTTCGTTCATTCTCTCGCTAACAAAGGGATTCTGTTTTCCAGGTTCGTACTCAGTGGTAAAAGCTAGAACTGTTTCCTCCCGGGGTGTGTTGTAGCTGTTGCGGGTTGGAAGTTGAATGTTTGGTAGGTGGAGCCGAGTGGGAGAGCCGCGTTCGTGATTGCGGGAGAGGGCGGGTGTCGACTATGGCGCGCGCAGTTGCTCAGCATGAGCGTATTGATACTCAATGTATGGGTCGGTGCATTGGTGTCCTCACTCTCCAACGGTGCCTTGTTCCGAGTTTTTAAATATCCTGACATGTTGTAAATATGTTGAGAAAAGAGAGAGATGTTAAGTTTCCCTATGTGTATTATTCATGTTGTGACTGAAGTCATGTAAATATTCCTTTATAGCAGGCGAGTGTTTGATGATGCACTTCTGAAGTTTAGCAGAAAACCAATAACTATAAATATAGATAACTATATAGCTTGAAGTAGGACTTATCCTGGTGATATGATTGCATTTATTATTGAACTTTGAGAGAGGGACATTTATTTTAGTTAAGACAGTATTTTGTGGATGTAAGTTTTGAAGATGAACACTGTTAGGTGTAGAAAACTTTATTGACATGTTAAATTGACATTAACAAACTGAAATATGTTTACCTTACGGAATGTTACTGTTTGGTATTATGACTTGATGTATTGTAATAAATATATTGAGATTGAGATCTAAAGATGGCGGTTCGTTCATTCTCTCGCTAACAAAGGGATTCTGTTTTCCAGGCGGACATCGAGGTGAGAGTAACGAACCCCATAAAGAATCTTTTTGTTACTGTCGTTACTTCCCATTTGAAACCGGTAACACCTGCAAGCCTTCAACTCATACAGAACCAACCCTAAGAAGGGCATCCAGTGGACTAAGCATAGCTTAGCTTGATCTTAAATCTGTCACTGGCCCAAGCAGCTATGCCAATGTGCTTCAAAACCACCTCAATCAATACCAGTGATGAGTCTGCCTACAGGTAGGAGGTCCGGCAACTAGCGCTGTGGTAAGCCAACAACAACCTTGTCCTTAACACTGGAAATACTAAGGAGCTTATTGCGGAATTCAGGAAGACAAAACGCTGCACACACTCGTCCATCCACATAAAAAAACGAGGTTCTCCATCTCTGGGTGTCCACATCTCCGAAGACCTTTCTTCGACCCTCAACACCTTGACCCTGGTCAAGAAGTTTTATCAGCGTCTGAAGAAGATCCAGATCCAGTCTCCTACTCAGACCTGGTGAACTTCCATGCTTTACCATCGAGGGCATCCTAACAAACTGCATCACAGTTTGGTATGGGAATTGCTCTGCCTCACACCTCAAACTACTGTACAGGCTGGGAAAAAATTCCCATCAGCACCTCACTCCTTGACATTGAGTCCCACCACCTCAACCGCTGCCTGCGGAGGGCGCGCAGTATCATCAGACACACCACGCATCCCAGACACGGTCTCTTTACCCTCCTTACATATACACTGTACATTATATCTGCATTGCACTTTGTTCTATTTTTTAATATATTGCTTTCGTTGCACTTCTGGTCAGATGCTAAACTTCATTTTTGCTGCCTGAGTACCTGTACCTGCAATGGCAATAAAGTTGAATCTGAAAAGCTACATCCTCCAAGTTGTTGCTGCGCCGATCCAAGCTGAAGGTGTGCAACCATACTGATGGACAACCAGGCTGCGTTTGTGGGATTGAAGAAATTCGGTTTTGACATTCAAATGAATCAATTAATATTGTATTGCCATGATTTGACGAAAAAACACATATATAGAAGTTTATATGTATATACTACCCTCACACCACCCCACCAACAAATATATTTCGAAATCAATATGTTTCAATTAAATACGATTTTTCAAAATGTCAATACGATACCTTCCAAATCCCCCAATATTGAGACGTATTGGATTTTTTCTACATAAAATCGTAAAGCACTTTGAGATGAGCGGAAGGAAGTAGTTACTTTTGCGCATGCGCATTTCACAGAGCAGAAGCACGCTGCTTCTAGTCACATGACAATAACACTCTCCGTACTATCACGTCGTGCAACTTCTGTTACTGTCTTTTTTGGTAACTATTGGCAAAGTTAAAATACAATTATTAATAGAGAAAATTACAAAAATAATGTAGGTCAGTGGAAACAAAACTATTTAAGCTTTTTTAGCGTAATGCTAACCCTCCTGTACCCAACGCTACCTAACGTTGATTTGTGCTGTTTCCTAGAACGGATGGCTGCTCATTAACAGTTAACAGTCCTCTGAGATTTGTTCCGTTCGGTGACGCTGGGACTCCGTTACCGATTCACCGCATCGCTCCCCCGGTTGACCTGCGTTTGATCCGCGATGCCTCCACTTAAGTTCTGCGCCAATATCTCGTGGCTGTTCACGGAGCTGCCGGACTTTAGCCAGAGGATGTACGCGGCCGCCTCTGCGGGCTTCCGGGCAGTGGAGGCTGCTTGGCTCTACGACTGCGACCTGCAGGAGCTCCAGAGAGCCAGAGAGGCCACGGAGGTGGAGGTGATCCTCATCAACAGCCCGCCGGGTAACTACACCCCTACACACACCGAACAGACTGCACTGAAGGTAGGAGGAATAACTTTAGCATCAATGTGCTGCAGGAAATATCAAGCGAGGCGATCTTGGTCTTGGTGCAGTTCCTGGAAGAGAAGCAGAGTTCAGACAAGGTCTGGATCTGGCTTTGAAGTATGCAAGAGCTCTGGCCTGCAAAAGGTGAGGCATCGCCCGGGTTGTCACCCCTCAACCTCCCTTCAGGATCAGGGTGAAGTGTAACAGATCGGCTTGTGCATGAGAAAGGAATGCATGAGAGTTGCATGCAACAACAAGGCTGTATGGTTGGACAGTGCTGTGCTAAAAATTGTGGTATTTAAATTATGATGTGGCTTGAGTTGTCTTTTTTCTTTCGGGGCTTCTGTGTTGTGTGATGAGTGTCAGTCCATGTAGGGACAAAAGCACCACATTTCATATTTGTTTATATAAGTATATTCTATGAATTTCTCAGGATCCACCTGATGGCAGGAAGGGTTCCTGGGGGCTCAAACAGAACAACAGTTGCCAAAGAGATGGAGGCCATATTTGTACAAAACCTAAAATATGCTGCAGATATTTTCGCAAAGGTCAGTCCATTTTTTGTACAACAACTCGAGCAGTATGACACAAGTGAAACGGGATTTCTGCGGAAAAAGAAAAAAAAAACATAGCTTATTATACATTCAGTAGGCCATAGAAAGACTTGTGACATTAAATGGTATACAGAATATGAGATATAAACAATACATTCATAAGGGTTGGATTATTATTTCGTTTGAGCAAAAAGTTGTCCTGTACTGTGTCCGTTTAAAAAAAAAAATAATAATCTGTTTACGGTGTCTCCAGCGTAGGGTCACGGGAGAGGCCTGTTCTGTGTTATTGTGTGTACTGGAAGTGTACTATCAGCAAAATTGAATGGTTCTGATCCATCTGGAGCTCTGTGTGTTGATGTGAATGCTCCTCACAGGAAGGCATCACTGGTTTGATTGAGCCAATCAACACGAGGATAACAGATCCCAGCTACTTCCTGGACTCTCCTCATCAGGGTAAGACCCCTTGTAACACACATTTCCAGTCACAACTTTAGGACAGCTCTTGGACTGTGGCCATATTGGATGCTAGTTAATGAAGGAAGGAAACATATGTCTGGTTAATGTCTTGTATTTGATATGATATGAAAAGCAGGCCAGTAATAAGTTGTTTTGCTCCATTTCGTAATGTTATCTCAAATGAAACACACTGAGCGTTGCCAATTAGACACTGCTGCGCTGGATCTTATCGTTTCTACACACCACCTCTCTGGCAGATATAATATCTGACCACCTGCGTGACATAGGTGTCAGCTCATCCTCATTTATGTGTGTGTAGCTGCTGCAATATTGGAGAAGGTCGGAAAGCCAAACATCAAACTGCAAATGGTGGGTGCTCTTTGAAATAACAGGACCCAAAAAGTGGGTGAAATTGTGGACTGATTAGATTTGTGAACTGTTTCAGGATGTCTTCCACTGGCAGATAATGGACGGAAACCTCACACAGAATATACATAAGTATTTACCCATAGTTGGTGAGTAAATATTGTACCAGAATCCTTCATCCTTGGCTACTGACCAGTGACTTCATTTTTTTAGAGGGCTTCTTTTGTAGTTGATCTAGATTCCTCTTTTAATCTCCCAACCCATAATCCTGTATCCTAGGGACCCATAGACATCTTGGTATCGATATTTACCCTCAATCAGTGATCTTAAATGATTTTGTTATTGATATTATAAACTTTTCGAGCGAGGCAGACAGATGGAGTCTCAGCAATTTTTTTATATTAAACTCATTTCCTCTGTTCCAGTAAAAGACATGAGTGAGTGCAGCCTTAAAACTGTCCCAAACAGAAGGAATCTAAACTGTGTTGGAATTACATTTCTTCTGGTTAGCATGAGGTCCAGCAAATTAGGTGTCTCTAGTGTTTGTCCCTTAACTCTCGGCCTTTGGGTCTTGTCCAAAAAGTGACCTTGAGCTGCCGGGCATTAACCTCAAACGGCAGGGGTCGGGATAGTTTTTTGGGGCAAGTGTCATGAGAGTTTTCTCACATCTGGGCAGCTTGTGGGTAACCCTCTACACATGACCTAATCTTTGTGACTCATAATCCGCTAAATAAGATGCAGGAGAGTTTGGATCCGGGACCAGGAAGAAGGAAGAAACAACATGCTTGTGCTAAGGATCAACATGTATTGATGCCCTTTGGAGATAATAAAGATGGATCGGTCCTCAGGTCACGTTCAGATTGCTCAGGTTCCCGGCAGGAACGAGCCCGACAGCGCTGGAGAGTTGGACTACAGCTACCTGTTGACCACGCTGGAGAAGCTCCAGTACCAGGGATACATTGGCTGTGAATACAAGCCTCTAGGTCAGTGCTCCTTCTGTTAAATATATGATGACACCATATTACATTGGATACTAATAGCCTCTGTCTGCTTCAGGCTCCACCAACGAAGGTCTGGCTTGGATCAAAGATTACGCCAAACCCAGGCAGTGATACGCAGTCACACCACTTAATCAAAGTATTCACTATACTTTGAAATATTATGCTGTGTATTTTACTGTCTAAATGAAAGTTTTCCATCTGCGTTTCAATGTCAAAAATAAATAGTTAATTACACTCAAATATTTTTTGATTAATTGTCCTACTGGTCATGTCAGTAAGATGGAAAAGAGTTTGTACCTTTTTAGAGTCAGGAAATAACGCAGAACTAGTGGGTCACGTTATGAAATGTACACAGCCCCCTTTTGGTTTTTCGGGCATCCCAATTTTTTTCAGTTGGCTAGGTCAAAAAAAAAAAAAAATTTATCAAATGTGCCAGCTCATCTATATGGGTATGACAAATATTTCACAATATTCCTAAAACTCAGCAGTTCCTAGGGTCATAGCAGAGTCCTCTCAATTAGCCCATATTTCACTAATTTAGAGCCTTTCATAATATATTTTCAGTGGTCATGTTCACATCTTCCATTTTCATCCAGCAAAACACTTCAGTCGTCCTGAATAAAGACAGGGACTGCCATCATCCCTTCATAAGGGAGTACAGTCGTTACCTTAACCCCCCCCCCCGCTCCAGCCTTAACAAAGAACCACTGGGCCATATTAATCAACCCCTCAGACATGTGACACTTAAACAACAAGCGCTTTAAAGGCAGATGTGCTCCTCCTGCTTTATACATAATTTTACTTCCTGTATGTACCCATTATACAGTCAGTGTTTCTATTACAGAATCAGATCCTCGGGGCTACCTCGTATACTGTTCACATTTTGCATGAGAAATATCCAGTGTTTACCATTCGGACGAAAGCCTCCGCTTCACATTTCTCGTCCACAACTGAGTTCAAACATTTGTTTTCCTGTGTAGAATATGACATTATTAATAATGAGAGAGCCTTTATGCTTACGTCCTCCATCAGGCTGGCTTTGTGTGCTCTTGTAAATGAGGTGTGATTACCAGCCAGCCCCACCTTAAACTCACCCCCCTACATGGGCTTTGGAAGCACTCGGCCCTGATGACATGTGACACGCAATTATGCAGATCAGCAAAGTTAATAACATTTTTGTCCCGTTTCTGCAAACCGACTCAGGCACTTTCCATGTTGAACATCAAGAGAGTGTTCACAGATATCCTCTAAGCAGAACTAAAACAAAGAAGAAAAAGGCACTTCAGGGCACCAGATATATGTACATGAGATATGGCAGCGTTCAAGTGGGGGAAGGGGTTTGACGCTTGATTGCGAAACATCAAAGCCGCTCTACTTTGACGTCTCACTGACACTGCTGTGGCATGAGGAGCTGGCAAGATGCTTTTAGAAGGCACAGAATCCGGGCATGAGCCGAGCCTGGAGTTAGTCAATCTGAACTGCTAAAAACATTCAGGGCAGTTGTCTGTCAACGATGAGGACAAAGAAAGACAGCAGTGTCTTCTCTACCGGCAGAGACCCAAAGGTTTCCACCTTTTAGAATGGTCAAAACCAATGGAACCTCGTCCCCAAACCAACAGGTGATCTGGCCCAGACTCTGTAGACCTCTACAGCTCTACAGCTGAGCGGAGTCTCGCTTCTGGCTTCATAACATAAGTGTCTTCAGTCAGACCGACTGGTGTGGCAACTGGCTGAACAGGAGTTGTCACTGTGGAGGTGGGGACATTCACAAGTTTGTAACGTTTTTATGTGCTGCCCTGATTCATTGCTTCAGGACGATTCATCTTAATTCCAACTTTATGAAGCAGCTCTGCTAATTCTACTCAAAGCTTTAGATCTTAAAAATGTGAATGCATTTCTTTCTGAAGTTCAAGAAGTTCCTTGGTTACACCCTTCGCCTCCGCGCCCCATGTTAGCTTTGCTCAATACAAGCTTTCCTAACACTTAAGATATACTTATACAGAGATGGGATCATCATTATCAAATATTACACATCTCTGGTTATAAATATAACTGTGTAGCATTCTGCAGAATCTATTACAGAAATTTAATATAATATTCATGTTTAATCACCTGAAACCTGTTGTATACCCCTTAACTTGACAATGAGTCCTTCATGTGTACACAGGGAGATACTCCCTGAGTAGATTACATCAAATCCTTCACACAGGCAAACATATACTCACGCCTTCATGAATTTAGTTCCATCTTTTGGACCCGTAGCATTCATTTCACAGCAAAAACACAGTACATACGGTGAAATCCTCACACACCGGGATATCAAAGGGTCAGTTGGAGGTTTATACGAACCAGCTGGGAGCCATTTGTTTGAATCAGATTTCTTCTGATCTAAGGTCAGGCTTGTGATGTTGCTACTGACATAACCATGGTAGCACCCCTGTACTGTCTGATGCTTCTTTAAATCCTGCTACCTGGTAGCCAGATGGAAGTGAGGGGAGAACATACTGGCACTGGCACTTTCCTCACATGAGCACAATCCAAAAAACATCTGCTTCCTGTTTCATTATGCTGGTCCAGACCCTGTGGAGGTAAGTCCAGCTCTGACTTGCTCTACAGCAGTCCTGTCCATAGGTTGTAGCAGGCTGTGTTGATGACGGATTCCAGGTGGTGGTACATGGACACCAGCTGAGGAGGGGGACTGCTGCTGGCTGGCTGCTGCGATGGCAGCGGCTCCCGGAACACAACCTTTAGGCTCTGTGGGAGGAAGGAGATGGACAAGAAGTAGTCCTGACATGTGTGTCCTACTACAATTTAATAGAAATAGTAATAATAATAATATGGAACTCACTGTTTTTCCAGCCTGGGCGTCCAGAAAGACCAATACAAAGCAGTCTGTGAACTTCTGGTTCAGAACTGCCTGAAACCAAGACACAAACATGGAAGTCTTCTACTGACAGACATTCATCCTTATGATGTTCACATTGACGGTGAACATTAAAGATATTTTATTTTAGACAATGAAATGAAAAAAACTTGAAAAATGTTCAATTTTGGACATGTGTAGATCTGATTAATATTGCCCTCTTGGGTCACAGAATAGTTTAATGGTATAACTAGTAATTTATATTGCTCACAAACAAATATATACATACACACTTTAAAATATATTGCCGTGTAATATTCAATTCACATTTGTAACGTATGACCTATAAAAAATAGAACAGTAAAAAGACATTTCTGTTGAATGAATAAGAGTGAAAGGACAGGAGTGAGAGGTTAGGCTGTGCTGCTCTCATTTTCATAAACTCGGAAGGATCCCATTATTATCCCCCTCAATGCCCTTAGAGCCCCATCTTACATTTAAATACTGAGCTCCCTCCGCCCTAAAACCATTGTTCTGAGGACCTGCTGAAGTTACACTCTGTCCTCCTTTGATAAAATGCGCAACGGGAGCATCTCCTTACCAGGTACTGGATGCCGTTGTCGTCAAAGTGTCTGCAGCTCTGAGGGAAGCGGTTGAGCAGCACTTTGATCAGGCTCTGGTACCAGGCTGGGCACATGGTCAGGAAACAGTCCTGCAGCAACACATCACACAGCAAACATCACAGAGCGGAACCCAACACGTCACACCTGGGGCAGAGCTCCCTGCTGATGAATTAAGTTTGAGGCAGTTTATTGTGCCCCAAACATTTACATATTGTCACTGTCAAATAAGCCCTGCTATAAATTATATTTGCAGACCTATACATATATACATTAAGTGTATAAATTAGGAATGCTCCTTCCCAGTCAAATAGTCAAATAATTGGTTGTTTTTGGTCTATATCAACTGACCTTTGCAGTTTTTTATGCTTTTTAAATATGAATGAATTTTACAAAACAGCTCATTTAAATTGGTGCCTTTGAGTGAGTCTTTGTGAAGAAGCTTAGTTCTCAAGATTAATAGTCAACAAAACTGTTGCCGTGTTAATGAGAGGAAGAACCACATATAAACCTATAAATGTAAATGTCCATAACATCTATAAATATATACACGTATATATGCATATAAATGTATGACAACAAAGGTCATCTTTGACTAGAGGCATAGGATGAACGTGGACTGCTCCGCGGAAGTCCTTTAAATCCCCACAAACTCAAAGATGAAATGACAAAAACACACTTTGGCCATTTCTCAAGAATTCATTGGCTAATTATGATAATTTCACACAAATGTCTAGAAACCTAAAATGATGATGTGATGAGTGTTTAGACTGATGTGTATGTGAAATCAGTGAGGCATTCATTCTGTAAATAATAAAGTAGTCCTTAAATAACGCCTTTATGTTTATGTTGTCTACTTTCAAAGAGTTAGTTCCCCCAAAACACATCTTCACACACACAAGCTTCATGTGACCTTTACCGTCGTAAGAGCATAAAGGAGGTGTTTATGCTCTCTTCTATTAGTCTGAACTATGAAGAATCCAGAACACAACGAGTGTAAAAAATATGCCTGGAGACTGTAGGTACAACCGGGTGTAAACCAGCAAAAAGCCATTCAATAACCTCCACAATGGGGAGGACACATGGTAATTATGGACTACTTTATTGCCTTTGTATAATAATTGTACAGAAAGAAAGGTTTAATATCTTGTAAATGTTGCAAAATATTTAACAAAATTAAGATTTTAGATTTAAAGCATTTAAAAGCAAATTGACTATCTTGATATAATCCTTAGCTATTGTTGGGCTTCACCGTAGCATAAAACCAAGGCTGACTTTAGAGTGCATTTCTGCTGCAGCACATAATCACTACTCCATGCGCCACTATCGACACCGTTCCTAACAAAATGATGGATCACCATGTCCTATATGTTAGCAATAAACCTGGGCTATGCCTTATCAAATATCCCCTTCTATTTCACTCATAGAATTGAGTTGGAGTGATGGTGGACTGTGTGCAGAGGAGTCTCACCAATTGGGGGTCAATCTCCCCCACCGAGCGGCTCTGCACAGCCTCCAGCAGCTCCTCCAGCTCGCTGAAGGACAGCTTCGTCAGCTTCAGTTTGTCCAGGTGCTCGCCATGGAACAGCCTCCTCCACAGGTTGTCCCTGCGGCAGTGGCCCATGGCCTGCTCCACGCTGGCCTGGATCTGTCTGCGGGCCAACACCACCTCGTTGTTGAGCAGGGGGAACACAGAGGAAGGGTAGAACAGCCCCATGGTCTCTCGTCGGTCCTCCGCGAGAGGGTAAAACTCATTGCCGTCGCTCGGAGCCAAGGAAGGCGCAGCTTCGGGCGCCGTCTCCTCCCACAGGTCCTGCTCGAGGCCGCGCCCCCCACAGGCTTCGGCCCGATCGGGGGGGAGCCGGCCACTCAGCTCACTGGGATCCCGGTGGATCTGAGAAAGCTTCTTGAAACGTTGCATGTCAGCAGTGAGGCGGGGGAAGAGCTCCCGCTGACTGGTCATGATCACATAGAACCGCAACCTACACATTAAGGGACAGGAGAATTTAACTTCAGTGTGCTCCTTGAGATTAAATATGGACTGCTATTTTACCACAGATATACTGTTAACTTCCCAACCACTGGGCTGCAGAGAATCTGGGGGTGGGAATACGCCTTTAGATGATCA
The DNA here is from genome assembly GCF_949316345.1 of Pungitius pungitius. Taxonomy (NCBI): domain Eukaryota; kingdom Metazoa; phylum Chordata; class Actinopteri; order Perciformes; family Gasterosteidae; genus Pungitius; species Pungitius pungitius. The sequence goes on from NC_084906.1 coordinate 9,214,762, forward strand.
ATTCGGACAAAACATTAACAGCTAAACTAGGGCTGCTGTAAGGCATTTGTTTTATAGTCAAGTCAGTATATTTAATTTGATCAATTATAATATACAATAAAAAAACCCACAAATTAAGTTAATATATTTAGCTTTTTGGGCTCACAAACAGAACAAGCAGATTTCCTCTTTCGTTACTAGCAGTCAGGGCTGGGGTTAGGATAGAGTTGTCAACAGTAACAGTCAGGCTATTGGGGAGAGTCTTTCTCTGGAAGGAAAAGAGGTTCAGTCTTGTCGATGTTAATTTTTGGATGGGCAGAAATCCACTGAAACAGGCAGAGATTCTAGTAGTGCTGCTATGTCTGGGATTGGGGGACAAAATAGGATTAGTTGGGTGTCATAAGCATAGCTACGGTGGGAGAAGCCAAGTGGATGGATAACAGAGCCGGGACAGTTGGTGTACAGAGAGAAGAGGAGGGAACCCAGGACCAAGACCAGGACCCCAGTGGTAAAAGGACAAGGTTCAGACACAGATCGTCTACAGGGATTGCGGGTAATCTTTACCTCAACAGATACCTCTCCCCATCTGACTGTTCCTCAAATGGAGCTGCATTGTGGCACACCACCAGGGAAACGTCAAAGTCGTCATGGTGGTGCAGGCCCTCCAGGTCCTTGTAGGAACCCGAACTAAAGCACGGAGGAAGATAAGAGAGAGGAGGTGGAAGTGAAGCTGTTTATTTAATGACAATGTAAATATGTATGCATGTTTTGCTTGGGATGTCTTTATACCTGTTCCACAGAGCCACTAGTGCATACTCGTGCAGGTCAGGCGTCCCTTTCTTGTTGTCAGTGGCGACGACGGCCTTGGACATGCGGAGCGGCTTCATGCCGTAGGTGCTGGCGTGGTCAGTGATGTAGTTGTAGAGCTGATGAGCTGTTATCATCCCCGTGGAAATGGAGAAGCTTCCTGATGGACACAAGCAGCAGTTTTGTTTTACCTCTCCCTCCTGCTGGGACTGAAGCAGCAGTGTAACGTCAATACGCCATGGAAAGGAAAACAATAGTATCTCTTTTACTGTGGCAGTGAAACTATTTGGAAGATTGTATTTTTACCAACAGTCATCGATGGGGCAAGCTGGGGAAGGGGCCAGACACGCCGTGCATGCACACTCACGCAAAATATCCATCAAGTTTGGTGATGTTGGACATTGATTTTGGTCATTCATTTATGACCAATTGTGTCTGGGCCATGCACAATTCTAAAACTGGTGGGGACCCATGTTGAGTGATAAAATAATGGTTCACATGTAGTTCAACATTATCAGGAAACATATCCTGCAAGTTTTCTGATGAATGGCCCAACAGTTGTAGACTTAGGTCTAGTTGTGTTGAGCCAATGTGCTTATTTTACATTTACATTTCTCATTTAGCTGACGCCATTATCCAAAGCAACTTACAATGGGTATGTCCTTCTTCCCTAGGCTGCATCCTTAAGGACGTATTCGTCAACCGCATGTCATTTTGGGCTGCAACTCGGCTGTCCCATTCCGTTGGCTCCTCCCAATGAGACCGAAGGACTTAACGTAAATTCATATTGAAATTTTAATATACAACATCACATCCTAGTTTATAAAATGTTACGTGACGTTGGTGACCGAAGTTGTGTTTTTAAATATAGATAAGACGTAAGAAAAAACTGCTCCTAGTTATAACGTATACCGGGAGCCACTGCAGTTGTTAGTGGCAGTTAGTCAGACTTAATGTTATTATATGGGTGTGGTGCCGGGCGTGGTTTCGGCTCGGCTGCAGGGGGGAGAGAGGGGGAGTGGCTCGGGGAACAGTGCCAGATGGAAACAATAATAACCAGCTGGCGGCTATTGTGTGTGTGTGTGCTCTCCCCTACTTAAGCAGTAAGGCGGGGGCGAGCGAGGGGAAGAAGCAACGACGAGCGAGCCGGACGCCGGCACGGTTCCCTGAAATCAAACTAATAAAAACGCATTGTATTACACAATCCTGGCATCGAGTCCCTTTGTCCGGAGCCTGAACGACCCACACCCCGTACAATGGGTTTGCTGTTGCATTTTTCATTGACATTATTAATTTCCTCTGGCTTAAGATTGCAATATTACTTTTAGTGGAATGTACATGGCTTGACTGATTTAAATTGAATTTATAACAGGAAAATGTTGTTCTCTCAGCCTGAAGTGTATCATGCTCCAGAGGTGAAGCATATCTTCCTAATTTAAATTAAATAAGATGATTGCCTTCTCTATCTGTATTTTCTAAGTTTTTTGCATTTTAAGGCTTTTACTGTCAAGCGCAGCAGGTTGCTAGGCAACGGAAGCAGCGGAGGTAAGGCTGATGAAGCAAGTAGGAAGTTCCCCCGTAGGCCACACAGTCCCATTTCGCCGTTAGCTTGGTTCAGCCCATACAGATGTTGGAGGACCCAGCCCAGGACTAACGTGAAGGCTGGGTCCTAAAAGGATGCAGCCCAATGAATTGAGACACAGCTAATAAGTGTATTATGGTCCATGGCTTTTTGTGTGTGTGTATATATATATATATATGATATATAAAATATATATCACATCACGCTTGGTCACATGTAGAAAATAATTATTATAACAAGACTGGGATACTGACGGATGTAATGGAAGCCCGAGGCTTACAGTACATTTTTGTTAGACCACTTAACCCTAATCCAGACGGCTGAGTTTCCTAACTCTCTACTCTTGATCAAGAGTTAATCTCAAGGTACTCGGTACTGGAGGCACACACACTTACGTCTGATGATTCTACATGAACCATAGGGATCTCAGAATTGAAAAACAACTTCCTAAATCACCTTGGAAAACGTGGTTGCGGCCAAACTTGGGAATGTCTGGGTGATGGGAGATGAAGTCGTCCAGGAAGTCAGTGAGCTGGTAACCCTGGCGCAGCGTCATGTGGCAGCCGACCAGGTACTGGTAGACCACTCGCAGGTGGAAGTCGTAGCTAAAGGAGTGGACGTGCATCAGGTCCCGCACCTTATCACACTCCTCGGTGAAGAGCATGGAGAGCTACAGACAGAGGGGTGGACACGGTGATCACTGTCACAGAGCAGCTAGCGGAAAGTCACAGAAAGTCTTCTTGATAAGTCTGGCCATTTTCATTACACAGATTGCTGGGAGAGAATAGCATCTCTGAATGCTCATCTGTGTAATCATTCACAAGTGAACCTGATTTGCATTTGAAGGGCTAAACCTGCTATTCCAGCTGCTGCCAGCCATGCTTTTTGTTGTGCACCCAAAAGCCACGCTGGTCCTTTTGCTTCCCGGTGAAAGTCTTTTGTAAGTAACTTTGATTTCAATCGGAGTGACAATAGCATCTTATTTAATTAAATCCAACATCAAAAGGGAGCTGACAAAGGCGTTAATTGCGAATGTGAATGGATGCAGAGAGAGTTAATTACAGCACAATGAGAACTGAATGCCCCCCCTTGCGTTCACCTTCATCTGGACCGTTTGGCTGGAACCACTACAAACAGGCTTTATCAAATCAAAGAGGGGAGAAAAGCTGTGTTGTTCTCTTTATTGAGATAAAACCTTCAACTCTGGGACCTTCCGGCACCATTTCCCTGTCTCGCACTTGTTAAGACTCTACCACTAGGGAAGGACACATTCAGCATTATCGCAACCCTCATCTCCAGCGATAAGAAAGAAGAATATTCTTTTGGCACAGTGGAATGAAAAAAGTTAAACCTCAACGTGTTTCTCTCCGTAGGTGTTCCCCGCAGTGTGGCAGACAAATTAAGCGTGACCTCTTAGCCCGCTATCGATGGCGCCAGGATGCCAAAGGGACGACAGAAAGCTCTTGAGCTTGGAAGTAGCACATGTCTTGCCTGTGTCCCTTCCACTGTCAAGCTAACATTTATTATTTCCTGACCTGTAATACCAAACGGTCCATGTTCTAACTAATTAAATACCCTGTGTAACAAATTGTCAGCTTGAGTCATGCTGCAGCTTGTCTCCCGTCAGCCTCTCCCTCTCAGCAGAAGTGAAATTAATGACAGTCACTGTGTTGATGGGAGAAGCCGTAATCATTGAGAGTCATACAAGAAGAAGAAAATAAACAAAGCATGTGGATTGAAAAAAAGAGCAGACAAGCAGTCATGATAGGAAAACTTAAAAATGGTGACAGCCATTAGCTCCCAAAAAACAGGTACTCAAACATGTCATACAAAGATAAATTCTTTCATTGGTCTTTATATAATGTAAGTGGTTGTCGTACATTGACTAATGTTTTTATGATACAGTGCATGTTGTGAAATATTACATACATTAATATATGACATTAAACATAAATCCACATATGAGTATATGTGATTTGTGTTTTCTTTGACCTCTTTAACTTATAAATAAAATAAAGAAATAATTCATATTTGAAGGTGTAATCAAATTCAGAAATGAGATTAAATTTCAGAAAACATATGGGAATGATATCGTTAATAATGAATTTGTGGAGTGTTATATGTGGCTATGGAAATGAGTGCAGCTCTAATTATGCTAAAAGAATCAAATGACTTCTTTGTAGCACAGTCCTGGTTTGCACCCATTAGTTTTCCCTTATTTACAAAAGTGGTAACATGTAGAATTTGAACAGAGGTGTCCCTAAAATTGAACCCTGGGAAACACCACATAATTTCTGTTGGCTGAAATATTTAGTCATTGACAGAAGTCACTCCCGCATTTAGATATGAACCAATTCCAGGAAATCCAAACAGATGTCACAGTCCGTCAAAATAATCATCCATAGCCAGCAGAGCAGCAGCAGGTTCCAGCCCCATGTTATTCAATCATGACATTACATGTCATTTAGCTGATGCATTTTTCCAAAGTGACAAACATTGCATTATAACCCATGCATTACATTTTGACTGGGAAGCAATTAGGGGTCAGGTGTCTTGCTCAGGGACACTTCGACATGGCACATGGGGCAGCCAGGATTCGAACCGCCAGCCTTGCGGCTCCCATCGCACCACGCTACTCCATGCGCCACCATCGCCCCGTGATCTTTTAAACCCACTATCCACGGATAGTGGAAGCAGGTCTGTAAGGAAGTCTTGCCTCCAGTTATTCCACTGGCAACCAAAGATGCAAGAGAAAATATAGCAAGATTATCAAAGAAAGGGCAGAAGGGAGAGTTAAGTCAAATACAAGCTGAGAAACCCACGACACCCAAACCAGCAAGCACAGAGGCGGACAGCCTGTTGAAAGCCAAGATGGAAAAGGAAAAACAAGAGCATGATTCTTTAAGTCTGAACCTCAACCAGAAGATATTTCAATACTAGTCAAAGGAAAAATAACAATCTTCATCTAGCTAAACCTGCAGTTAGCCTTATAGTTAAGCTGTATGTTGTAGCAACTGTGTCACAAGTATGAATAAAACATCATTTTTGAACACTGCAACTCATTCATTCTCGAAAAGACAAAAACACAAATAAAGATTTGGAAAGGAAGAGACCAGGGCGGATGGCAGCAAGCAGAGCGGCGGGGAGGGGTGAAGCCTGATTGTAGTGAGACACCCCTCCCTTGAGAATCACTGGAACATACCGCACAGTCAGATACTGGGGTGGCATCTGGAAACGGCTTGCAACGAGGTTTGGTGAGGAGGCTGCCCTGATGGAGAGATGACATGAGGTGGGACCAGGCAGACACACAGACAGGTGGATGGAAAGGAAGACTGAGAAAATACTACAGTAAGAATATAGTTTCTCAAACATTTTCCATGCTGCAAATGACACACACATTACATACACACATCAGAGCTGTAGACCTCCATTTGATTAAACTGGTGCCCAGAGGCCAATAGATGTGGACCATTTTATCCCAATATCGTGTCAAAGTTGAATGCTAAAACCACTATGCAGCACAAGTTAAAGTGTGAAGTGACAGAAGCACACTTTTTGTGGGTTTTTCGTTATAAAGGCAGTAGGTTTTTATTATGAAACTAGAGCTTCTGCAATCGCAGTTATAGGCCTCTGCCAATTGGGTAATCTGCAGTTTACATTTCTTTCTATCAAACATAAATTATCCCCTCATCATTTAATCCCATCATGTGAAATTGTCACAATTACTGAAACAATTCTTGAGTGCCCAAAAACGTGTTTTGTGAGGTCACAGTGACTTTCGACTGACAAATTGGAATCAGTTCAACCTAGAGTCCGGTGGACATTTGTGTCAAATTTCTGCAAAGCCACTCAAGGTAATTCTGGGATTTCTTGTTCACAAGAAACTTTTGAAACAATCTCCTTGAAACCATAGATTCATGAAAACACTAGCCAATGTCAGAACAATAGATAACGCTGCACCAGTGTGCTTACAATAGGAGTCCTATATACTCATGCTCCTATGTTCTTAGCATTTATTATTCCAGAATAAGCGTTTTTTTCGCCAACATTCTGGCTTGTCATAGTAGGAAAAGCACAGCTGTTTCCAATTTACAATGGCTTCTGTTCTCTTAAAATGTCCCATTAAGCCATGATAATGTGACAGCAGCACCCTGAAAACTGATGCAGCCACCCATCATATCATCCTGCACGTATGTTGTTTTGGCCTGCTGTAAAAAAAGAATATACACACAGAGGCACGCACGCAGACACACAGAAACAAATGCTGTGAAATCATTAAAAACATTCGTCACTCCCTTTGTCACGTCAACCCGCACGAGTTCCAAATTCTGCTTTTAAATTATATATCTAAAGTTACAGGAAACTAGAATCCACATCTACAGATGAAACTCCAAAAATTAGAATCTCGTGCAAAAGCTCATTACTTTCAGTAATTCAACTTGCATTCAATTTTACATGCAAAGTGAGATATTTCAAGCCTTTTATTTGATATAATTTTGATGATTATGGCTATATAATATATACTATATAGCCATAATCATCCATTTATATATATATATACGTATATATATATACTAATATATTAATTTCACCTTTGAAGTAATGAGCTTTTGCACGATATTCCAATTTTTCGAGTTTCACCTGTATAACACAAGGATTTTACAGTTACAACACTATTTGAAAAAACTGCTTCAGAACATTCTCATGAAAGTCCAAAGTCCAGCAACTAACAGACAAGACATTATTAGATAAGGAAGATGGTGAAACTAACACATCCAGCTTTGTTTTCATTTGTGGCTCACATTCAAGTTGCTCACTTACATTGCTCACTTGGAATGAGCATCTTGGAAGTTGTACAATTCATGACAGCTCACAAGATCCGTTGCTAATCCGTAGGTGTTTTATCTCAGCCATGTACTTTTTTTACAGTGTTAGCATCATTAGTGGTGAGCCATGTTTAGCCATCGCCCTGTTTAGAGCAGGTAAGAGGCATAGCAGTGCTTCCAGTCATATATGTTAACAAAGACTGGAACTATATCATAACCGTCTTAAATTGTCTGTCTCTTTTGTGGAGCAGTTAGACTCCAGCCAAAGATGGTTAAACTAAATTGGTTGGTGCAATTCAGCAAATAAGCTGCAGTACCACTGCATTCCCTCAGAGGTTAGACAATGGGCTCTTGGCTTAAGACAAGTGTCTTGGTGAAGTTCACCAATGTCAAACTTGAAGTGAGGGATTTGCTTGGCTTTACTTTAACCACACAAGCAAATTCCATCTTCTACATACCTCACATTGTCAGGCAGCCTTGCACGAATATCTGTGGGATAAGATCACGGTTTCTTTCTTGGGGTAAGGCATCTCGGCACGACACCGCAGATTGGAGAACGCAATGAAGTCTAAAAAGTGACAGTGTGAGTAACACCCTGTAAGGGAAAGTACTGAAGCACAGTTATTTTCTTCCAGATGAAGAGTCGCTGTGGGACAGCATTAGGATTTCATCTTCACAGGCAGTTACTTTTTGAAAGATTGTGAACCGAAAAACAAAAAGAAAAAATATCCAGTGCTGACAATGGATAGAAGCTAAGGTTAAAAAATAAATGTTATTTAATTATAGTACATTTTCAACTACTGTCTCGGCTCTCTGATCTAACTTACTGCAGCATGCAGAAGTTTCAGGGGTCGGAAGTAAACCAAAGTTGCTTGACTACATTAAAATTATTTTATCGCATTAAACTTAGTCACAATAATCTCATAGATGAATGAGTTAGCTTTGACAGCCCTAATTCAAATCTTAATTCCTGGACGTTGATTTATTGTCATAATCACATCGATAGTAACATTGTTTACAACTTTTAGTTAGAGGTGACATATTTGTGCTGTAAAGCTATGCTGCTGTGAGAGAAACTTCCAAACTGAATATGGTGTTACACCAAATTACATGCGAGGCAAAGGAGGGCGGATGCTGACAGGATTCCATCAGATCGGAAACCATTTCTAGAATCCACTCCATTTAAAAACGCTGCATCACTCCTTCCTTTGGTCCGTTCAAACGTTTCGTTAACATGTGTTTATGTTCTCTTCTAGTGCTGGTTAAAATGACAAACGTCACTGGCGGCAGGTCAGCTGTGGTTCAAGAACAGGAGTACTTGGCTGTTTGTTTGCTCTCTGTGAAATGTGATTTCATTTCAAAGATTTGGTCAGATCTTGGAGTAGTAAAATCATTTGTTAGTCACTGACAGAGAAGTGAGAAAGTATGTACAGACAGCAACCAATTGTTGGTTGCAGTCTTTTCTTGGCATTTTTTGACACTAACAAAAATAAATGCAACGTAATCCTTTGATAACTGTATCTTCTATAAACAAAAACATCCATTATGGATGACGACAGAAACCCGAAAGCCCCAGCTTCACAAAATTCTTCAATTCCACCCCAGAAACGGGACGTCACACGCGTTATTACTTTTCCCCTGAGCTTTAATCTCGGCAAAGACCATCTGGTACCAGCGATGTAGAGAAAAAGAAAAACCTCCAGCAACAAAATAAAAGTTAACAGCAAGGAGCACATATCAGCCAACGCCGTTTCAAACCCGAGCGCCTCATGGACCACCAAGTTCAGTGATGGAGCTGGTATGGTTGACAGGGAGCACACCGAATGGATAAAACTGATTTCAAGACTTCAATTCATATAATCATCTCTCACTAAAATGTTGCAAAGGAAAAGGATCAAACACCAATAAAGTCCTGCAGGGATCATGTGTTTGTGTAGGCTAAAAATGTTGCTAATAATTCTAAAACACAACTTGATATTTACCTTCAAGTAAATAAAGAGGAGTCTTTATCAAGACAAATCCCAACCTTTTTGCCCAAACACATCCAAACGTTCCATCTTTGTGGAACGTGGTACATTCAAGACAACATGACCAGCTTCTGTAAGCCAATTCAGGGCCCAGAAACTTAGATGTTAGACTAGATGTGTCTGGAACCTGCTGTAAAACCACTGCTCAGCAGACCTGCACTTTCGCTTTCACGCTCTCAATCCAACACACCCCCACAGACACAAAAGTCACAGCTCAGTGGGCAGTTTTCTGTCAATCATTTACCTGGGAGTTGACTGTCTGGCCCATGGGAATTCGGGAACACTCCAGTGCATACTGTTTCACACAGAAGTAACAACCCTGGAGGAAGGAGAAGGCATATATGGAGAACATGTGATTATTTCATGTAAAAAAATATCATGGGAGAATGTTACATTGAAGTTTTCTTTACTGTTTATCAGGATAGCTGCATGTTTCAAAGAGACAAGATGGTAGTTTAAGACCTTTCAAATGGCCTCCACCAGAAACTCTAATTTAATTGAGCCACAAAAAGCAAAACATGCTTAAGGATTTCCCGCCCTCTGCTGACAGTTTGAATGGTTTGCTTCTGGCCATGGCAGTGGCGTGGCTTGCTATCATATATTGTCTACTGGATGCAACGCCATGAAATGTTAAACAGGTTGTCGGTGGGGGGAGGGGGGCGTGCAAAACGAATCAATATAAAAAAAGACACAACCAGCTTCTTGTCTGTTAGAAGTGACCGCGCAAGCGTGGGGACCTTTCTGCAAAATCTCACCTTAAAAGCCAGCTCCATCAACACGATGCCCCCTGGGAGCGCCCTCTGGAGGTGGTACGCGGTGGTGCCCGATGCTGCAATCTACAAAGTTCATTTACAATCAGTTGGTCTAATAAAAGTGTTAAAAGCTACATATGGCTGGTTTCTAAGCCACACGGCTCGTATTTTATGCATGCTGTGAATTTCTTCACAGAAAGGAGTAATAACAAACCTCAACCAATTCTGTGAATTATAACCTATGCTGTTAAAAATAAATTTGTGTTTTTTTCACAACTTAACAGGAAGAGGAACACAACACTGGCAGTGCATGAGACTCAGAAAGGCAGAGTAAAATATCCCTGATGTAAATTTATGTTGATCAAAGGCGTACAAAGATTACGTACGAAGTACTACAAAAACAAATGCAAACACTTTACATAAGGTTCTTTTAGACAGCAGTATTCCCATTACATGAGGGATGCCAAATAGTTTGATTGCAAGTGAACGGTAAATCGCCATGACTTGGTCAATTGAAAAGCCAAAAAAGTCTTTATACTGTAGCCGTTAAAATAGTCCTTAATAATAGGAAATCTCAAACAGATGGTCAATCTAATCAAATATGAAACCAAGGCTTTTTGCCACTGCCATTAACATTTTATCTAGTTTGTTATGGAAAAACGCACAATGATGCCCCCCCCCAAGCAAACACTCAAGACCATTGCAACTTGACTGTCGGTCATGGTGTGTATGTGTTTATTGAGAGCCAGTAAGCTGGAGGTTATAAAAACCACCTCTAAAACATATACATATTTACATTTGTATGTCTGTGTGTGTGTGTTTTCTGCCTCTAACAAACCACCAACACAGAGCCAAGATTATTGATTCATTAATTCGTGAAATAGCATTAAAATAGTAATTTCTGCACTTTGTGAAGTACCTGATGAAGAACCCAAAATAAAAAACAAATTTCGAACCCGTTCTAGTTCAAAACTAGGTTTTCATCGGGGGGCGGGACATTTCCTATTTGTGAGTTATTGAAAGTAAAAGAAAGTCTATTCTGAGCCACCTCGTTGATGTTAGCAGCAATGAAAAGGTTACCGCTACCAGACAAACATGCACAACCCTCCTGAACGGCCAGTAGCTATTTGAGACGCAGCAAAAGTTTTTTTATTACCGCGGCACCGCAAAAATTCTATCGCTGCCATGATTGTCTTTGTAGACATAAATGCTCTTAACTGGTAAAAATACAGTAATATATAGCAGTGAGTAGCAATATGCCAATTTCTAATGCTATAACACTGCAATACTGTCTTGATCCCTGTTTTAGATACTATGTGTACCAAGTAGCAATGTTTATCTGGAACGCTACTTCTATTACTACTTATTCTAGCTTCTATATATTTAGAAACTGAAAATTGGAAATGCCTTCAAGGAATAAAGGGAAGAACTGTTTTGGACATAGACTCACTTTTAATGAGATGCTCTAAAAGTAGAGGGGCCACTATTCCAATAAGAGCCTGGCTTCATCCAAGTGTGTCTGTGTGCGTTTGGAGAATAAGGTTTGTGCATCTCTGAGGTTAACACTAACCTTAGGGCTGTCCTCGCTCTTCTGCTTTACATAAGAAAAAGACATCCTCCCTTCCGATGACATCGAGCTCAGCATGGCAGCACGAGCCCGGGCGATGCTGTAAGAGAGAGAAACGGAAGGGGGGAGGGTCAGTTAGGGACTGTTTAAACAAAAAAGGTCTAAACCCAAGGGACAACCAGTCGCCAGCACACATAGCCAAGTTGTGAGACATAATTCAGAGAGAGTCCCACAGTCAGAGCCTAGAAAGTGACAGGCATCTGCCCCCCATCCGCTCTGGTTACATCAGCCACGGGCAGCAGTGCCGCAAGGTCAGAGGTCAGACGAGGATCAAAACACATGTGATGACTAACCGAAGACTGCTGCTCTCAATGGAGGAAGAGAAAATGCATTTTCTAAAGTTATGCATTAAAATATTAGCAGTTGCAAAACACTTGTCATTCTTTTAGCAGAGACAGACCTGCGAGCTGGAGACTGAGGCCGGACCTGCACCAGGATGAAGCCCATGCTCTGCAGGTACTGGACGTACTGCTGGAGGAAGGTGCTAGAAATGTCCAGCAGCCACGGCTCTTCTTTCAGGCGGATGGGCAGTGTATCGGCTGAGTCACTGCTGTAGCTGCGGTCTCGACCAGACGCCGTGGAGTCGTTGGAGCGATGTCGTTTCTGTCAAGGGATAACACCAGGCATCAAGGAAACATACAAGAATTCCTGCATGTTGTAGATAAGTGTTTCTCAAACTGGTGGCATGCGAAAATAAAAAATCACAAAGAAATTCCTCCTGTGATTTTATTTTGAAGGGACTTTTTTAATGCAGCGGAGTGTCGTTTTTTTTGCCGGCTCGTTCGTCCATGTTTTCAGCAGCGTGTGCCAGGTTGGGTAAAACCATTTTGATATGGGGGATACATTGGGTTTTTAGGATAATTAAACATCCTGAATATAAAATATAAAATTCAGCTTATGAACTTGATTTTGAATAATATTTAATAATAATAATATTTGAGAAGTTGAGAATGTTCCTCGATATGAGTTGCGGCTTGTCATTAAGGGGTGATGGTGGGTCCCAGAGCCAGACCAGTTGAGAACCACTGGTGTAGATATAAGTTAGGCAAGTTAACGCATTATCATTAAGTTGTTGTTTGTATCCAAGATGTCACCACTTCATCATTTTCCACATCCACAGGCAGTGGAAACAAACCTGAATACGTCCTGAACTTGTCCAACATATCCTCCATGAAGGACAAGTACGAGGTCCAATGGATCTCTGGCACAGGTCTTCATGCAACACATGCCCTGAGATGCCTAGGGCCCTAACATATGTTTGGCTCAAAGTGTTGTATGGAGGTTTGTGGGTCCCGAAACACAAAATGAGCGTGTTGTCTGAAGCTCCTTCACTGTGGCAGTTTCATGTATATCAAAAGGGTTGCTGCAACACAGACCTATCTAAATGCCTACAATACTTTGTAATTGTCGGTTTTTAAACAGTATGCTGACGTGAGTGAGTGATTAAAGCTAAGACCCGCCTATTCCTGTCACTTTCCTTTGAGGCAGACGAACCTTTAATGGAGGTTGAACAATCTGCTCATCTTGGATCTGCTTGCGAAAGATGGGGTCAAAGAGGAGAGGGGTGGCACAGTAGTGGACCAGCCTGGACGACTGCTTCAGGGTCTCCAAATCTGCGCCCTGGTGAGACACGTGTCAGGATAAGAGTGACATCACAAATATTAGGAGACGAATACCAAACGCTGGATATCAGTAATCCGGAACATTTTTTGCCAAGACATACATCCTAGACAAACAGGAATTTGACGTGGTGTTATTTGCATTGGACAGCAGAACAATGAGACAATGGAAAACAATACAAATAATACCATGCAATTTTCAAATGTTCAATTTACAATTGAAATCTACAGTATAAAATAGAAAAATATAAACTAGAGGAATGTGGAATAAAAAAATATATACAAAATAAAGTGCACAGGCAAACACAGCCTAATATGAAATACTCTACACAACTGTATTGTGAGTGTGAAGGGATGTGCACTGGAGTGACCGGTGAAAAAAGGGATGTCGTGAGTCAGTGGGACACCCGGGCTCTGTTTATGAGCCTGACTGCCGAGGGAAAGAAACCTATGTGTGGCGTGAGGTCTTGGTCCTGATGGACCTCAGCTTCCTGCCAGATGGAAGGGACACAAACAGCTTTTGTCCGGGTGAGAGGCCTCGGCTACAATCTTTCTAACTCGCTTCAGGGCTCTAAAAGCGAACAAGTCCTAAAGCGACGGCAGATTGCAGCCCTCGCTACAGAGAGAATGACATGTTTAATATGTAGCTTGATACTCAGATCCAGACATTGTAACAATACAGTCGGGCCGCATGTAATAGTTTGTTCAGTGGGATGAAAATCTGTGGAAATAGAAATCAAGTTTGGACTGCAGATTTTCTGTTGGGCCTGCATGCGTTTGAGTGCTCTGTGGGTGTCTGTTGAAATATCGAATTTGTGATTTAATGCCACTGTGTAACAAGCTCGTGAGATGTCATCGTAAAAGATTGAAAGCTTTTTAATTAACCCCCAATATTCCCCACTTTAAAATGACAATTTTAAAATACTAAATACTTAAAATAGTATTTAGCAATACTAAATGATTCTCCCGAGGGGTGAATGAGAATTGCGAGTCCCTAAAGCCATCAAGTGGTGAGAGGCAGCGCTTCCCCAGGTGTCGTTGAGTCCACTTAGCTTTATTTCATATTAGGCTACTTTTGCCTTACAGGAATTTAATACTCATTTCTGACTTACTGGTCAGATCCAATTGTTTTTCTGATTGCTCACAGTATGCATTTTTATTGTGTCCAATATCTAGCGCCATTTGGACATTTCTGAACCAATCCACTAGCAAAAGTACAATATAACATCGGATTTCACTAACATTTGAACATACACCACTGTCATTTGCGTTAACTAAAGAGCCTCCTACCATGTTTGTCAGGGGGGTGTCTGCGTCGGGTCTCTGAACTTGACAAACCGTGCGTTATTTGAATGGGCACAAACGTCTTGAGATCTTGTTAGCCATGACACACAATGTGATATCTTAAGTGAGCTCCAAATAGTTAAGTCTCACAGCTATAATAAAAACAACTCTCATCCCCTACTCCCCCTGTAGGTAAACACTGTCAGTTCAGTCTGCGCTATCAATAAACCTCCCAGCGGCTTGTTTGGTAACCTTTCCTCAAATATAACATTAAACAGACTTTTGAGATTGATTCATTTTTCTGAATTAATCAGAGGTGTCGCTAGACGTCCCTGGTTTGCATGAAGTAGCCAAGACCTCAATTGTATTCAGGTGAGTTTCCAAAAGGGTTGTGCTGCTAAAATGCATTGCACTGCTGCTTACAGGGACAATGCATGGTAGATGTGGAAGTGACAGCTCCTTACTGAAATGGGCATGTTGGACTGAGCCGACCTCTGCTGCCACGTCACAAACAGGTTCTCTATCTTCATCTGTTTCTCCAGTTCTGTTAAGATAAACACAACATCATCAGCATTCCTGTAAAGATGAGCATTTAATATGCTCATTGGACTTTTAGCAGTACTGGTTGTAGCATGTACCTCTCCGTTCAGCAACTTTGATCTCCAAGAGCTGGGTGCCGTGTCGGGCCACCACGTCCCCCTCCGTCAAAGGCCGGATGGTGCACACGTCCCTCAGGGCCTCATCAAAGGGCAGCAGCTCGGAGGGGAAGTGAAGCGGAGTTCGGCCAGAACTAAGTAGCCTGCCCTGCTCTTTACTGGGCAGGGGAGGCACTGCACTACGAAGCAATGCATCCGGCTCTACGGAGGGACTCAGGAATGGGTTGGGGTCCTGGGTGAGAGAAAGAAAGACATTAGAGGCAGACGGGATTGGTACTTAGGAATGATAACTCTTGGAGTTACATTGAAAGCATCAAGCAAGCAGTATTAGAAATTCAATTTCAACTGAATTAATATTTTCTACTCCCAGTGTAGCAGTGTGAGTGAACGGGTCAATGTTGAGCATACCCGCAAACTCAAAAGTGACAACGTTCAACTCGTTTTTGAGATAACTGTCAAAAGTGAGCCAAATATGTCGAAATAATCAAGTTAGGCTTGGTGCAGCTTGAGGCAAACCATGTGTGGCCGCTACACAACCCTCAAGCTTTCTTAAATACAGCCTTTTGATTTTTCTGACCTGAAGTGTTAACTGATCTGATTAAGATCATAGATTGCACTGAAACAAGTATTATAATAATAATAATTTACTAGCAGTGGTAACTTCAATTCGGGGTGAAAAGATGAAAAGTTGGAAGGGAAATGAAGACGCTATAGAATTCGTAACGCTGACACGTCCCATCATAGATGTTTCACAACATCACGATCTCTTTAATCTCAGAAAGGATGGCCGGCCAGTGTCACCTCACCCCCACAACAAAACGAAATGCACGTGGATGAATCATTTGGATTTCAAAATTGTGAATTTCATCAAAAAGCGACAAGTTTGCAGGTATGATTGAGATTTAGTGTACAGCGCCTTGAGTGGTGAACAAGACAAAACCATTCCAACCCTCCTATATTTTCCCCACTTTGCTTGTGTGCCCTGGTTGCTGCTCTAAAAGGAACTTTTGGGTGAGTTTGCTAGGGGAGCAGCTTAGGGCCCAGATGCCCCAGTATAGCAGAGCTGGCCGTGCCTCACGGGCTGGGGGGCTCTAAGTGTGCGCTGGTGCTCCCTCTGCTTCCCATCAGGACCATGACAGATGAAGCTCTGTTCAGGCAAATTTTCTGCTGCTCTGACTCTGCCTTCTGTCCGCACTCATTAGTGACGCAGCGCTGAAGAGCGGGGCCGTCGGAGGGAAAGGGGAAAAAGTTTGGTCGTTTCCATTCTTTGAGCTTGTTTTGTAATTGTCCAGGGGGGAAGAGGCTAAAAGGGCATTGGGTGTCTTCTTTGCTGTTAAAAGCTGCTCTAAAATAAATCTCTGCTGGAAGGGAATATTTTTCTGTATTCTTTAACCTTTCTTAATTCAACACACACAACCGCATTTCGAGCTTTGTGACGAGGTCGCTGCGGCCATATTGACGCAGGCCTGGGGCCAAAATGAGCCCCGGGACCTTATTAACCCATCCTTTCCGCTCCCTTTCTCACACTGTCCATTCTCTAATTCTTATGCTGGGAGAATAGCTAGTCAATAGTGTTCTGAGTGGGGATTTGATTAAACATAAATTTAGCACAAAAACACAGCGTTTGGACACGCTCAAACTGTGTGATCTCCCTCAGACCTACTACTTCACATCATCAGTGACTGACAGCGTTAACTTAGCCTGGTTGTTCACTAAGACCAGTTTAATGGTGGGATGTTAAAGGCACTGGTCTAAAGCTGTTGAGATCCTTCCACATCTTCCATAGCTGTGGTACTCTCCCCAGCTCAAGCTCCGTGTTTAGGTGGTGGGGTGTGGAATTATAGCATTTGATGTGATAAAGCGCAGTTTTGTAGTGTTGCAGAACAACTTCTAACGGTCATTAGAAGTATATAAACAGACCAACCTAAAAACTTGCCGTTGCGGAGGTATAAACACGTCAAACAAGTTTAGAATACATTTCCTTGTGCAATTTAGGCAGATCCGAACAACTTTAGCAATGAAAAAATAATACTGAGTTATACGTTCCGCGGTGCAAAGAATAAGTGTAAAAATGGCCCTAATATATATATATTAGGGCTGGGACTTTAGCGCGTTAATTACGCGTATTAAACATTTTTTACGCATTTTTACACTTATTTTTTGCACCGCGGGACGTTTCTCACTGGATGAATTTCGGCGGACCGATTATACTGGAGCACCAACTAGCGTTCATGACTTCAGACAACAAACCACAGTGAACATGAACGAAGAAGCTGACGAGACCGTGTCGGTTGGCCCCGTGAATGGGAAATTTTATTATAAAAAACAAACGGATGGAAGCGTCGATAAGAGCATGGTTGTGTGCAAGCTATGCAACAAGGAATTCGCTCGCCGCCCTCGCCACCACCCAGAATTCGGATGAGCTCCTTGATCGTCTGGGAAGGACCCGGTATATTTTCACCCTAGATCTGACCAAAGGGTATTGGCAGGTGCCCCTTTCCGAAACAGCCAAACCCAAGACGGCTTACACTACCCCCAGTGGACACTGGCAATACCGGACCCTTCCCTTTGGCCTACACGAAACTCCGGCCACCTTCCAACGGATGATGGACATCTTGTTGAGGCCTCACCAGTCCTATGCCGCAGCGTACCTGGATGATGTAGTTATCCACTCCGAGACTTGGGAAGACCACCTAGATCGGTTGCGGAGGGTGCTAATGGAGCTGCGCAGGACTGGACTCACCGCCAACCCCCGAAAATGCCATCTGGGCCTGTCTGAGGCGAACTATCTGGGTTTCCAGGTGGGGAGAGGAGTCATCAGACCCCAGAAGAAGGTTGAGGCAGTCCGCGCCGCCCCAAGACCCAGTACAAAGTCCCAGGTACGAGCCTTCTTGGGGTTGGCGGGTTATTATCGATGTTTTATACCTAACTTCTCCTCTTTAGCCTCCCCCCTGACCGACCTAACCAGGAAGGGTCTGCCAGAGAAAATCAACTGGACGCCCGAAGCTGAGGAGGCGTTGAGAAAAGTAAAGATGGCATTGACTGCAGAACCGGTCCTAAGAGCGCCAGATTTTGGCTGTCCTTTCCTGCTGCAAACAGATGCCTCCGATACAGGACTGGGATCCGTCCTGTCCCAGATTCAGGAAGATGAGGAGCATCCTGTCTTGTACCTCAGCCGGAAGCTGACCCTGGCCGAAAAAAACTACGCCGCGGTTGAGAAGGAAGCTCTGGCCATCAAGTGGGCAGTTCTAGAATTGCGGTATTACCTCCTAGGCAGGCGATTCACTCTCTTTACAGACCACGCGCCCCGCCAGTGGATGGCCCGCGCCAAGGACACGAACGCCAGGGTGACACGGTGGTTCCTGGCACTCCAGGACTTCCACTTTGAAGTCCGGCACCGTTCTGGAGCAGCCAACTCTAATGCGGACGGCCTTTCTCGGATCTGGTCGGCTTTCGTAGGTCTGTCAGGGGTCTCTCCCCACCAACCCCGTACATCACCCCTACTAACATCCTATTATTCCACCAGGGCAGGACAACGCTTAGGGGGGGGGGGAGTGTGATGAGCGTCCCAAGCCCACATCAGCGTTGCCCTGGAACCTACGAGGAACACCTGCTCACCACTCATCACGAGCTGAGTGGCCACACCTGTAGCTCGTCAGCTCCGCTGCATTTAAGCTGCAGGTTCAGAAGGGACAAGGAGGCCCCCTGGAGAAGACGTAAGGCTAACCCTCTTGTGTGCCATTCTCTCTCTCCAGAAAGCAGCGAGTGACCCTACGGCACCCCTGGAGCACTGCACCGACTCCCCCACAAGCGGATTCACTGCGAGCACCAGGGCCCGTGAAACCTCACAAGCTGGACCTCCCCTAATTAACTCTACGGTTGTAAATGAACCTCGCCCTCCGGGGACTTCACTTGAGCTGTTGTGTAGTGTGTTCCTTCTACCCCGCCACAATATATATGTGTATGTATATATGTATGTATGTATACACTCACCGGCCACTTTATTAGGTACACCTGTCCAACTGCTCGTTAACACTTAATTTCTAAGCAGCCAATCACATGGCGGCAACTCAGTGCATTTAGGCATGTAGACATTGTCAAGACAATCTCCTGCAGTTCAAACCGAGCATCAGTATGGGGAAGAAAGTTGATTTGAGTGACTTTGAACGTGGCATGATTGTTGGTGCCAGAAGGGCTGGTCTGAGTATTTCAGAAACTGCTAATCTACTGGGATTTTCACGCACAACCATCTCTAGGGTTTACAGAGAATGGTCCGAAAAAGAAAAAACATCCAGTGAGCGGCAGTTCTGTGGGCGGAAATGCCTTGTTGATGCCAGAGGTCAGAGGAGAATGGCCAGACTGGTTCGAGCTGATAGAAGGGCAACAGTGACTCAAATAACCACCCGTTACAACCAAGGTGGGCATAAGAGCCTCTCTGAACGCACAGTACGTCGAACTTTGAGGCAGATGGGCTACAGCAGCAGAAGACCACACCGGGTGCCACTCCTTTCAGCTAAGAACAGGAAACTGAGGCTACAATTTGCACAAGCTCATCGAAATTGGACAATAGAAGATTAGAAAAACGTTGCCTGGTCTGATGAGTCTCGATTTCTGCTGCGACATTCGGATGGTAGGGTCAGAATTTGGCGTCTACAACATGAAAGCATGGATCCATCCTGCCTTGTATCAACGGTTCAGGCTGGTGGTGGTGGTGTCATGGTGTGGGGAATATTTTCTTGGCACTCTTTGGGCCCCTTGGTACCAATTGAGCATCGTTGCAACGCCACAGCCTACCTGAGTATTGTTGCTGACCATGTCCATCCCTTTATGACCACAATGTACCCAACTTCTGATGGCTACTTTCAGCAGGATAAAGCGCCATGTCATAAAGCTGGAATCATCTCAGACTGGTTTCTTGAACATGACAATGAGTTCGCTGTACTCAAATGGCCTCCACAATCACCAGATCTCAATCCAATAGAGCATCTTTGGGATGTGGTGGAACGGGAGATTCGCATCATGGATGTGTAGCCGACAAATCTGCGGCAACTGTGTGATGCCATCATGTCAATATGGACCAAACTCCCTGAGGAATGCTTCCAGCACCTTGTTGAATCTATGCCACGAAGAATTGAGGCATTTCTGAAGGCAAAAGGGAGTCCAACCCGTTACTAGCATGGGGTACCTAATAAAGTGGCCGGTGAGTGTATATACGTATATGTATGTATGTATGTATGTGTATATATATATATATAAAAACGGGAGGAATTCGGGAGAAAGGTCGGTCCGGGAGATTTTCGGGAGGGGCTTTGAAATTCGGGAGTCTCCCGGAAATATCGGGAGGGTTGACATGTCTGGTCATCGCAGCCCTGGACCATCAGGAGCACAAACTCGTTTTGCCGACTGCAGCAGAGTGGAATAAACTGCAGAGGCTCGAGACCCTTCTAGAGCCATGCAGGGAAATCAGTCTGTAACTTATCAAATAACATTGATTTGATTATTTTCTGGAATGAATTAAACCAAGTCAAATATCAATAACATGTATTTATGTAAAAAATAATTATGTATCTGTGTCCTGTTAGTTATCTTTGGTATGCATTTCAGAAAGAAAAAATGGTTAGGATTAAGGTGTAATTGCAAATAGTGATTAATCCTGATTAATCCACTGAAAATTCGGATTAATTTGATTAAAAATTGTAATCATTTGACAGCCCTAATATATATGTATATATACTAGGGCTGGGACTTTAGCGCGTTAATTGCGATTAATTAATTACAATATGAATTAAGATTAATTAATTACACATAAAAATAACGCATTACACATTTTTTACGCATTTTTACACTTTTTTTGCACCGCGGAACGTTTCTCACTGGATGAGTTTCGGGGGGACCGATTATACTGGAGCACCAACTAGCGTTCATGACTTCAGACAACAACAAACCACAGTGAACATGAACAAAGAAGCTGACGAGACCGTGTCGGGTGGCCCCGTGAATGGGAAATCTTATTATAATAAACACACGGATGGAAGCGTCGATATGAGCGTGGTTGTGTGCAAGCTATGCAACAAGGAATTCACATCGAGCCTCAAGTATCACCTCAACGCAAAACAATTAGCAGCTAGCGTGAACGTTAGCCCCACTCCGGGTACAAGGACCCACACCCAACCCACACTGCACCAGATGACTGGTTTAAGGACCAGGGTAACTAAGACCACGTCTGAAAAAATAACCGATGTTTTGAATGTACTTGAAAGTATTGGTCTACTTAAAAAAACATAGTTTACAGAAGGTCTACTTACCTATAGGCTACCTGAATTTCTGAAAGTACTATATTTCTAAATATGCTATTGCTACACTGGAATTGGTTGAATAAAAATAAAAATCCATGTGAAAAAAATGACTTCTCACTGTTCTCAGGTCATATATCTGTATGTATAATATATGCGATTAATTTCGATTAATTAATTACAAAGCCTCTAATTAATTAGATTAATATTTTTAATCGAGTCCCGGCCCTAATATATACATACAAGGAAAAATGGTATATTTAACGATTTCAAACTGTCAATAACAAGACGAATTAGTAAAATAAATTATAGCATCTTTGACTACAAAATTAGTTTGGTCACTATTTGATCAGGCACCTTACAGTGCAGTTTTAAGTGAGGACAAAGTAGAAACCAAGTAGAAACAGAGCAGCAGGTATATTATTCACCAGAGACACTGTGAATACTATGAGAAGCACACGCCAAACAGGCTGCCGGTGAAAATGTAGTGACATTATCACTTTTCACTGGCATATTCTCCCCAGGACACAACAGCTTTATGACACTTCCCTGGGACTCTGTACCTTCTGTTACAGTGTGAATCCAGATGGCGTCCTGGCAGGCTAAATCTACCTGAACTATCAGCCCATACGATGGGTCAGGGAGCACTGAGTGACACATCTGAGGTTGGAATCCATGTTCCATAATAGAAGCTCTTGTGTGTCTTAGGATATTGACACTAAAAAGAGTGACTGGCTGCTAAGAATTGTAACTCTTACTTGTAATCCTGGTTTATTCCAATTCTTCCATTGAAAAAAAATGGCCGAGCAAATTCCAGTATACAGGCAGTGAATTGGTTTTGCCGATAACAGCTAGGCCACGTTGGGATACGCGTCCATGTCTTTACCTGCTTGGAGTCCATTTCGTGAGTGGGCGCGTCAGAGAAGCAATAATGGTGGAAGAGCCCCATCTTCTGGTTGAGCAGGCAGTGGACAACGTGAGCTCTCGCATTCTGCCACTTGACTAGGCGGACCAGCTCCCGATTCAGAGAGGCGCCCAGGTCCACAGACCAGTTGTAGCTATACAGGGTGACCTACAGCAATGATAGATACAATGTGACCAAAGATGCCCACGCCAGTTGTGACATGTAAACAGTAGAGCAGTATAGCCCTCACACTCATCTCCTGGAATTACTTCCAAATAATGACTGCACCTATGAAGCTTTTAAAAGTTCAACGTTTAACCATCAATGTACGTGAGGAATAAACAAAGTCATTATGACGTCTCCCATTGGTTTGTGGACTGCTGCTTTGAAATTTTCATCTTGGAGCTGGCGCCATCTTGTTTTTTTGCCACCAATAAACAGAAGGGACCATGTTCGGACCGCAGAGGAGTGAAGTACAGGCGGCTTACACAGCTCTTGTAGCGGCCAGTTGAATGGTAGTCCCGCCCTCAAGCATACTAAACTATAAATTGACCGTAATGTACAGAATTAACCATAACGCCGTATTGAGACATAAACCTATGCTTACAATGTTTTCTTAGGGAATAAATTCAGAGAATGGCTAGGAGGCTAAAGTCCCCGTTTGGGATTAATCAATGAAATCTCTAGACGGATGTGTCAAAACATTGACTAAAATCAAAGTTGTATTAAATGTCCCTCCTCAATAGGCTGAGGAGGGACATTTAATAAAACTTTAAATTATTGGTCAGCTGAAACTATTGGAACATTTTGGATTTAGAACAACTGTCTTGTTTGCTGTGGCTTAAGGGAAATTTGCTAGTGCCAAGTCACCTTTCTGTTCAGGATGCTGATGAGGAGGAACCTCTGGCGGGGAGCAAGTCCCTCCCCAGCCTGGCTTGAGCTGAAGCTGTCGCTTTGCTCTAGAGCCTCGAAGCGCTGGAAGCCCTTATGAGCTGGGCAGAGGGGGGAGAGAGAGAGAGACTGAGTGGAAGCAGAAGGAATCCATCCCCTCTTAACATATAACAGTCAGGCTGATCTTTCATCTGTTCTTAAATGGTACTGCGACTTTTGACAGATGTAATTTGTTTTTATTTGCACATTTATTATATATATATTAACTGCTCAGTGGATCTTAATCATGCTATTACTAGAGATGTGTTTAATTCTCAGCTCTTTGAAATCTGGTTGCTGTTTGTTTGCTGCCACAGTTGGACTGTGTTAGGTCAGACCCGTTCCCCCTGCAGTATATATCCACCCATCTCAGCTGTACAGCTTTACTGGCAGGTAGCGTTTCTACCTGCCAGTACAAGCTCTCTGGTTTTCTACTAAGTAGCCTCTCACTGTGTTAGAACACTAAGACTGACCTACATTACCATTCTCATTTAATTTCCTTTATGTTCCGTGCATCTTAGTACTCGAACAGTTAAAAAAGCCTAGAACTGAATGTAAAAACATTAGGATAGGACAGCATAGCATAGGAAATGGTGATTAAATGTATATGACACACTTAAGTTATATCTGCAGCTTACTGACTTAGATGTTCTCCAACCAACAAGAGTTGTGCTTATTGGCAAAGGTTTATATAATAGGTCTATTATTATTTACATTAATATTACTGCTTTTGTTATCATTGTTATTCTACTCTTTCCACTGCTGCTGTTATTAATTAGTAGTCATATTTTTCATTCATTATTCTGCTTAATACTCTCATTATATGAAGGAATGGATGACATCATATGCATTGAACGTATTGCAAATCTGTTTACATTTAGATTTTTTATTTGGCTGAGGATTTTATACAAAGCTACTTGCAATAAGTGCATTTAACCAAGAGGGAACAGAACCAGAACAACAAGGTTCAAGAAAGTACAATTTCTTCAAGAAAGCCAAACTAATGGCTAAGTGCTGTCAGTAAGAGCCTTGGTATTTCCTAATAAAGTGCTAACTAGGGCAGGTGTAGTCGGTACAGGTGTGTTTTCAGTTGTGTCGGATGCTGTCTAGTTGGGATGTTGTTGAATGTTTTGCTCTCTGTGAGGGAGCAACAAGCAGATTGGAATGTGCAAAGTAGAGTGAGCGTGCAGGGACATGAGGTTTGACCATGTTCTGGATGTACACTGGACTTATCTGTTCCTCTGTTCCCACAGTTTTTCCCTAGTAAAGGTTATTTGGGGGAGTTGTTCTTGTACTGATGCGAGGGTCCTTGGACAGAGGATATCATGTGTACAGACTGTAAAGCCTGGTGATTTACAAAATAAATTCAATAGAATTGAAATAAGTTTGTGATTTTATCTGCACGGAGGACTTTACTTGCGGTATACCCACATGAATCTCCCTCCATTAATTCACAGATATAGGCCCCAAACTATTCCCTTTTATCGAAATATGTAAAGCAAATAAGTGCCTCTGAGTTACTTTCAAGCTGTGTTTTTTGAAGAAAACATATAGAACAAAGAAGATAGAGGACTACATATTAAACAGCACATTTCTATCAAAAGACCATTAATTTGAAACATCCCATCAGCGTCAATGGGTCAAGCTGAGAGGCCAACTTACGTGTGAACCTATTTAGCCCTGGGGTGTTTTCCTCTTCTGAACTCTCTCCTGTAGGCGAACAGAGATGGCACAAACAGGTAGACGGCAGGAGAGTGAAACACACAGCTCAACACAAAGGGGAGGAAGCAGACACACGCAACAATAACATACAAGTGTTAGGCAGCTTCTGGCATGAGAGTGACGACAGAAACAGAGAGCAGCAGCATGTAGAAGGTCTGACGACAGAACAAGCATGAACCACGATATTGGTGTAGTTAGAACAGGTGTTAGCACCGTGCTGTTGGGAGGACACACTGAAATAAGCCTTCACGAACAAACCTCTCTGGACAGTCCTCCCCACATTTTGTGTCTTTATAAATCGCAATCGCCTAAATTACTACATGGTGCGGTTTTCTTTTCTTCACTTTTAAAGTCATTTCTTTGAATTTGAAAGTCTAAAGCCATTATATCCATCTTTTCTCTCTTGTGGCTGTAGCCACTTAGAAAACCAGTCATTTTACCCCACAGAACAGATGAGTCACTGCCTTGATTGGTCAGTCTCGTATCTACTGAAGGTGATACACTGACTATGGATGAGTACCTCTTTCAACACCACAAAAACTGCAAACATTCTGTAGGAATGCAATAATAATAATATTGTGTCATGGTCAGCAGGGCTCTTAAGAGTGCATAATATCTGCACACTCTTGTGTACACACTGTGTACGTCATGTCAGCTGTTAGATGTTTGCACTTAGAATCTCTAGAAGGCCTCCTGGTGACTTGTGGTACAAAACTATGGTAAAGAACACAATCTATCACTCGGATATGCACAAAGCCCCGCTTTTCATTATGTCATATTTCAGCTATATACTTCAGCATCGAAGATGACAGCCTTTTGAGTAGTCTTGAAGCATATCACTGTGTATGATGTTGATTCATCTGCCATGCTTACAAGCATTTAATAGACTGTACTGTTTAATAATTTTACACACTTTGGAGGGGAAGGTATGGAAGTAAATCTGTGCCATCAGGGGTTGAAATAAAAAGTTGATTGAATTTCTAGCACTGAATATTTATGCATTGAAATTATGTACCTGAATGTTTTTCAACATTAAAACACCGCAAAAAAATTCAACCTAAAAAAAAAAAATGTTGAAATATTCGAAATGGAGGCTACAATATTCAACCCCAAAATATTCAACCATGGCACACCAACATGCGGAGGTAACAATATTCAACCCCAAAAAATTCAACCTTGGCACACCAACATCCGGGACACTAAGGAAGAGCAATCGATTCTAGATTCAAGATCAGGAGCGTGCGTCAAGCTAAAGGAGCGAGCACCCAAAACACCTTCGGCTTTCGGATTGTAACCATGTCCAATAATAACGGGGCTTTAACTCTTCTTCATGCCATCAGTGTGGTTTGTGTCTGTAAGATTCCGTAATAGACAGCTGACATTTGTACATTAACAGACTGTATTGGACATGAACTAAGCGAAAGTTAAACGAGAGCGTTCAGCCGCTCACAATACGCCTCTTCTTCTAGTTTTGAATTCATTTAATGATGCTGAGATCCTTCGACAAGCTGTTAGGAGTGATTGGCAGAGTTTTGAATCCAGGAACGCGCTTGAAGAGGCAGATGAGCTGCTGTATCGTAGTGGGGGCGGGGGGGGGCAGCGGCTTTAAGGGAGCGTGCAGATGCATAAACCCGACAGGACATGCAGGAATAACCGCAGTAGCGCCGAGTGCGGAAAGTGGTCGGTGGAAGGATCCTTTTTCTGAGCGGCACAAGCCGATCTCAGTTGGGTATTAAGCGGCATTCAAAGTCCACGTAACGTTAAATGAGTCTTCATGGCCATGGGTAAACTTTATTGAGGATCTGGCACAACACAGCGACCTGCAAGTAGCGCAGAGTCTTACATAAAGGGATGTACGTCTTAATGCGAGGCTTTAGAATTTATCTCAAAGGGATCCTGTATTTGCTCATAAAGTCTGAAACGAGAACCCATTTTTCAGTGACGGTGTTACGTGCCTACTGGTTTTTGAACTACTGGTTTGGCTACGGGTGCGTGTTTGTTTTCCCCCGGCAGGCAGGTGTTGTCTGCCTCCGTCACTTGAGTCGTCACACATTTGCAAACATATTGTGCTGAAAATGTTCAAAAATGCCTCCCATATCCATTGCAGCGAATACGATTGTATAAGTGAGCACTACGTCACTGCCACGTATGAAGAAATACATAAAAGAACATTTATTAAAAGTCCGCCACAACCGGGACTCGAACCGTGTCGCGCAAAATAACATTGCACCGCAAAGCGGCTGTGCTACCCACTCGGCCAACCAAGCTCACAGGATATCATTTGATTTGTATACTTATAACAGAGTTGCATATCGTCAGTGGCAAGCAAACGTTTTGGTTCAGGGTGAGCATTATATGTTCTTTTATGTATTTCTTCATACGTTGCCACACTGATGGCATGAAGAAGAGTTAAAGCCCCGTTATTATTGGACATGGACACAATCCGAAAGCCGAAGGTGTTTTGGGTGCTCGCTCCTTTAGCTTGACGCACGCTCCTGATCTTGAATCTAGAATCGATTGCTCTTCCTTAGTGTCCCGGATGTTGGTGTGCCAAGGTTGAATTTTTTGGGGTTGAATATTGTAACCTCCGCATGTTGGCGTGCCAAGGTTGAATTTTTTTGGGTTGAATATTGTAGCCTCCATTTCGAATATTTCAACATTTTTTTTTTTAGGTTGATTTTTTTTGCGGTGTTTTAATGTTGAAAAACATTCAGGTGCATAATTTCAATGCATAAATATTCAGTGCTAGAAATTCAATCAACTTTTTATTTCAACCCCCGATGGCACGGATTTACTTCCATAGGAAGGATCACAAACCTGCTTCAAAAAACTGTCTGTAGCACAGAAAGAGACAATTACACCGACTGTATTGTACATCACTGCTGAGGGGGAGGCTTGGCCTAGGTTCGACTACATGTAGTAGATTCAATCTACGTCTTATAAACACATGTTTTGGAAGTGTGAAAATATACAAATATTTTAAAAGAGAAGGGAAGGAAGAAGTGGTTTCCCAGATCAGATATGAGTTGGAGCTTTTACCCCCTCAATATATTGTGGCAGCCAAAGTGAGCAGTGCAAGGACTAGAAACAACGCTAAGGTGAATACTATTGTTTATAGCACGAAAGACTTTTCTCAGATTCTGAATTTCTAAAGACACCCCTTCTACATACAATTGACATAAGGGGATTTTGAAAGTTCTTCCACTGGAAAAGTTGACCCACAATGTCAAAGGATTTATCAAGATATGGAACCCAGTCTTCTTGTTTTCAAGTCTGGGTGCACCCAGACTTGAAAACACCTGATGAATCAAAATGTTCTCATGTCTGACTGGTGCTTTGAAAATGTGATATTATATGCTGTGGTTATTGTGCATTTATTCTTTTTTGTCTTTTTCTTGTATACATTTATTTGTGTTTTTTATGCCTCTTGTCTTCTGAAGCGTTGTATTCTTAAAGTTCTATAGTGCTGTCTTAAGTTGTAAAAAAACGAATCTCTGAAGAAAAAAAAAATACTACTTGTGCTAACCTCGGCAAGTCCCTTGAAAGATGCAGGTACTTTTTGACCCATGCGTGCATCTGTGTGTGTGCGCGTGTGTGAGCTTCATGTCACCCAAGCATAAGTACTTTCCCTACTGCTGGCAACCTATTAAAAAATAAAGTGTGGACTGCCTCAACAAAAAAAAAATTCAGTTTCCTGAAAAAGAGTTTGTGATGAGGCAAAAGGTCACCTATACATCTAAACAGGAGAAAATCTTCTGCCACTATCACATCGTTAAACTGTTCGTGTGTTAGGAAAAGCAATGCTGTTGTTTTAGTTCTACTGGTCCTTGTATTTCCAGGTCTATTTGGTGGCTCCGGTTTAGTTACCTTGCTCTGTGCTGCAGTGCCACTGATGGAAGTTGCGGCCAATTAGAATGAAGCTTCTGGTGGCGTCTGGAGGATGGCTGAGATTGTGTGCGAGAGGGAATGGAACAAAAATGTCTCCAGTTGCGGGAGAGCTGAAAAAAAAACAGCCATTAGTAACGATCATGTGACTACAATCGGTTGTAGACATTCTTCCAACAACCAGGAGTTACTATTGCCGCAATGGGAACGTCGTCCCTCACTGGCTTCCCACCAGATGGAGGAACCACTCACATAAAACCCTTTATGCCCCAGCCATCTGTGTGCTCACCTACAAATCACTTTAATGCAATATAACTTGTTTTTTAACAAAGAAATGGATTCACACAACTCATAATGTCATGTTCAATGAGTTAGATGATTATGCCAAAATAAATCTATCACAGTAAAGTGAAAATGATGCGAGACAGACCAGCATGTTTCTATTTGAGAGGAGTGACCTGTGAAGTTATTGTACTATGATATGCCCCTTCCCTTCTTTTTCTTGAAATGTCAACTACAAAAAGTAACCTTTAACCCAAGAATCCTTAAGTGACTGAAAGTGAAAGCTCAGTGTGAAAGAGTGAAGTGTCTTAAACAACTTAAATCTCGTGCTCCTCTGGTTCTATACAGTAGATGTCTATGTGAAAAGGACTCTACTCTCGTAGATGTATTCCTGCAAAACACATTGTAAACATGAGAGTATGTTCTCAATCTCTACTTTCAAGTCTGTTTCAAAACAGGCAGAGACACGGTGGAATGGTTTTGATCAAAGGATGTTCATGTTATAAGACGGACCAGTCAAAGCCCACACCTCAATACAATTAAGAATATATGGCAAGATTTGAAAAGTATTGTTGATAAACGGTCTCATCCAATCTGACTGAGCTTCAAGAAGAATAGATGAACATTTCCATCTTTAGATGTGCAAAGCTGTTTGAGACATGCAGCTGTAATTGCAGCAAAAGGGGGTTCTACCAGGTGTTGACTCGGCGTGGTCAATACTTATGCTTACTTATGCTTGCAATACTTTATTTTGTTCATTATTTTTTGTGCCACAATAATTTTTTACCTTCAAAGTACTATGCATGTTGTGTTGATCAAATGAGTAAGAGTCTGTTTAAGTCTATTTTAATTAACAGCATATAATACAAATAGTGAATATTATGTGGTGTTACCCCATTCCTTTTCTACAGGACAGAGTATGATTTTGTTTTACTTAATGCTTTACTCACTTCAAGTCCAGATTCTAGTTTAAATAAATAAGTGTAATTTGTGTGTAACCTAAACTAATCAGCCAGTATTTATGAATTATACATGGCCTGGAGACATTTGTTTTTGGGCGGCACGGTGGTGTGGTTGTTGTTAGCACTGTCGCCTCACAGCGCAGGGATCATACCCACCCAGCGGCTGGCATAGCACTTACTTCGTACCGAGGACCAACGACAACCCTGTCTTTTCAAAGACCTTCACAGTTGTGTCACAGGCCAAAGAGTTGACCAGACCGACGATCTCTACCAAGATGGAGGGCAGCAGGAAGTGTGAAGCCATTTCAGCCGTACACTGCTGAATGGAAGGGCAGCCTGTTAACCAGAAACAAAGAGAGAAAGACACATCAGCTCACTGAATATAAAAGCTCTTATTGTCAGATGGTGTCTTTTTTTCTACCCACTGGCAGAAATTATAGAAGTGCAAAAAACACTTACCTAGGTTAGCCATGAAAGTGAACCAGGGCTGGGAGGTGAGCTGGTAGACGGAGTGCAGAGTGCCCGCATCTCCCTCCTCCAGCTGAGACACCTGCCTCCTACACGACAACACACACACACACACTGCATCAGGGAAGTAGCACCCTACAGCTTATTGTTATTGATTCTCAATGACAAGTGGTTGGTGCATGAGGCTCTTAAGGAAATTCATGCATGAACTCCCTGTTTACACTTCATGCACCAACAGAATTTCTTATCATTGTGATGTGATTATGGAGGTTTTTACATGCAATGTGTTTGGCTACAGCTGTATGAGCAAGAGTAATTCTAGATCGTCCAACTGCGGTCTGTTGCACCTTGGCAGATGTTTAAGGACGTTCAATTTGCAACACATCTTTCAAATTTTATGTATGGAAAAAAACAAATAATCAATTAGTTTATTATTTGTAGCAGTTTTATTGCTATATTAAACTATATTACATCTCCAGTTAATCTCTAAAAATGTCTGACTGCCTACTGGAGACGTAGTAAATTAATACATGTACAATGCCCCACCCACATGGGGTGAAACACATCTTTTTTCAAAAACATAAAATATTATATCTGGAAATCATGTAAATGGTAAATGCACTGTACGTTTATGTCTCTTTTCTACTCTCCTGACCACTCAAGGCACTTTAACTACATGTCATGTAAACCCCACCTCTGGGCCTGTTCCAGCTCCACAGCCATGGCTTTGTCCTGACTCCACTGCTGCTTCACGCTCTCCGTCTTGTGTCTCCTTCGTGTTATGCGGCCCTCCTCTCCTTTTTCCTGCACTATGTCGTCAGTTGTCTTTGGGCTTCCGAGCTCTGAGGAATCTGGCTTACTCTTGTAGGAAAAGAAAGGCCCGAACAATCATTACTGCTACTCTAAGATACGGACACTCTAGTTATGTAGCTTTCCATTAGTTCAGGTACTGTTAGCCAAATCAACCTTCTACAAAAAGACCCCTGAGAACCTCACTGGAAGAAATCAAAGTATAGGCAGACATAACCAGTCATTGAAGATATCGTGTCGTTTTCTGTTGCAGTGGAAGATTAGCTATGGAGACAAAGGTGCACACTCACTCACCACTGCAGGCACAACAATAATCACATGATCCCTGTGGCGTTGATAATATCATCAAGTAGATGGCTTCAATCAATTATAACAAAGAAATTACAGTTAAGCAACGTAATATGAACAGAGTTATACTTTTCCTTAAAATAATAAGTCCATGAGTATTGTAATAAATGCTAATGTAGCCTGTGATAAAGCTACACACAGGTAAAAGCCAGAACTGACCAATATGTCCCAGAAGCTGCGGCGGGTACCCTTGCTGGTGGGTGTGGTGGACTCAGGGGTGCTGATCCCTGTCACAGGTGTGCTCCCTATGGCTGGGGTCAGGGTGATGGGAGAGGGGCTGGACTTGAAGACCCGCGAGCCGCTGCGCTGCCTGGGGCTGTCCTTCACTTCCTTCACCTCGGGAAGAGTCGTCGCCAGACCTGAAAACACAAAAATGACAGAGACAGTATGTTTTTACCAATAGAGGAACACACAAGAATACATTTCACTCTTTCTTTCCTGGACCAAGTTTACTTTAGATTGTTTTCTACTCCCAGAACATTAAAGGTTTTAACATTTATAAAATCAGCTTTCTTTTTGAACACCATACAGTCAAATATCATAAACTTATACACACACACACACACACACACACACACCGGGTGAAATAAGTACTGAACACGTCACTATTTTTCTCAGAAAATATATTTCCAAAGGAGCTATTGACATGACATTTTCATATATATATATATATATATATATATGTATACATATTTATATATACACATATGTATACGTATACATACATATATATATATATATACACATATGTATACGTATATATATATATATGTAAGAAAAAAAGAAAAACCTATTTCCAGTAAGGCAGGTTATTAGTAAATTTTGTTATACCAATTCCGCTGTCTGAAATTTAAAAATCAGTTGCTGTCAACTGTATGAAGTGTATTAATTCCTGAATGAAAAATTGTTCATGAGGTCACAATGACATTTTGCAGCAGCGTTCCATTGTTACAGAAGACCTCACCTTTGCCCTCTTCTCTCTGGGCTTTGCTCGCCGTGCAGAGTGCCGCCACGCAGAGAGGGCTTGGCAGGACTCTGAGCTCCATGACGACGTCGCAGAGAGCGTGGCGCAGCGCTCCTTGCAGTTTATCGCTTAGCTGCAAGGGGCTGACATTGCCTTGCTCCCAGATGTCAAACTGCACATACAGCTGTGGATCTATTACAACACAAGTAGACAAGTTCCTGTTGATTCAGCGCATTGTAATAGAGGAGAGCAGCATCTGGAAAACGCTTAGTCATTTCTAAATGAGTCAGTCGCTTTTATTACAGAGCATATTATAAAAAGCTCAAGCATTACACACATTGCTTTGCCAAGATAGGAATAAGACACAGGAGTCTTTATGTACTTATAGAAATGGATGAGAACTTATGGTAGGCTAAGGGGTTATGGTTAGTATCTACTTTCAATTTGAAAAAAAATCAGCATGGTTTTTGGGAAATGTGGTCTTAATAGTGGGTTAGTATGGAATGCCGTTTTATTCAAAATTAAATAAATGAATACATAAATAAATGAAATATGCATTTGAAATACATCATGAAATGAATAAATGAGGCAATAAATACATAAATATTAAATACATTTAATCATTTCATGGTACTTTTTTTTTTAAGTACACATTTTTTATTTCATAATGCCACTGTATTTCATAATTGCGCTGTATTTCAAAATGGCGCTGTATTTCATAATGGCACTGTATTTCATAATGGCGCTGAATTTCATAATGGCGATGTATTTCATTTCATGTTCTTATATGCAAATCAGGGGGCGTGGCTATCTATCACATTCAGAACAGACAACAGAGCCGTGTGCAAAAAAGGCTGGCTAAGGGACGTGAGAGTGTTGACATAATGGAAGAGATCGGTGGGCTCCGAGATAGCATGCTTGCATTAGCGGATCAAATCGATCAACATGGGTTGTCTGCAGATAAAACTATTTTGACACAGATTGAGGGTTTTTTGGAAATTACACAATTTAGATACATAAGTAACGTTTTTTTGACGTTTCTAGTAGCACAGATAGAAACATCATCATCATGGGTACTATGATTGTGACTAACTGCACTGAGAAGTTTTACTTAACTAAACCAACGGTTAAAGTGTGGGTCTATATGTAAAGCCCAAAACCAAAACAGCTGGAGTCTTATTTGTCAATTCTCTCCTGTTGCAGCACAGTAGAAGAGAAGGTAGCGCTCATATTAACAAGCCCCCACAACCACGACTTAAATATGATTTATTGGCTGTGCGATGTAGTGTAACGTAACGGTGACAAATCTAGCCTCCAGAAACGAGAATCTCTCCATACCAGAGCGTTGTTCATTTATCTGGAAGATTTACTTGTTCAATTTTAAGAGGCATTTAATATTCAGACTTTAAATTTAATAGCCAGACTGTTACCCATAACGTAGCTTGACATTTATGACTAATTAATCCGTTTTTAAATTAGTGCAGTTTGTACAATAAATTGACTCCTGGGACTTAACTCGTAAAATAATCCAACTGTAATTCCAAAGGGTGAGCCACACTGATTATACACATCACATGTCCAGTGGTCATGGCTATCACTACACATATTAACACTATTGTGTTGATTTATGAGAGTTGAGCCAAGTCTGGGAACGTAAGCCAGAGGATGAGAGGCTTAAGCTAGGATGTTTTACAACTCCACCTGTATGAGGTACTCTTTCACAGTCATTTCCTGCAGTAGATGGTCCTCAATCTTTGTGTGAAATAGTGATAATAAACATTCCATTCCTAAAGGGTATTATGTGAGGTCACAGTGACCTTTAAATGCTTTATTTTGAGTTGAAGTGGACGTTGCTCAGAAATGTTTTGTTATCAGATTGAAATAGGCTAGGGTAAGACTTGTAATAAACAAGTGTGTTTATTAAAACCTGCAGTAAATGCAGATGTACCATCTATATACTATTCTTGTGTTAACACCACATGCACACGCCGAGCATATGTTACAGACTGGAGGCATTGTGGGTGTTCACCTGGCAGTAAAGGGTCTAATACAAATGTCTCGAAATTGTTTACGAAATGCTAGCATGTTAGCAATTGTCCCCCATTTGAAATAGGGTCCAGGTTAAACTGCCCAGGGTAGTGTTCACCTGAGCTGATGTCCATGGACTCCACTTTGCCCACACTAGTCAGTTCATCAAAATGGTCTGGTAGAAGAGGGGCCGCGGAGTTCTCTGACTTCTGCAGTGAAGCACAGTGCTGGACCGGAAGCTGAAGGGGACGACCGTGAACGTCCACGAATGAGAGGGCGATGCAGGCAATACCTGAAAGAGTAGAGGAGTTATTTCAACTAGAACAGACTTGACTCCTTCCACCTGAGGAGTCACAAACCATTTGCTTTTGTTCACAGCTTTTCAAAGAGCTATGACAAGGAAGCATCTTTCATTTAGCCTCTGGGTCATCTGAAAGACAAAACAATATTTTTTTTTGTTTTAAAGCTGCCCTGTAACTCTGCTTGTGTGTGTGTCAGTATTGCTGAATGTGTTGACCTGATCCTGGGTTTCACGGCTTTACCATGAGCACCATGACTGGAGCTAGTGGATGTCTTCGAGATACAGGAGACGCAATACATTTCAGACATTTATGTTAATTCAAAAAGAGTTTAGTCCTAATAATATTTTTTCGCCAAAATGAGAGGTGCTGTACATAGCCGATTGATTCACAAAGGGGGGCTAGATGTCCTGCTTTATATAAAAAACACACGACTAGCGGTCACGTGATGTCCAGGGAAAGCTGCCTTTGTGCGGCCAATCTGAAGTTAAAGATACATACATACTTCCTGTCAACATACAGACTTACAAGGTGAGAACCATTACAGCGTCCTTATCGTGGATGTTAATTTAGTTAAATATAATATGGACTATATAAGAAAATTGTGTCTTTGTGAAACAATCGGAAACACTACTCTCTTAACCTCTGCAGCTGGTTTGCATGTTGATGTGATTCTTAGGTAACTCAAAGGACTATGTATTGATTGGCTGAAGGTACTTTAGGGGCCAAACTCCACTGCTTTAATATTAAATCACTGTTCCATACATGCTCCATAAATCTTTAATATGTAGTTGTATTAGCCTTTTATTTGCCATAATTATTTTTATTTATGATAAGTTGCCCAAAGCATGCTTTTTGATGGACTCCAAAGGCTGCAAATAATGGAGGTGATGGTGTACCTTTGTGTGGACATACATACACACTACTCTCACTGCTGTAAAAGAAAAAGTTAACCTGAGTCTGCACTGCTTAGAGTGCATAATGATATTGCCCTGTCTGTAGATGCCGGGAATCCCACTATTTTAGTGCTATTGGACCTCACAGCCGCGTTTGATACTGTGGACCATGCAGTCCTCCTCTCCCGCCTTGATCTGTGCGTAGGCATCCGAGGCTCGGCACTTCAGTGGTTTAGCTCCTATTTGGCAAATAGAAGCTTCTCTGTCTTTATTGGTGACTGCTCCTCGTCTCCCGCTCCTCTCTCTTGTGGGGTACCCCAGGGTTCAATTCTTGGCCCAATCCTTTTTTCTTTATATATGTTGCCGTTGAGGGCTATTATAGGAAAGCACAACCTGTCTTTTCACTGTTATGCAGAGGATTAGCAAATTCATCTGCCTATGAAACCGAAAGACAGTGTCGCACTACACTCCCTGCTTAATTGTATTAATGATATTAAGTTGTGGCTGTCACAAACTTTCTTAACTTGAATGAAGATAAGACGGAGTCCATCATCTTCAGTACTTC
This sequence comes from Pungitius pungitius, assembly GCF_949316345.1. Classification (NCBI taxonomy): domain Eukaryota; kingdom Metazoa; phylum Chordata; class Actinopteri; order Perciformes; family Gasterosteidae; genus Pungitius; species Pungitius pungitius. Next base: position 9,251,277 of record NC_084906.1, read on the forward strand.
GGCCACAATAAACGGTCCATCTTTGAGTTTGGGAGCACTGGCTTCATACTTCAAGCCAGCTGTCAGAAATTTGGGGGGTTACTTTCGATTGCAAGGTACAAACGATGGGGTGATCAGGCATTTGCGGTTGCTGCTCCGAGACTATGGAATAAGTTGCCCCCTGATATTCGCACAACTACAGATGTTGCTCGTTTCAGGTCTAAACTCAAAACCTACCTGTTTAGAATGGCTTTTAATACTCAGTAGTGGTGTGACAATTTCTTATTTCTGTCTCTATGTGACCTTTTATGATTCTACTTTTTTTAAAGTATCATTTTTTGCATCATGTTGTGGTATTCTTAGTTCCTGATGTGAAGCACTTTGGATACCTGCTAGCAGTTTTCCTTGCAGCGCCAGTCTCATTTTTTTCCGTTCTAATTGCCTCTCGACTTCAAGGTGTAAGTTTTATTATTGTCCGGTTGTAAAATCGGGAGGGTTGACATGTCTGATCATCGCAGCCCTGGACCATCAGGAGCACAAACTTGTTTTGCCGACCGCAGCAGAGTGGGATAAACTGCAGAGGCTCGAGACCCTTCTAGAGCCATGCAGGCTAGAGAAATCTGTCTGTAACTTATCAAATAACATTGCTTTGATTATTTTCTGGAATGAATTAAACCAAGTCAAATATCAATAACATGTATTTATGTAAAAAATTATAATGATGATAATAATAATGATAATTATGTATCTGTGTCCTGTTATTTATCTTTGGTATGCATTTCAGAAAGAAAAAATGGTTAGGATTCAGGTGTAATTGCAAATAGTGATTAATCCTGATTAATCCACTGAAAATGCTGATTAATTTAAATTTTTAATCATTTGACAGCCCTAATTATTAATAAATGTCCTGTATAATGATTCAAGAAATAATTCTTCTAACAGTGATATAAGTGAACGGGTCAAAGTCTCAACATAAATGAGTGTGAGAAAAGTGTGAATATATTTATCTGTAGAACGTGTAGTAGTGCACAAATAGTAGTAGTAGTGCAGTTGCAGTTTGTTGGCTCCTATGGAAACAGATATAAGTGCTGGAGATATCATCTAATTATTAGTTTAATGAGACAATACAGCAATAGAATATTAAGTCAGTGTGGTGTCAGAAATAGTCTGTATTTTCAGTGGATGTAGTGGTCGTGGTGTTTTGGAACTCTCATTTTGATGCTTTGAGTTCTGTATTTTAGCCTTTGATTTTTGCAAACAATAAACGGAAGTTTCCATATTCAGACTGCAGAGATATGACGTGGATATGATATAAAGGGCTCTATTAGCAGTAGCAGGCTGATAATCAATGTTCTACTTAACTAAATGGACCATAATTTACTACATAAACATCATGCGTATATTGAAGAAGACTTGAAACCAGAGATTGAGACCAAACACTCGCATGTGCATGTTGAAGGCATGTCTGCATTGGCTTCACATGTCAGAACCAGAGGACGCAGCCTGGTATCTGAGGCAGTGTGTGATTACCTTTGCCTCCAGTGCCCTGGCCTCCAGGTTTATTGTACAGGTAGATATCCCCTTCAGCCAAGTCACTGCTCAAATGAAAGTAGTGCTGGAGACAGAACAGGAGAGAAAATCAGCCAGTGGAAGCTCAAACCACACAAGTCAGCATGTGTTTCATACATCACAATGAGACCTGTCAAAAAATATTTTAGGCACTGGCACAGTTTTGCAGAGATGGGAGCCTCCCTTATGTACGTTTATCTATCTATCAGTGTAGAGAGGCATTTTGGATTTGTGAGCAGCAATTACTTATTTTTACAAGTCAACAACTCATTCAAAGGAGTTGTTGAGCAAAGACCTTTACAGTGCTGCCAAGACAGGTACAGTAACTGTTAAAGGCCAATGAGTGTGCTAGAGATATTACAAATCCTCTTGAGATGATTACCGTAATTTCCAGACTATAGAGTGCACCTGAATATAAGCCCCACCACCTAAATTTAGAAAGAAAAAAAATCTATAAGACCTACCTGTTTATAAGCTGCAGGTGTCCACATTGTAACATGAGATATTTACACAGAAAGATCATACACAGAAAGAGTTTTTTATTTTTAATCACCAGAAATAAATGTATTTTTCCAAAAAGGGCTTATAACATGGCACAAAAAAGGGCGGTGGGGATTGTTTTGGCTTTCAGTCGGATCTGCACGGTGGAAACACCTCGGCCGTGTGCTCTCTGTGTGTTCACCCAGGGGCGTAACCATGGTTTAGACATTGGGGGGGTCCAAATTAATAATGTTTTGAAATAAAAAAAAATTCTAAAGAGGGAATTGGGCTGGTGTGGACAGGTGTGGTGTAACAGTGATCCAGCATGCTCTCCTCTATGGTTGGGAATTTAATAAACTTTGTTTGTACTTAGGAAGTTCATGGCTGGGGTTTCCTTTGTTAAATGATGGTGGCGCATGGAGTAGTGTAATGCGCTGGGAGCCGCAAGGTTGGTGATTCGAATCCCGGCCACTCCATATGCCATGCCAAAGTGTCACTGAGCAAGACACCTAACCCCTAATTGCTCCCCAGGCAAAAATGTGTGGTATTTTCTCAATATTAGCGGGGACACGACTACCCCAAAGAATGTATTGTTACACCCTTGTGTTCACCCAGTCTTCAAGGTTTTCAAGTTGGGGCCACCTGCTTTTATTTACTCTGAAAGCTTTTGTCTTTTTACATTGAGTAAGTTCTTCACATTGCCGTCTACAACGTCTCTGTTTCCTTCTCTGACAGCTTAACTTAAATGCTAAATCAGATGCATTACTACGTGTATTTTCCATGACGAGTGTTTGAATATGATGCGCTAAATGATCTCGCTCGTAAAAAATTATACAATAGCCGCACCGTTGTATAAGCCGCAGGGTTCAACGCGTGGGGAAAAGTGGCAGCTTATATTCCGGAATTTACGGTAGATAGCTGCTGAAATAGTTTTCTTCATTTCCCAACGCCAAGGTAGGGTAGGTTCAAAATATAGTAAACCCAAAACATTTGTGTTTGTGAAGGAGTTAAGTTAATAATGTATGAATTGGCTTCAGAGGGGTAGGTTTATTCCAGGCAAATTTCCTTCTTCTTCCAGTCTTGATGCTAGCTAATTTCATCCCTGCCACACGTGAGTTCCCTTCCGTTAGAGGAAAGTGGTGAGTTTGACATGCAGATCCGCACTGTTGACCGAAAGCAAAACATTTGGACAGAGCTGTACTCTGATGGTGGTAAAACTACTACAGAGAAGGCTAATGTAGCCTATTGCTGTATCTTATTGTATGTGGCTTCACTAAAGAAAGACGGTTTGTTTTTATAACAAAGTATACCACAAAATAGCTGTCAGACTGAAAAACTGTCTGCAAGTTAAAAGGCTAACTAGGTCCCTGCTAATGATAGTAGTAGCAAGCTCACTTGCTCAGTGAACCTCAGCAAGCAAGCTAGCTTGAAGGGCTACAGTGATAACATCAACTTTAAAGATATCAAGTTTAATTGATTACTCAAACTAATCAAACAATTATGAAAATAGATTAAAACGTTTGTTGCAGCTTTACGAGCGTTAGCATTTTTTAACAGGCCAAACTTAGTCAAACAAAAGGCCAATGGAAATGTTATAACCCACATTGCTATGTCACATGTCACTATGTCCTGTCACAGTTTGAGTCACTTTCTGCTTTGAACTTTGACCCATTGCACTGGCGGTAGCTGTGCATGCACAGCTCTCCTGTGCTGCGAGGCCTTATTAGCATCACTCTCAATTTGACCCAAAAATCTAAACAATTTGGCTGTTTTTTTCTTTTTCATTTTTCTTTCCAATTATCTGATTGTCTGTGTTTCTTGCCTAGTCAGACGTTGTGGTGGAGGTGTTGCTGAGCATGTTCCCGTATCTCAGCAATTGCCTCGCAATTGCATCAGAAAGCCCTCTGAGCCGACAGAAATTAGGTAAAAAACAAACTACGACATATGACCCGGTTGGGATGAGGCGGCACTTTCCTTTTGAGGTTGTAAATGGTAAATGGACTTGTACAGCGCTTTTCTAGTCTTCTGACCACACAAAGCGCCTTTAACATTACATGACATCATTCACACCCATTCATACACTTATGACAGGACCTACCATACACAGTGGAACCAACCCATCAGTAACTAACACACACTGAAGCTACAGGAGCAATGCTGGGGTTAGGTGTCTTGCCCAAGGACAGATTGACATGCAGATTAGCTGGGCCTGGGATCAAACCGCCAACCCTCTGATTAGTCGCCCCAACAGATTTTGGACTTCAAAGAAAAAGCATCGTTGGTGTTTTCCAGGTTCATAGGGCCAAATAGAAAAGCAAGCAAGACACACTTTTCGTCATTGGGGATATTTGATTTTTACAGTGTTGTTAAGCCAGAAAAAAGCACATACACAAGACATAGTGAAGAACAAAGGGGCTCGACTGCACCTCATCAGTTCAGGACATTCAGCATGTTAGAATCTATCTATAATAACACTGAGTCAGTGTGGGTTGTACCTTGAAGTGGTGTGCCGTGTTGCTGTCGGTGTACTTGGGTACATGCAGGAAGATGAGAAGGTTCTGCCGGAGGTAGTGAGCCACAGCTGGAAGCCAGGGGAGGCAGTACCCGGGGAGGCTGAATGTCATCACCTCAGTGGCTGAAGATCCTGAAGGCTGGATGAACTGAGAAGACAAAACATGTGAAGGCTTTCATCCAAAGAAACTGTGCTCTCTGTTTGCCCCAGTGGAAAAACCTCCTCATTCTCGAAGTGTCCACCGAACTACGGAGCATCCCAAAATAAAATGAGCGATTTACCTCTACGTCGGCCGGTGTCAGCTTGCAGTTCCTGACCAGCATGACAGTGATGATGTCCAAAGTAGTCTCATCGAGGCGCTTCCGCAGCACTTTCACCAGCTCGTCTGTGATCTCTGGACCTGAGCAAAATAGTGGATACACATTGGTGTATAATACTAATGCTGGAAATACACAAATGTCACAGCTGCTGCATTCCAAATGTGAGTTGTTTCAGCAGTTAAAGCTCTAAATATGTTTTAAACCAAGTTGTTGATGTAAGAGCATCTAACGCTGCATTCCCCAAGTGCACAAATAAGAAAACATACAGTCTATAGAACAAAGAAGTGTAATGGTAGACAATATAGTGTCTGACTGCATCTTAACAGGTCGTCCCTATTCAAAGATTATTCAGTGTACATCGTTTTGATGGCGATAGCCAGAGGTGTGGACTCGAGTCATGTGACTTGGACTCGAGTCAGACTCGAGTCATGAATTTGATGACTTGAGACTCGACTCGACAAAACGTACAAAGACTTGCAACTTGACTTGGACTTGAACACCGATGACTCGTGACTTGACTTGGACTCGAGCCTTTTGACTCGAGAAGACTTGCTACTTCCCATGAAAACTGGGGGATAACATTTTCACACCACCGCGCCGCTCTGTTTATCTGCATCTGTCAAAGAAATGTGCGCCACCTGTATGCAGAGAGCGCGCGCTGCCTGCACGACATCCAATCACTGCAGTCCATTTGACCGTATCAACGAGACAGCTCGTTCATGGTTACAAACATCGGGATTTTTGAACCCGGATTCAGACCCCAATGGGAATCCTCGCCAACATTATGTCAACGTCCGTTTTAAAGTAGTGTAATGAGCTGAGTTAAAGTTATTAGTTAATCAGTTATGCAGATGTTGCATGTGTTCACGTTATGCTCTGTTACCAGCTCTAGTTACGCGAGACAACCCGAGTTTTGGGGGGCCGTGTATGCGGAAGTGTTCGTTCGGCGTGGTGACGGCCAACAGTGACCGAAGTTGAGTTGTTTTATATAAATAAATGCAGCGGAGTTGCAAGCGATCGCCTCCTTATTTACGCTGCAGCATTGGGGTGAGCGTTACAGTACTATAACACAGTCACAGTCCATCCACCATTACCCTTCCCTACGTAGTCTAGGTCTGTGAGGCAGCGCACCATCACCCAGGGTTCCCCCGTCCCCACTATAATAAAATGACTTGAATTGACTCGAAAATAAAATGGTATGACTTGTGACTCGACTTGAGACTTGTTGGCTTTGACTTGTGACTCGACTTGCGACTTGCTTCGTCTTTGACTCGACTTGACTCGGGACTCGAGGGCAATGACTTGAGACTTGCTTGTGACTTGCATAACAGTGACTTGTTCCCACCTCTGGCGATAGCTCAATGGTCTTCACATGACTTGAAGGTAGGGTTGGTAATGTCAAGAAAGAAGTGCTAGATTTTGTAAAATATCCAACTGAAAAACACAGTGCAAACACACGGACAATCAGAAGCTTCTCTGTAGGTCTAGATAGCGGGTCAGATTCTGTCCTGACTGAGGAAGCAAGGTCAGCGGGTCAACCAGCAGATGTGCCAGATGAGGGGGGTTGAAAGTCACACCACTATCCAACACGCACACTATGTTCATTGTTTACGTTAAGTCAGGAGTTCTGGACATTGGATGTGACCGGATCTTTAGATGCGGGGGGTGGAAGATCCTCCTCTACGCCAGCTTAGGGCCAATAGAAATATTTCCTTCTCTGTCTCAGTGGGTTATAAAACATGATATTCATCCTGATTTGAGTGGACCTGCAGGATTGCTCCTGCCTTTGCAAACGCAGCGCTTATACTTGACCTGTGATCTGACGAATAAATCTACCAGAACGAGAGAAGTTGTTTTGCTGAATTCTTCCAGACGTCCCCATCCAGGCTTCCAATTTTTCTACACGTGCCTTTGATGCGTTCGTTCGCTCCTTCTCTTTTTAAATTATCTAACAATCTCCGAGGAAAAGCAATGAGTGCAGGGGCAGAATACGCACAGCCCAAGGCCGGGCAGGTAGCTAGTCCGTCTAATAATTTCATGCGGACGGTACAAAATGTCTGGATGGGTTTATGACAACCACATACTAGATTATTATATATTTTAATCTCTTTTTGAGTCATTGATTCCTGTCAGGATGTCATAAGATTTTTAGCAAAGATTTCAAACACATTTCTAAGACGATTACCAACCGTACCATTAGAAGGATAACCAAACTGGGCCCTTTTCGATAGAGCCCACACCAAAGCAAAGATAAAAGGCCCAGAAGGAATGTTCATGCTTACTTATGAGAAACACAATGTGGATGAGAATTAAAATAAAGTGTTGCATTTTCAGCTTTAATATTCTCTTCTGCTGACTGAAGATATCTTGATGGTGTATTTAACAAAAACACACACATTGGTCCACACAAATTGAAATAGAGTCAATCCAGCCATCTAGTGATGCTGCAAAAAAGTTCAGTGAGTGGAAGAAGCAGATGAGGATGCTAATGATTTGTGTTTCCTGGGAAAAAACTGTCTAGTGTGAGGAACCTTGGTGTCATTTTTGACTCGGAGCTTAAATTTGACCGGCAAATCAATGCTGTTGTTAAAAACAGTTTATTCCATCTTAGATCAATATCTAAATTGAAATCTATCCTTTCTTTTAATGATATGGAGAGGTTGTTCATGCCTTTGTGTCATCACGTCTGGATTATTGTAATGTGTTGTATCTGGGTGTGAGTCAGGTTCCTCTCTCCCGTTTACAGCTCGTTCAGAACTCAGCTGCCAGACTTTTAACAGGTACTAAGCCGGCGTCAATCCAGTCGATCTCTACGTTCAAATGATCAGTTGCTTCTCAAGGTTCCGCGAACCCGTTTAAAATGTAAAGGTGATCGGGCCTTTTCTGTTGCAGCTCCTAGGCTTTGGAACAGAGGTGGGATCAAGTCACTGTTAGGCAAGTCACAAGCAAGTCTCAAGTCATTGCCCTCGAGTCCCGAGTCAAGTCGAGTCAAAGACGAAGCAAGTCCCAAGTCGAGTCACAAGTCACAGCCAACAAGTCTCAAGTCGAGTCACAAGTCGTACCATTTTAGTTTCGAGTCATTTCGAGTCCTTTTATTATAGTGGGGACGGGGAACCCTAGGTGATGGTGCGCTGCCTCACAGACCTAGACTACGAAGGGAAGGGTAATGGTGGATGGACTGTGACTGTGTTATAGTACTGTAACGCTCACCCCAATGCTGCAGCGTAAATAAGGAGGCGATGACTGGCTTGCAACTCCGCTGCATTTATTTATACAAAACAACTCAACTTCGGTCACTGTTGGCCGTCACCACGCCGAACGAACACTTCCGCATACACGGACCCCCAAAACTCGGGTTGTCTCGCGTAACTACAGCTGGTAACGGAGCATAACGTGAACACATGCAACATCTGCATAACTGATTAACTAATAACTTTAACTCAGCTCATTACACTACTTTAAAACGGACGTTGACATAATGTTGGCGACAGGGTTCGAAATGACTTAGGACTCTTGGGGGGTCCCCTAAAATGTAACTATAATAATACTGAAGAATACCTTGCTACACTATATACTGAAGGCAAAATTATATTGACATATTGTGAAGGTGGGATAATGGTCTTGGGATGTTTTTCATGGTTTGGGCTAGTCCCAGTATTGTAGTGGTGTCTGGAGGAGTGGATTGGCTTTAATCAAACAAGTAACCCTGTAATTCTGGAGCAATAAAGTTACCATATATAATACCATATATAAATCCCTGACATGACAAAGTGGATAACAGGTCATTCTTTCCTTGAGCAAGGAAGTTAACTAAGTTACCTAAATCCACCAGGTGTCCTCATTATGGCAGCACCATGCACCTTCAAAGGGTTGGATGAAATACAAATGGCATTTCTCATCCCTTATGTTAATGGAATTTGTAAAACAACTAGCCGCTGGATTGAATAATAATGATGTCTATAAAGACTGTACCTACATTAGATGGTTTACTTTGTTTTAAAGTAGTCAATCTATAACCTGAACTAAAATCTTTAGGGACACGTTTAAAAAAAAAGTAAGATATTCTAACATGACCGAAAGCCATTAATATGACAATAATCCAATAGTAACCACATTATTCAAAATCAACATGTTAAGTGACCAGGCACATATTTTATTTATTTGTTAACAACCTCATCAGGTCAGTGTTAACTGGGGTTGGAGAGAAGACCTACAAGGCACCCCTGCTTCTTTTTTTTTAGTTAGTAAAAAAAAAGGAAACGATAGTGAGCTCAACATTAAATGAATTATTAATAATGTAATAACAATAACTTATAACAAAAACTTATTTCACCAGTAAATTACTGTTAAATGACAAAAACAATGGGAAAATGGGTATTTTTCAACACCTTCGAATGCAGCACAAGGCTGGCGAGGCGAATTTCACGTGAACGCAACATCTGTTTGTTTTTCAGACAACGGCAGCTACAGACTGTTCAGTGAAACACAGACACACTTTACACCGTTTAGCTGTCAGTATTTTAACCGTGGTTGCTCCATTGACATATTTAAAATATGTATATACTTCAGCTGCTAGCTAACGGTAGGCTAACGTTACCTGCTGTCCAGTGTAGTGTTTACTAGCGTCCCGTGCGGCGCTGTTTCACTTCCCTCTAACGTCCGTTTTCGGAGCATCAGGGAGAAGCGGGAGGCATTTAAGTGGCATCTAAATAAGGCACCGAAATCAGAGTTACTATTCGGTCTGGTAGATAACGGCCGTTAAGACACCTGTACCGTATTAGCCCCGGGTCTCGGACCCCCCCCCCCAAAAAAAAAACCTCTTCGGATCTACACGATTCACGTGGACGACCCATTCAAAACTCACAGACTTGAATTAAGTCCTCACTATCTTTCGTAATCACTGACTGCACAATTATGTTGGTTTGCTAGCTTTGAATAACTAGTCTAGCTAACTGCTACATGTCTGCTGTTAGCTGGCAGGTTGTTTGGCTTCATACACGTACAGCAAGAAACGTTGACAAACGCACTCTTCTAATCATCTAAGTTAATGCAACTTTTGATATAGGAACACCAACTCCAAATATTTTACTATATTAAGCAATTATTATGGAGATATAAACATAATCGAAGCACTAACGGGATTTTCATTAGGGTTCTTTAGATTTCACTCTTTGTGAGGCTTCGTTTTTGCCGCGTTCAATGACCTACGTGTCTGCGTCACAGACTGTACTGTTTACTCCAGAGGACCACGACAACAACCTGTGACGCTATTAGCTGCCCTGATTGCTGCTCAATCGCGCTAGGAAATAAAGTAATTTTTTGTTATAAATATAAAACGTCACTAAAGACCTATAATTACACAATCATTTTTAATGTTAAAAATATTTTTCGGGGACCCCCCAAAATCTAAAAATAAATTCTTATGGCGGGTCCCCAATGGCTTATGGGGGGTCCAGGACCCCCCCAGACCCCCCTCATTTCGAACCCTGGTTGGCGAGGATTTCCATCGGAGTCTGAATCCGGGTTCAAAAATCCCGATTTTTGTAACCATGAACGAGCTGTCTCGTTGATGCGGTCAAATGGGCTGCAGTGATTGGATGTCGTGCAGGCAACGCGCGCTCTCTGCATACAGGTGGCGCATATTTTTTTGACAGATGCAGATAAACAGAGCGGCGCGGTGGTGTGAAAATGTTTTCCCCCAGTTTTCATGGGAAGTAGCAAGTCTTCTCGAGTCAAAAGGCTCGAGTCCAAGTCAAGTCACGAGTCATCGGTATTCAAGTCCAAGTCGAGTTGCAAGTCTTTGTACGTTTTGTCGAGTCGATTCTCAAGTCGTCAAATTCATGACTCGAGTCTGACTCGAGTCCAAGTCACATGACTCGAGTCCACACCTCTGCTTTGGAATGACCTTAATATGTCTGTAAAAACCTGTCCTTCCTTGGGCGTCTTTCAGAGTGCGCTTAAAACCTACTTGTTTTCTTTAGCATTTGATAATGCTTTGTAAGGTTTGTATATCATATGTTTTGTATTATTTCTTTGTTTTTATTTTGTGTGGTTTTTTACCTTCTGTACAGCACTTTGGTTCCACTTGTGGTTTTGAAAGTGCTTTATAAATAAAGTTGAGTTGAGTTGAGTTTTTAAGAAGAGGACATAATTCTAGTCTGTCTGAAACAGTGGGATGTTCCCAGTACAACAGTGCCATCAAGCCATCAACGAGAAGAACAGCAACCTGCTCTTGTTATCTGTAGTAAATGGCTACTCAACTCAGTTCGGATTTGATATTAGCGGCAAAACCTTTTACAACTATACCACTGAAGTAAAGCTACAGACATTCAATAAGGAGGCATGGGGGCTTGACTCAGGGTACTTTAGTTTAATCAAACTCCAGCCCGTTTGCTCGGTTAGTCGGTTTGTTTGGACGGGTGTGAAAACTTCTAAAAGTACTCGCTTAGTTAGTAATCTCTTTCAGAACTTTGATAGGGTGGTAAATTATTGTGATTGCTGTTTTGTTAAAACGTAAAGCTTGTAGAAGGCCTATGTAGTCTCATTAACATAATTGAAATTACTAGGACAAAAACAATTGACACTCTCACACCAAAAGTCTAGATTAGTAGCTGACAAATGCCACACTCACTGAGAATAGACCTCCCCCATAGCCCCCCTCCCAGCCCTCGGGGTGTGGCAGCACGTTGACTGCATGCACTCCAAAATGCCTTGTCCCACAGCACCAGCAACTTAGTTCACCCACAGGCATCCAGGGAGTTTTTGGGAAGTGCTTTGCCCTTCCACCTGTGATCTGCTTCTCTATTTATTGCATTAGAGACCAATGTTTGTTCACAAATTATCCACAAACGGAGGGGGACCAAATAAATGCTACTGTGATTTGTGAATTAATCACATGCATAACAACGCTAAGTGTAGAAGTATTATCTCTTCGTAAAGCTGTATTTGATCTACAGTAAGCTAATAGCACAATGCCTGGCTCAGTAATGTTAAACACAATGAGACTGTAATGCTTGTGGTAAAGAAAACCAAACTGCATGATAGATATTGCTGACCCTCTGTGCACAATTCAGAGACATTGCAGGGCAAGATTTATAACTTCCAAATGGCTTGGCCTGCACTCACCAAAATTGCAGGATGTGTAAACATTGAACCCCTTAACACACCCTAATTTTTCATAATTTTTGAAGATTAGGGGGCACTGCATTTAATCATTAAAGATGTGTATTTTTGTCATATTTTCATAATTTCTTACAGTTGTAAAAGACCGAACTCCTCCCAGGGATTAAACCCAAATTCAAAGTTATCAGAAAACACCGCATAAACTTCCATTGTTATGCAGACGATACTCAACTGTATCTATCGATCAAGCCAGAAGACACCAACCAACTTGTTAGACTTCAGGACTGTCTTGGAGACATCAAAACTTGGATGACCTGCAACTTCCTGATGTTAAACTCGGAAAAAACGGAAGTTATCATGATAGGCCCAGAGCGCCTTCGAAGTCAGCTGTCACGTGATACAGTCTCTATGGATGGAATTGCTCTGGTATCCAACAGCACCGTCAGAAATCTTGGAGTTCTCTTCGACCAGGATATGTCCTTCAACTCTCATATAAAGAAGACTTCAAGGACTGCCTTTTTTCATCTACGGAATATATCGAAAATCAGGAACTTCCTGTCTCAAAGTGATGCAGAAAAACTAGTTCATGCATTTGTTACTTCTAGACTGGATTACTGTAATTCTTTGTTATCAGGCTGCTCTTGTAAATCGCTTAAACCTCTCCAACTGATTCAGAATGCTGCAGCACGTGTATTAACAAGAACTAAGAAATGGGATCATATAACTCCTGTATTAACTTCTCTGCACTGGCTTCCTGTTAAATCAAGAATAGAATTTAAGGTACTTCTCCTCACCTACAAGGCACTTGCTGGTGAGGCACCGTCTTGTCTTAAAGAGCTTGTTACACCGTATTGCCCTACAAGGCATCTACGCTCCGTAGATGCTGGGCTACTTGTGGTTCCTAGAGTTTTAAAAAGTAGGATGGGGGCCAGAGCCTTCAGTTATCAAGCTCCTCTTTTGTGGAACCAGCTTCCACTTTCAGTCCAGGGGGCAGACTCGGTCAGTTCATTTAAGATAAAGCTTAAAACCTTCCTCTTTGATATTGCTTATAGTTAGGGCTGGCTCAGGTTAGCCTGGACCAGCCCTTAGTTAAGCTGCTCTAGGCTTAGACTGCCGGGGGACTTCTTAGGACACACCGAGCCCCTCTTTCACTCTCACTCTCTCACTCTCTCCTTCCACAATCATCCATGTTTTATTAATGTACATCACTAATTAAGCTTCTTTCCGGGAGTTTTTTGTGCTTTCTCGCCTAGCAGGTCTCCGTGGATCATAGTTTCGTGCGGACCCCGGTTCTGACTCCTGGCTCATGGCTCTGCTGACACCTACTGCTGCCATCATCATTACTTTAAATATGATTCATATTACTGTCATCAAAAACCAACATCTTTCTGCTCTCCCTCCCCACAGAAGCCTCTGTGGATGGTGGTTCTATCTGATGGAGGTTGTCCCTGCAGTGGTCCTGCCGTACACCTGTTCTGCTACTTGCAATTACTTGTATCATTTCAGTTAGAGAAATTGAATGTATTGTACATCTTTTACATTGTTGATTCTGTACACATGACATCCATTGCAGTCTGTCCATCCCGGGAGAGGGATCCCTCCTCTGACGTTCTCCCTAAGGTTTCTTCCCTTTTTTCCCCATTGAAGGGTTTTTTCATATTTTGGGGAGTTTTTCCTGTGCCGATGTGAGGGTTTCGGGACAGAGGATGTTGCATGTGTACAGACTGTAAAGGCCTCTGAAGCAAATTTGTAATTTGCGATTTTGGGCTATACAAAATAAAATGAATTGAATTGAAAATTTCAAATCCATGCAGTGTGTTCTTGAGACCTTGGGCTCTAAAAATTCCATTTTGCCGGAAGAAATATTAAACTATGTGCGTAGAGAGCCATTTAAAAAAAACACTTTTTGAAAGATTTCGAATGAAGTTGTGTCATGTATGGTATTTTGAGAGGCTTTTATTTTGGGATGGTACATCAGAATGTCCTGGTTATCTACCAAGTCACACCATGGTGATGTGTAATCTCTGCCTGAAGTGGAATGGTCATGAAAGTATTGATTGTTTCATTTTTAATCTACCCTGAAAATGACCAAATGTAGTCTGGTGATTGAGATATTGAAAGAAATTGGCTCATGTATGGTATTCTGAGAGGCTTTAATTTTTAATGGTACATCAGAAGCTCCTGGTTATATGTTGACATAAAAGGCCTAAGACCATGATAATGTCAAAGATAAAGTTTGCAAAGCAGCATTCTTGGTGTTGCTCCACACGGTTAACGACCACTGACTTGCGAACGCTTCGTCCGGCTGCCGCAGGGTTCCTCGGCCGAATTTGTAACCGTCCGGCCAGTGCCCCGACGTGCAAGGAGTAGCGAGGACCCGTCCAACGCTGCTCGCAGCTTTAATTAGTATGGTTGTTTTTATAGCGTGGCACGGATTATTTTTCTTAGAAAAGTTGACCAATTCATAATACCGATCTGTAACAATTTAACAGGCAGCACTAAGTTAAGCAAAGTAATGGACGTGGTATCTTAGGAGTTTTTAGCTGGTTTGCGGATAAACTCAAATCATTCCTGTCAGACTGAGATCAAACATGGATACGCAAGGTGTTTCTCTTGCTGCATAAAATGCTCCATCATAATCATCTATTGTAAGTGAACACTTCTTCCACACAAACTGGATGATGTTGTAAATCTCAACTTGGATCAGTAATTACCATTGTAAGCATTTTACTTTGAATCCCTTCTTGCTTATATTAGACATCTCTATCAGCCAATAATGTTTCTTACCTGCGTTTCCCACTCCATGCACCAGCAGCAGGATGTGTTTGTCTACTTGTCCAACCGGCCGAGAGCCGTCCAGAGAAGAACGGGAGCTCTGAGGAGAGAGACAGAGATGATGTAAACGATGTGGCACTTACCCCGATTGAGAATGATGACACGAAACAACCTTTAAGTGTCAGTATCTTTTTACAAATAAAATTCTAAAGCTCTGAAAGAACGAAGGGAGTATGTTGAGAAGCCAATGGCTAACTCTTGGCTTCGCTAAAAGCTGCCCTGGAGAGTTTGGATAGTTGTACAGTCAGCATTGTGATTGTTAAAACCAAAACAAAAAAAGCTTTTGTCCAGTCACAAATTAAAACAAAGTTATTAAAAGTTATACTTATTTCCCACATTCAAATCATTGTTACTGATTTTCTGTTTTTCCTCATTTATATTCTGTGTGTCAAAGTTAGAATAAACCTACCATCACAATTAAAGGGCGTTAATTTAAAAAAATCTGCAAGGGATAGTGGGATTGCACTTATTGAAAGTTGTTACAGATTTAAGATTCAGCTAAATGATATGTAATATTATAAAAATGGATAAAATAATAATTTCCTCCACTCCATGTACTCTATGTACAGCAGTGCATTTTTAATATCTCTTGATCTGAGGTTGAGTCTGCTCAAAGACAAATAGCAGGACCCTGAACCAGTGGACAGGACAGCCTTCGTCAGTGATTGTACTGTGTTTGTTCACCTACCACAGGTTCCTGAGAAAATGAGGGCTCTTGACTCCTAGCGAGCCCAATGGAGCGAATCATGTGGGGGTTACCATCCACGTCCGAGTATTTCCCTGTCAGTGACGTTTCACAGAGTCTGTAAAGAGAAACACAAGCCACAGGTATGTCTATGTGACAGAATGCTAGTAACAGACATGTCCTGATACTTCTTGAATAGTTCCATTGTTAGCCATGAAATACAATGTCACCCACTGACTATTCTATCCTTATATCTCTTATCTTTCTTTTCCCTCTCCGGCGTTTTCTACCGACGGTCAGAGTCGGTATGCACTAGAGGAACATTACAGCATTGAAACGCCAAAGACTGACAACATCTCACAAGACAAAGGCAGCTAGGCCGACTAAAAGCATCGAGTCATCCTTGCTCACAGTAAACGGCCAAACAGTGACAAAGAAAATGTTGGAAGGTTTTATATGAGGGAGCAGGGTTTATTGGGATAGCCAGGATAAATACGACTTACTACAAGCTTAACTGTTACTGCTACTGAGGGACAGAATGGAACAGGAACAACAATGACTTACTTTGGGAACAATGCCATGGCCCATATTACTTTATATATTTATTTATTAATATAATATGTGCAATATAACTTTGTATCAATATTCAATATTAATAACAAAATTACTTTTCTTTTTTGTTTAAATTTTATTTTATACTTAACTGGTTTTAATATTCTGTTGTTTTGAGATTGGGATTTTTGAGAGAGTTAAATGTAATCCAAAAAGTAAGCCAATGTAGAATAATCTATCATACAACCTGGGTGCCGTTTTATTTTCTTAAACAAACTTCACAGTGAGGCAAACCATGTGTGTCCGCCACACCACAGCCACTTGTGTGTGATGAACCCTGAACCTTTTAAAGCTACGGCTATGTGTTTACTGGAACACCATACAATATGCCAATTTGAGATTGAAGTTAACAATTAAAGCCAATAATTGCAGCCCGTGAGAGTTTGGGATGAACGTGATGTGTGCTGCAATTTGTGTGAGTTCTGTTGTCAGCACAGCAGCACCAAAGCTCAAAAACAACCACAATTTACCAAAGCTTTTTAAAAGCTAATGCTGCTTTAAGAAGCAGACCTTCATTTTTTTCACTTCCCTTCTGATGGGGAGGACACAGAAGTGTTACCTCTAACCTCACAGTTAACAATGTGATGTGGAGGCTCCAGCATCTGGCTTTAGTCGCAGGGCCCTGTTTGACAGCGATTAAATTTCCCCTCTACCATATTGCTGCTTTACGAACATCTATTAGGCGTGGGGGCGTTCGTCCAGCATACTGATGAAAAAATGTATGTTGCCATATTCCAGCAAAAAATATGAGCAAGAGGACAAAGAATGAGATCCAGTGAGAAAGTCATAATTCCCAGGTTGAATAGTGATGAGGAGGTCTAACCTGAGGTAGTAGACTGCTTTAGTTGTGCGCTCCTGGTAGACAAACATGTTCTTCCTGTTGACCACACAGAAGGAGTTGAGCACGGAGCGCAGGGCCTGCATCGCTGTGACAGGGAGACAACAAGACAGATGCACACATTCAGCTCAGGGAGGATCATCCCCATACTAAAACACAACAAATGGGGATTTGTTAATGTGAGAACAAGAGATGCTACCTGGAGAGAACTGGTTCCACTGCACAGGAATGAGTTGCACAAAGACATGGCAGTTGTGGGTAATGTCCAACTAAAAGGTCTCTTAATTCACTTTCCTATACGCTGTATTTTACAGGTTGTGTAGTTTTGTAAGAAGGTTACCATCATATGGCTGTGACTGAAACAAGCACAACTGAAATTCCATAGAAATGATTCTAGTAACGACAATTTGTGTCTCAGATGTCAGGTGATTTTTTTTTTTCTTCAATTGAACAGTCAAACAAGTGGAAACAGTGGAGTGATAAATGAACATCAACGTCAGTTGTTTTTTGTGATCTACATTCTAGGTAAAAATGGCTCATAACTTTGGACAAATTTCATTTGACAGAGTTTTCGATAATCAAGAATGATGACTATTTCCATTAGGAAGCTTTGATGCATGATGGTTTCATATCTGTTGAACTTTTCCTGAGCTGAGAAAAGTAATTTAGAGATCTGTGATGTCATCACTATCTATGTTTCAACACTGTGTGTCCAGCTGTGGGCAGGGCCAGCAGAAAAAAAGACTGCTTTGCATATTCACCTAACAGGCGAGCACCACTTATTATACTGAATAGGGAGACAATATCCGGTTCTATGAAGGAAGGTCCCAGCACTATCAACGTCTGTGAGCGCAGCTAGATTTACATATTGTGTGTTCATCATTCTGGAATCTTTCTTCATCAACTGCAAACCCTTCTACTCTCCCCGTGAGTTTGCTTCATTCATCCTGGTCGGTGATTACACGCCGCCGCCGGGCAACGTGCACGAGGCACATCGGACACTCGCCGTATCTGGTACGGCGTGTGGAGCGGACCAAGCCGGACTCTTTGGTTATTGTCCTCGGTGACTTTAACAAAGGAAACCTCCGCCACGAACTTCCTAAGTTCAAACAGTTTATTAAATGCCCGACCGGAGAGGAGAACACCCTGGATCACTGCTACACTACAGCAAGCAGGGCTTATCACGCCGTCCCTTGTGCTGCGCTGGGACACTCCGACCATGTCATGGTCCACCTGATTCCTGCATACAGGCAGAAACTAAAGCTCTGCAAACCTGTGGTGAGGGAATCCAAGAAGTGGACCAGCGAGGCGTTAGAGGATCTTCGGGCGTGTTTTGACTGCACAGACTGGGATGTTTTCAGGACTGCTTCTGACAATCTGGATGAGTTTGTTGAGTATTAATTGAATAATAATAATGAGTGGAGGCCGTGTATGACCCGGAGCACACAAACCTGTTGCTAAAGAACTCGCACTCTCAGGGTCAAATGTAGATAAAACCGAATATTGAGATTAACATGTCTCACACACAAACTATCTTAAGTATGCAGGGAACTCATGAACAACGGGAGACGTGATGATCCGAGAGCCTGAAGGGATGGACATCCCTGTGCTCCAATGGGGCTCTCCGAAGGTCATAAACAAGGAGCCGCCTCCATCATAGTGAACCAATCAAAAATACTCTTAAAGAATATATAATCCGAGCGCACTCTGTATTAAGGGCCCTTTCATTACTGTTGCTAGACAGATTGAAACAGGTCCGTGCACGTATGACTGCAGGACAGAATACTCCTGTCACAAATAAACATTGTCATAAGTCTCAAGTCTGGTCCTTGCTTTGCTCCCACGACAATTTCACAGAGGCTGTAACTTCCTACATCGGCTTCTATGAGGACAGCTGTGTACCATCATGCACCAGGGTGAGTTATAACAGCGACAAACCCTGGTTTACAGCGGAACTCAGAAAACTACGTCTGCAGAAGGATCAGGCATTTAGGAGTGGGGACAAAGACTTGTATACAGAGTCTAAATACAGGTTTAGCAAGGCGGTGAGAGACGCTAAACGACTGTACTCTGAGAAACTCCAACATCAGTTCTCAGCTAACGACTCTGCTTCGGTTTGGAGAGGCTTCAAACACCTCACAAACTACAAGCCGAAAACCCCCCACTCCATGAATGACCTCCGCCTGGCAGGTGAGCTGAATGAGTTCTACTGCAGATTTGAAAGACAATGTCCTGACTCCATCCCCCACAACTCCACCACCCCCGACCCATCAGGTGCTCACACCTTTGGATTACTCTCCCCTCCCCCACCGCCCCTCTCTGTCTTGGAGAGTGACGTAAATCGACTCTTCAAAAGACAAAACCCCCAGAAAGCAGCCGGTCCGGACTCAGTCTCGCCCCACACTCTGGAGCATTGTGCTGACCAGCTGTCTCCTGTGTTCACCGCCATCTTTAACAACTCCTTGGTGACATGCCACGTCCCAGCCTGCATCAAGGCCTCCATCATCATCCCTGTTCCCAAGAAGCCCAGGATAATAAGGACTAAATGACTACAGACCCGTCGCACTGACCTCTGTAGTCATGAAGTCTTTTGAACGGCTAGTCCTGTCCCACCTAAAGTCCCTCACCGACCCCCTCCTGGACCCCCTGTAGTTCGCCTACAGAGCCAACAGGTCTGTAGATGATGCTGTCAACATGGCCCTCCACTTTGTCCTCCAGCATCTGGACTCCCCAGGAACCTACGCCAGGATTCTGTTTGTGGACTTCAGCTCTGCCTTCAACACCATCATCCCGTCTCTGCTGCAGGACAAACTCTCTCAGCTGCACGTGCCCGACTCCACCTGCAAGTGGATCACTGACTTCTTGTCCCACAGGAAGCAGCATGTGAAGCTGGGGAAACACGTCTCTGCCTCTCAGTCCATCAGCACCGGTTCCCTCCAAGGCTGCGTTCTTTCCCATCTGCTCTTCTCCCTGTACACCAACAACTGCACCTCCAATCACCAGTCCGTCAAGCTCCTGAAGTTTGCTGATGACACCACCCTCATTGGACTGATCTCTGGTGGGGATGAGTCCGCCTACAGGTGGGAGTCTGACCACCTGGTGACGTGGTGCAGCCAGAACAACCTGGAGCTTAACGCCCTGAAGACAGTGGAGATGGTCGTGGACTTCAGGAAAAACGCAGCCCCACCTTCCCCCCTCACCTTGTGTGACTCCCCCGTCACCACTGTGGACTCCTTCCGTTTCCTGGGCTCCATCATCACCCAGCACCTCAAGTGGGAGCTGAACATCAGCTCCATCACGAAAAGGCTCAGCAGAGGATGTTCTTCCTGAGGCAGCTGAAGAAATTCAACCTGCCACAGACGATGATGGTGCACTTCTACACGGCCATCATCGAGTCCATCCTTTGCTCCTCCATCACTGCAGCCACAGCCAAGGACAAGGGCAGGCTGCAGCATGTCATCCGCTCTGCAGGGAGGGTGATCGGCTGCAATCTGCCGTCTCTCCAGGACTTGTTCACTTCCAGGACTTTAGAGCGGGCCAGAAAGATTGTAGGCGACCCCTCTCACCCTGGACTTTATTTTTATTTCTAATTTTATCTTATCTCCTCTTACTTACTAACCCATAGCCTTAGCTTTAGCGTACTAACCCATAGCATATATTTTATTATACTTTTATTTTATTTTAATCTTATTGCTGCACTATGTTGTCATTATTGTACTGTCTTCCGTCATGCACCAACCGCCAAGACAATTTCCATGTATGTCCAACATATTATGGCAATAAACGTTTCCTGATCCATATCTCTTTCTCAAAAATATAAACTTTGCCATAAATATATAATTATAAGCGCATGCAAAGAGATCCCTATTAGTAGGTCTTCTTGTGAACGAAGAGCAGATTCCTCTTAGGTTCTGCACATTTTAACATTTTATTTCCTTCAAAATCCTTTGTTCCGAGTCATCTTCAGCCGCTTTACAACATGACTACTAAGTGTGGTTTCCTGGTACCTCAATGAGACTGGCTGAGTCACTGCGGGACTCGGACCATTTTTTTTTTTAACATATCAGATCTTCCACTCACCTCTGGACACTCCCATGTTGGGTCCCATCTTGAGGCGCGGGTGGATATGGATGATCGTGCTCCACATCACGTCACAGGCAAAATGTTCAGGGATGAACTGCATGGTGGCAGCCAGGTAGTCTCTGGCCTGGTAGCTCTCCTCTGAGCTGTAGTCTGTGAGATATTAACGCATCTACACAATAAGAGCTCAGCTGGTCCAGATTACTGACAGTACCGGTGTGTTGTGACTCACCGTCGGAGGTGTTGAGCCGCTGCCTGGACACAGACTCGTTCTTCCAGATGTCCTCCTCGCTCTCAGCCACCAGCAGAGAGTTACACACATGGCTGTCGTGTAGATCCTGCAGCAGCATGCGCTACACAAAGAAAGCACACCATCATGTGACATTTGTATTTAATCAGATGCATGTTGTGTTGCTTCTATTCCTGCGCTCCTTAAATTACACAAAGTACTTTGTTTGCGTGGCAAACCGTGTGGAGTGCTGCAGCAGCTACCTGGTTGACTATTCTGCAGATTTCTCCGATCCTCCTGACAACCATCTGATGCAGGTGAAAGTGTTCAGGCAGCTCCTCCTCCTTCTTCTTCTCCAGCTCCTCAGCACCGATATCTTTGCCTGCTGTGAAGCACCTGGAACAGGAAAGCGTGGCATTCATACATTGGACAGCTGTCCAGCCAAAAACTGGTGAAGAGTTTTAAAGGAAGCTTTGTTCATAAAGAGAAGTATTATATTCTCAGGCAGAAATGGCCGATCAGGTTTTAGCTGGTATCATCACTGATGAATAGAGGAGGAACTTTTTTTAACTTCTAGAACTAAAAAATGAAACTGAAAGAACAAAAAGACACAAATCACATCACGTGATGCTGCCCAGCCAATTAAATATGCTTATTCTGGTAAGCATTGCAGCCTGAGAGTGATATGGAGGCAATGTGCCCCTTTAGGGTCTTATTGGCATCACAATATTTAAAGCTTTAAGCAAAATTAAGTACTTTATTCACAAATATCAAAATATTTGTTAAGTATTTTATTGTTTAACCCAGCACATTTGTTTACTATTCTCTTAATTACCAATTATAATTCATCTAGTTCAATTTTAAAACTGACAATAAGTATTGCTTCTGTACTTTGTTACTTTGATTTTACGGTCAGTAATTGGGTTACATCGATCTATATGGGCTAGTTAGACATTACTGTGATGTATTGACACTGCTTTAATACATCCTGGAGAGTCTGCGCGTTTACAGGTGAAACTCGAAAAATTAGAATATCGTGCAAAAGCTCATTACTTTCAGTAATTCAACTAAAAAGGTGAAACAACTATATTAGTATATATATATATATATATACTAATATAGTTGTTTCACCTTTTTACATGCAAAGCGAGATATTTAAAGCCTTTATTTGATATAATTTTGATGATATATATATATATATATCCATATAGAGAGCTGAGCTCTCTTAGTATATATATATATATATATATATATATATATATATATATATATATATATACTATACAACATATATGTGTATATATATATATATACATATATACTAAGATAGCTCAGCTCTCTATATGGATATATATATATATATCATCAAAATTATATCAAATAAAGGCTTTAAATATCTCGCTTTGCATGTAAGTCTATATAATATATTAGTTTCACCTTTTAAGTTGAATTACTGAAAGTAATGAGTTTTGCAAATTCAACGTTTTCTCCTAGAGGAGCTTTGAGGTTGTTGCCTCCTACAAAAAGCCCTCACCGAGTAGTCACACAGTTTGTACTACTTAATGATCGTCTGAGCTTTGGCTGACCTGGAATGCGAGTAGACCTTCACTCTGTCCTGGTGGATCTCAACTATGAGCCAGAAATCGGGCATCAGAGGCGACTGACACTCCTGTTCATCCTGGGTGGGGCTCTCACACTCAGAGTCGCTGCTGCCGCCATCATAACCTTCAAACACAGTGGCAAAGCGACCAAATGTCTTCAGTTATCGCCATCGGTGAAGTCCTGCTGGGTCTAAAAGCTTTGGTAAAGGACACTTTTACCAGTGTTCAATGTAAATGTTAATGCCATATCTGCAAACTCATCAGGGGTGAAAAAGTTTACCAATAATCAATAACACCAGGGAAAAAAAGTTCAAGAGGGTTTGAGAGATTTATTGGGAAAGTCGCCAAGTTGGAACCACTGATTTGGAGTGAAATGATAGAAAGTTTGAAGGGAAATGAAGACGCTGTAGAGATCTCAACACTGATTGGCCAAGGCTCGTCATGTCACATTAAAAGATGTTTTATTGCAAAAATCCCAACTTCAGCTTTTCTATTTGTCTCACTGGCCGGACAGTTTACCTCCCCTACCCCATCAGATCTATACAATTCACGAGGATGACTAATTCAAAATGGCGAATTTTGCAGAAAAGCGACAAGTTTGCAGGTTATAGTTTGAGTGGCATTCTAATTAATCAGAGGTGTTTCACAGGGGTCACTATTGGACCTATTAAGAAGTTCCTTTAGCGGAGCTGTTTCTGCCGTAACGATGTGGAAAATGTACTCTATCACAGAATCATGACCTAGCTGAGCTGGTGTTATTAAATTCAGTAATTTTTTAACGTAATTTAAGTAACGTTTTCAGAATGTGGAAGATCAGGTTTTTTTTGTAAAGGTCCAACAAGGTGGTGGGAAATCACCGCCTCATTCCTAAGACCTCTATAGAGACCAATTGCAGCGGTAAGCCAACACTTACCCTGCATGTCTGAGTCCAGGCTGCCCTGGCTGGAGACCAAGCTCTGGACTCGGCTGGGCCCGAGTTTACCACAGCCTGGGTAGAGAGTACAGAGTGTATGCAGAGGACATTGGACTAATACTGGCCTCCAAAATCTAAAATCGGTGGTGAACAGCTGTTCAGTTGGCTGGCGTCCTTTTATGCCTCGACAAATGAATGTGTTTATTCAAAACAAATCCCTTGATATACAGAGCCAATGTAGGAATCCTACAAAATAGCATGATATGAATTTTTGGCCATACCGCCCAGCCCTATGACCATACTTATGATGTCTAATAACTGTTAGACACACACACTCTTACAGGGGCCAAAGCCCTGGTTACACTAGTGAATGTGACGTTTCGGAAAGTCAGCCGCCTCCTGATGGGGGTACATCTTGTGGTCTAAAACGGTGAAATAGACATTACATTTCCCTTAAATTCTTTGCTCTTCTATCTACTTACTATAAGCTAGACATATTTAACAGTGCATCCCAATTTAATTTAATTTGTGTGTAGGGCTGCAGTGTATCTGCTGGACTCACTGTGAGAGGCCGACTGCATGGACTCAGCCAGGCTGACACTGGAAAGCGTCTTGGGGGGCGAAGTAGGATATGTGTGGGGCTGGGGGGCACAGGGGTGAACTTGGTCCCCAGACGAGCCCGGCAAGCTCTGAAAATCCAAGTGGTCTGCCTCGGGCATCAAGGTCGTTGCGGCAGGATCACTGGGAGAGTCGGCAGCAGTGCTGAGGGACTTCCTGTCTTCACTCTGCAGGCGGACGGAACAATCAAGGGGCTTATCAACTTCAGAAAAGTACATCTCCTTCATGTTACTCTCAATTAGGGCCGGGACTTTAGCGCGTTAATTGCGATTAATTAATTACAATATGAATTAATATTAATGAATTACACATAAAAATAACGCATTACACATTTTTTACGCATTTTTACACTTTTTTTTGCACCGCGGAACGTTTCTCACTGGATGAGTTTCGGGGGGAACGATTATACTGGAGCACCAACTAGCGTCCATGACTTCAGACAACAACAAACCACAGTGAACATGAATGAAGAAGCTGACGAGACCGTGTCGGGTGGCCCCGTGAATGGGAAATCTTATTATAATAAACACACGGATGGAAGCGTCGATAAGAGCATGGTTGTGTGCAAGCTACGCAACAAGGAATTCACATCTAGCCTCAAGTATCACCTCAACGCAAAACAATTAGCAGCTAGCGTGGACGTTAGCCCCACTCCGGGTACAAGGACCCACACCCAACCCACACTGCACCAGATGACTGGTTTAAGGACCAGGGTAACTAAGACCACGTCTGAAAAAATAACCAATGTTCTGATTATACTTGAAAGTATTGGTCTACTTAAAAAAACATAGTTTACTGAAGGTCTACTTACCTATAGGCTACCCAAATTTCTGAAAGTACTAAATTTCTAAATATGCTATTGCTACACTGGAATTGGTTGAATAAAAATAAAAATCCATGTGAAAAAAATGACTTCTCACTGTTCTCAGGTCATATATTTGTATGTATAATATATGCGATTAATTTCGATTAATTAATTACAAAGCCTCTAATTAATTAGATTAATATTTTTAATTGAGTCCCGGCCCTACTCCCAATATAATTTACTTCCTCATTGTTATGTATTCCATTCAGAAATGACATAAGGAATGAAATAAATGTATCATTAATATTGATATCCTCTTTGGGTAGGTTATGTAGCTTTATTTTTATCTTATTTTTACTGCATTTAGAGTTTGTTAACAGAAAACCAGCTGGAGATTATATGCTTTCCTCCACAGAACATTGGAAGATGATAACAGGGCATTAGTCAATGTGGAAAAAGAGCTTTGCCATTGGCTAACCACCAAGGAGCATCACCAGACATCTCACGGACACTGCGTGTTTATGCAGATGGATGCATGGAGTATCATTGGTTATCATCTGTCTGTCCAACCTCGCTGTCCGCCTGAGCCTCAGATTCATTCCCCAGCATTGTGTCGGCCCTCTGTGCTGCGGTGCTGCGGCACTGCTGGGGGTCCGCTGTGCCCTCAGGCAGCCTCTCTGCAGCGTGGATCCTGTGGGGGTGCAGTCTGCTCAGAGACATGTAGTAGAAGCTGCCATGCTCTCCGTTCAGCACGTAGCCTGAGAAAGACGTCCGGCAGAACTCCTGCAGGGTGAGACATGAATCCATCAGAGACGCTGATCAATCCCTCATCAAGCTAATGACCCTCCCTTTCCTAAAAAAAAATAAAAAATGATCTACTTCAGGTTATATTTCCTGCTGTGCCGAAAAACCTCTGAAATATGACTCCGCGACCACAGAACCTTCCAAAATGTAGAGGTTGCGTAGTGTTAAATCTCCTTTAAGGCACTGAAAGGCTTTTTTATTGTGTATCATATTAGTTTACATATTGGCAAATTAGAACTTTCTGGAATTGATTAAGGGAAAACAGTATATCTTTTCAAAAAAACATATTAATTTAGTTTTGAATAAGTCACAGCAATATGAATAAATGTCCATTTGTTATAAAATAAGTACTGGATGTGGAAATATTTTAAAGTAGCTCGGCATGATAAGTAAACATTCCTTCAGTTGTGTGCCTATGTGTGTCTGTGTGTGTCTGTGTGCTCTTGCCTCTCTGAATTTCTCCAGAGACTGCTCTGGCCCGAAGACGAACTGAAGCGGGACATCTTCACAGAGACAGTGCGGTCGCTCACTGGAGTGCATAACATGCTCGGCCACTTTCTGCAGCGTGGCCAAGCTGATGACCCGAGAGTGGCGCAGAGCCGTGACAATCTCGTCCTCCAAAAGCCAGCGGATCTGAACCAGAGAGACCCAAAACAGACACCTGTCACTGCTGTGTGTGTGTGTACAAAGATAACAACATAACATCAAAAATGAAGCGGGAACTTTTCGATTTTCCCCCTCTGATTTGATATGTCAAAAACAATATATTTGATAAAAGTGTAGATTTTTGCTGCTAGCCATGAGACTAAATAAGTTTGGCTACAGTCAGTCTACAAACCAAAGTGTTTATCTACTTGTGCACATGCATATGTGTATTTATCTTTATCTCGCAACATTCTTTTGGACTAGCTAAGGGTGAACTGCATGTGCTTAAATGTCCCTTTATAATGTCTTTCTTTTGTAGTTTGGCCAAAGGTATTTTATGTCAAGCAATTTCAATTACGTTGTTGCTGAGCTTTGTAATGACACTTATGTAATGACACTTGTCCTTCCATAATCCATTTTTTGTGTTTTCTGTTGCAGCAGTGATGGCTCACATTTATACAAGAATAAGACTCACCTCGTCCATTGTGGCCAGAATTGCTAGCTTGTGAGGAAGTGGGAGTTTGGATAAGGGATCACTGGACACCCTGATGGAAGTTAAAAGACACGTATGAGAATGACACCACAGAGAATGAGAGGAAGTCCAGCTCAGCATCTTCCTGGCCAAACTCACCCATCAGCCCCAGCTCCCCTAAGACTGTCCGATACTGCCATTAGCTCATCATCGGAGCGATAGGAGGAGGACTGTCCTGGTGAACGATTCAGGGACACACTGCTCTCTGATGTGTACCTGCACACAGAGGGGAGATTTCATCAGTCCCATTTATTTTCAGGATAACATTTACAGTCGTGAGCCATATTACAGTCCCAAGTTAAGCACCCTTCAGCTCTGCTTTACATCATTCCACTGATGAACTAGGTACTACTGTAAGAGATGCAATGTGGTAACAAACACAGAGCTACTTTAAAGGGGAAATGGGTCCACTTTTACGAGAATGTGATGGACACGTAAGGAGTGAAATCAAAACTTGGGATGGGGGGCGGCTTGTTGCTTACACTTTGACTTACCGGTTATGATGGAAATCAGCCATGTCCTCGATTTCCAGAGGCAGAGTCAGGACAAAAATATCCAGTGTTACCAAGAGCTCATTCAGATCCACAGAGTCCAGGGACTCAGCATTCTCCAGGCAGGAAATGACCTCACCTGCAATCACACAACGTAAATATGCACTCTTCCACTATATACTTTATAGTGGGATGACACACTCTAAATGAATGACTGATAGAGGTGACTTTGGATCTTTGAGTGTCTATTGTGGGAGCTTACTCACCGAGGCAGGTAGGCAGCGTCTGTATGGGCATGGAGCCGTGGCAGCTCTTCATGTTCACGGAGCAGGTGATGTGAACAAACAGCGGCGGCATGTCCAGCCCCGGCTCCTCGAGCTCCAGCAGTGAGTCTCCTTCCAGGATGCTAAAGGAGTCCTGATCCTGGTTGACCGTGTTAGAGTCCGACTGGGAATGGTCGTCCTCCCCCTGGCTCCCGGCGTCCGCATTCTCCTCGTACTCAACCACCAAATCGGTGTCACTCTCCGTCAAGATGCAGCAGCCGGGCAGATTTTCTAAATACACAAAAAAAATTGCGGTCATTGTGAGATCAGTAGATGAGGAGTTAAAGTTAGATGACCGGAGGGCTAGCTACTACATCATTTAAAGAAATATTTCATGTTCTATTCCTTCCTAAATCAACACGTTTAGAATTAATTCTCTGAGATTAACAACCTTAGCTACCTTTCTAACTGGAATGACTCATCATGTTTCTTTTACACGGGCCAATGTAGCTGATGTCATTTTTGTGTCCGTTTTCGGGCAGGTGTATGGAAGTAAATCTGTGCCATCGGGGGTTGAAATAAAAAGGTGATTGAATTTCTAGCACTGAATATTTATGCATTGAAATTATGTAACTGAATGTTTTTCAACATTAAAACACAGCAAAAAAATTCAACCTAAAAAAAAAAACTGTTGAAATATTAAGCCGCAAAAGAAATGACGGTTACAATATTCAACCCAAAAAATTCCAACCTTGAGACACCAACATCCGGGACACTAAGGAAGAGCAATCAATTCTAGATTCAAGATCAGGAGTGTGCATCAAGCTAAAGGAGCGAGCACCTTGGGCTCTGGATTGTAGCCATGTCCAATAATAACCATGTCCAATATCATTTTGCGGTGTTTTAATGTTGAAAAACATTCAGGTACATCATTACAATGCATAAATATTCAGTGCTAGAAATTCAATCACCTTTTTATTTCAACCCCCGATGGCACAGATTTACTTCCATACAGGTTGGTGCTTTGCCAAATAGCTGCATTTGCACTAATGAATCGATTCAATCGAAGAGTGCCCTTAGCTGCATAGCCATAGTATAGACATTTGCGAGCGCTCCTCACCGTCCTCAGTAGCCGGCTCAGCCTCTGACAGCAGCTCCTCACTGGGCCTCCTCTCACCGTCCTCAGAGTCCTCCTGAGGAGACAAGGCAAGGCACAAAGGTTCATCCGGTTTCATGGTGTGGGAACCAGGATTCTTTCAAAGCCAGGACATCAATCGTTACATTTGTCTTTGGTCAAACAAATACATATTCCAGACAATGTTATTCACTATCTTTTCCTCTAGATGATCTCTGTAGATGATTCTGCTGAATGTTTATGTTCGCGTTCCATGTGCACGCTGCGGGACACAGTACTCGGGGGAAGTTTGGTAAGTACATCTCCCGCCGAGTAGGATGTGGTAGCACGACTGTGTGCAAGTTACAAGTTTGTGAAATAAACACATCACGTGGTGTCAGAAGAGGGATAAATCTATCGCCTGTGAATTATCCCTGATTTTATTAGTCTCGAACAGAGCGGGCAATTAAGCTAACGTCTCAACTTATATAAAGGAAGGCATCGCCTTTTTGACATTGCCGAGAATTGGCGGACTTTTGAACAGGAATGTGATATCTTCATAGCAGCGGCGCACTCGGACAAGGCGGCTAGGACGCAGTCATGTATCCTCCTCAATCCTACATCAGTGACGTGAGGATCAAAGCTAAAAGTTGTCACTTTGGAGATCTGACAGATGAATTGATTTGTGACAGAATAGTGTGTGGTATCAGAAATGACTGTTTGAGAAAGGCTTTGCTGCGTGACAGTGAATTAACCCTGAACAAAGTTATTGCAACCTGCCGCATATATGAAATGACTGAGGAGAGTAATAAGGCCCTAGCCCAGCCCCAAACAGCTACCACTGTGGACGCAATTCAGTCAAACTCCAGTCGGTGGTACAATAGGTTGAGACTTAAACCTCAAGCAGGCCAAGGTGATGCGAAATCCATTACAAACTGCAATAACTGTGTAGGCAGCCATGTCGCACAGAGAGACAAATGTACTGCTTTTGGGCAGCAGTGCTATATTTGCAGGAAATTCAATCATTACAAAAAATGCTGCAAGTCCATGTCATACGGACAAGGTTATGAAAAGAAGTGCTACATAAAGAGAAGGGACTGCGGAAGATCTGTGCACCAGCTAGAGCTACAAGAGCCCGATGACAGTGCCAGTGACGACACTTTCTATGTGGATGGTGTCAAAGTGGATCCTATCGATCCTCAAACGACAAGATGAAGGATTGGTTACGCTGCATGTACATGACCGGCCAATTGAGATGAAGGTTGATACGGGTGCAAAGTGCAATGTAATGTCAATAAAGACTTTCCGACAGCTGGCTAATGGCAAGCGACCAGCGGAACACAGTAAAGACATCAATACAACCAGTAGTTTGTCCAGCACACCGCATCCCGGTGGCAATGCAAGCACGAGTCAAAGCTGAGCTCAACAGCATGCAGAACAAGCTCAGCAAGCAAGGTGTTCCAGCGCTCAATGGAACAGCTGTTTGCAGGGTATCCAGGTGCCATCATAGTTGATGACATCATCATAGGAGGCTGTGATGCTTCAACACGATGCCAACCTAAAAAAAGTGCTCAACCATGCACGAGAGATAAACCTCAAGCTAAACCCTCTCAAGTGCAAGTTTTTCCTGGACCAAGTCTGTTATATTATTATTATACAAGAAGGATAAGCACATATACCTAGCTGGTACCTTATCACTAGCTCCAAACAAAACCATCGCACAAAGTGCAGCTGCAGACGACACATTTGAGGTAATGTCTGTTAGCTACATCTCAACTAACAGACTGGAGGAGCTGTGGACCCACACGGCACAGGATCAAGTGCTACAAGCTCTCAGCACAGTGATCAACCGCGAATGGCCTGGCAAAGAATGCAGCGTTCACCCGTCCATTCGTCCATTCTTTCGAGATAGTTATCAAGGGCCACAAAACCGTGATTCCAAGTTCTCTACACCGAGAATATATTAACATCATACACAGAGGTCATCCAGGTTTAGAGTCAAACAAGCGCATAGCCAGGAGTACAATCTTTTGGCCGACAATGAACAGTGACATTGTGGCCACACCAACAAAAGGAACCTCTACAACCTCATCCAGTTTCAGTCTTGTCACGGTCCACTCTGGCTGCTGATATGTTTGAGTGACATGGACAATACCAGGTGCCAGGTCGGCAGTGCCAAACAACTGATGGAGAAATCTCAGAGATAGTACCGACGACCTCCATCATCAATATGCCGACCCAGCTGAGGCGGACAGTCCCTCCTCCATGCCGCAAATGCCTCAACAGGCTCCAGCAACACCTCAGTTATCCACCAGTGAGCAGCGGAGCCCTGCAGCTCACTCTCCTGCACAGGTCGCACTGGATAACTCACTGTATGCGACGCGCTCAGGTCGCATTTGCAGGCCGAACCCGAAGTATGAACAATGAACATTGAGCTATTTTAAGCTGAGGGTTTAAAAAAAGAGAAACGAAAAATGGAGCTGAATCCGCACTGGACTCTATAGGATTTTGTATGTCTAGTTGAAGTGCACTGTATGTTGGACTGTTTTGCAATATGAATGTATAAGTTGGTTAGTTTACTGTTCAAGTATACTTAAAGATGGTTGTTTGAAACCATTCTATATAACAATGTTGTACGGTAAAAATGAAAAAATAGCCATGTTATTATCTTGTTAGTCAATGCCTAGCCTTCCATTGTTTTCCATGAAAGGAACTAAAGAAAGGGAATGTAGATCATTCTGCTGAATGTTCATGTTCGCGTTCCGTGTGCACGCTGCACCGTACTCAGGGGAAATTTGGTAAGCCCATCTCCCGCTGAGTAGGATGTGGTAGCACGACAGTGTGTAAGTTACAAGTGTGTGAAATAAACACAGGGCTTGGATTCAAAGTAAGGACTCATTTTGACAATCTCCAATTTCATCTTTAGTGATTGAAAGATATGAAAACAAAGCAACGTCATTGGAATATGAGAACACAAGGCAGTCGACTCACCTCTCTCTTGCATGACAGCGGGCAGTAGAAGAAGTAGTGTGGGTTGGACGGCACAGTTTTGAAATACTGGGACACGATCCCCATGAATTTGTCCTGGGGAATGATCTGTTTTAATCTCAGTCTCACCCTGTTCTCTTACTAAATTAGGTAAGAGGTCATCACTGACTACAAGTCCACTTCCACAACATGAAATGAAAAGCTCCGAAGGTACCTGTATGATGCCGTGCAGACCTGGATACACTTCACACTTGGGTTGTGTCTGAAGCAGCAGCAGCGGGAACTCGGGGACCAAGGCCGTCTTGGACTCATCCAGGATCAGGTGAGAGGTGGGAGCCGAGGACTTTCCTCTGGACTCAGGTTCACTGACATCCTCCACGTCAATGCTACAGGCACAAGTATTAATATTGATGAAACAAAAAGGTTCCTTTCCATAGATGTTTCTCAAAATAAATCATTAAATGTAGTCTGTAATATTTCAATTACTTTCAGTAACTATACAGGGGAGTGTACAAGACTTTAAAAATAACTCTCTCTTCCCTGTCTTTTTCCTTCCATCTGTCATCTCCCTCTCCCCTAGTAGATTTGGGTCACACTGACGTCCAAAACTTATGTAGGTAAAGATTCCATTCACGCAGAACTTCTCATGAAACCCAATCTTCAACTGAAGGAGGTGAATAAATGAAGATCAATCCATCAAGCACAAGCCCATTGTTTGCTGCTTTTGTGAATTGACATGGTGACTACCCTAACTTTGGATAAAAAAGATGACATTTCAAGGAGTTACTCTGGCTAACTGGACAGTTTTCTCACATCCTGTGTATTACATACTGTTGCACACTCATGTAGTACACAATGTCGAGTAAATGTTACCTGGGCGAGGAAGCCATAGCAGCCCTGTTATCTGGATGCTCCTTCTCTACCTCTCCAATGAGGAAGCTGGCAGGGCTCCTTGGAGGCTTTGGATTGCAGCAGTGCTCCCTGAACACCCTGATATGTCCACAGACGGTCTGCAGGAAGGAGGAGACGTCCATCTCCTGCAGGGACTCCTCGCAGTAGTCCATGGCCATCAGGACGTCCTGAGAGCTGATGCTGTAGGACTGCTGCAGGCTGCGGTACACACCTGAGACAGCATCACCGGGAAATATTCATATCACATCTACATTTACACACACTAGTTATTGAGCCAAAAATGTATATATTCAGTAAATATTGCAATAAAGTTGAGAATTATTTTGAAGCCACAATAATTGTGTTGTCTTAAAGTACTGTCAATTGTGGCGCAGCTCTAAAACCGAAACTGAAGCAATCCAGTGTGAGTTTTTTTAAGTGACAATTGGCACTACACACAACATGTTCACTGACAGGAATTCAGAAAGTCATCACATCAGCCTAAAAAGCACAAAAATGTGAATGGGTCTTTGCCACGCAACATTCAGCTGTACGTGTGATTTCCTTTCCCTGTAGTGTGATAAGTGAACAAGTGCTGGTCTTCCAAGAGCAGCCAGTATTCACAGGATACAATGCAGGAGTTACAGTGGATTTATCACGGTACCAGCATAACCTTCTCACCTCTGACGTAGCTCTGGTGGTAGTGTTCTTGCAGTAGACTGCAGTAGTTGGCGAGCTCCTTGTGTTTGTGGGGCTGAGCCAGCAGGTCGCTCCAAGGGGACGGACTGCTGCGGTCCTGGGACAGCGACCTGCCAGAGGACCGGTCCTCAGATTTACATTAGATCTATCTATGTTCAGGCATTTGACTTGTGTGTTTGTGTGTGAATACACAATGTCAGAGAGTTTAGCGTTATAGTTGCACAAAAGATTTGGATAGCTTTATCCCAGATCTCCAAATACATAAAGCAATGTCTATGGAGCAGATCAGCTGAACCTCCACAGCATGCATTTGAAAAAAAACAGATCAGGACGAAATGGAGGAAACATGAAAGATGTGAAAAAAGACCTCCATCACCAAAAGGTTTTCATCCACGGGACGGCAAGGTGTGAAGACAAACTGCTGCAGCGATAGACTGTACAACACACTTTACCGAAATTTGATGCATGAAAAAAAGGGTCGTTGAAATTAATATCAATTCTAAATCTAATTCATGTTTTAAGGAACTTAAACAACAACTTCAACAAACGTAGCTTGAGATTTTACTTTTTGCTATATTCTGTGCATGTGTCCTCAGCCTACATCATCTAATCATTCCTCATCAGAAGTTGTCATTTCTTTTCACCTTTGGCTTTCACCTACCACCTAACTTTGGTTTAAGAAAATGAAAAACAAAAAGTTCAGTTAAGAAGACTTCTTGATTTTCTCAATCAACATCACAGCCTCTAAACTTCACACACGTGGGCGAGTGTGTAAAGTAAAGACCTGCTTTATTAAAGATCTGCTTTATTGACAAGTAGCACTTAAACTAAAGGGAGCTATTCGTTTTTTCCAGATCAATTGAACATCTGTGTTCCCTCATGCTCCTCTATGGGACATCAGGGCAGTATGTCACTGACATCATACGGATACCCTAACATTTTTAAAGGAGCCGTGTGTAGCATTTTGTTGGATCTATTAGTGGAGAAACGGAATATAATATTCATATATATGTTTTAATTAGCATCTAATCACTGGAAACTAAGAATCTCCTTTGGGAGCCGGTCCTTTCCACAGTGTCATCCAAGTTGCATCGCCATTTTCCTACGGAAGCCCACAAGGGACAAACCTGAGACAAACAGTGGCTCTCGAGAGGCTTTGTGGTTTTTATAACTGAGCCCCCAAGTTCTCCAACAGGCTTGGGAAACTGTGATGATCTTCAAAGAGAAACGGTGTGGTACCCGCAGCAGTTTTAGCCCTAAAGGTGTTCTTATGATATGTGGGCCCTGTGACTGAAACTGACAGAGTGATCACATTTTTAAAGAAGAGTGAATGAGGGAAATACAGTCGCAATCTGGAACCACACAGCTAGCTGCCACAAAACCTTCACCTATCCCTTTAAATCGGTATTGTGTTCAGTGTATGGCAGCTCCAGACCTGCTGTGTGTGTGCACAGTGACACAAGCCGGAGGAGGAAGCACAGACAGGTCTGTGTTAAGATAAGCAACATTCCCCCGCTTTACAGGGAGAAAGCTGAGCAGCGCGCAGAAAGGAAGGAGGGCAGAGCTACAGAGTCAAGCTACCTGAACTTCATCTGCTGACACATCTCCCACGACTCAGCATCTTGAGCTCTATTCTCACAGAGACACATTTGTTAGCAACTGGACTGCAACATTCATGGCTCACTTATGATCATATTTTTACGAGATAGTGACCCTCCAAAATATGTTTTTTTGATTGACTGAAAAAGCTGAAAAGAGTCACGTCAACTCCGACTCTCAGAGTGCAGGTTGCGGTCTACGTTCAGTGGAGGCTTAAAGTTACAAAGGTCAGATGGATCCAAATAGAAATCTAACATTCAGACAAACGCTGTACTTTCTTGAAACCCTGTTTGCTTTCTCTCGCCCTCTGTCTCCCGTTCCTGTGGGTAAGCATGGTACCTAAAGAAGACGTCTCTGGGCTGGCGGTTTGAGTAGGGGTGAACCAGCTGCTCCTTTAGATTCTCCAGGGAGCAGTTGTAGACGTAGACCGGACACCTTAACTGGCTGCCTTCACTGGTGTCGTGTTGCGACAACCGCCTGCTGAAGTTGATGTGTAAATCGGACTTCTGTGGTTCAGAGAACTGGACTCCATCTTTTTCTTCCACATCTAGAGGGTTACAAACAGCAGCATTGTTCACCTATTGGGTGTAAAAGCTTTATGACATTAGCCCTTAAATAATTTTTGACTGGACTACACCAACTTTGAGACCGACCTGAACCGCGCGTCCCAATCTCTGTTTGCGACACCCTGCTGTCCGAGCTGTCCTCGCCTGGTATCATGGAGTCAGCCGGCCCGCCCGGGCCGCTGGAGGAGCTGGACAGGGAGTCTTGGGAATTGTTGCAGGGAGTCAGAGTATCACCCCCCCGCGCGCTGGCGTTGCTCCGAGGTTTCGCCTCCAGCTTCGATGCCATCAGCATCAGAACGTCTGCAAAACAAACACAGAACACCCACGTCTAACCGGACTGCTCGGAATGTGTTCAAAACCTACGAGGAGAACTGAAAGTGTACCTGTGAAGGAAGCAGGGAGGAAGGTGAGGATGATCTGCTGAGAGCTGATGTACTTGGCATAGCACCTCCAATGTGGAGTGTAGCAGCTCCTTTCCCCCAGTGAGGGCTCCTCATCCACAAGGTCGGCATTACTGAAGCTCTGAGGAAACACATGTTTACAACATTACAGTGATCCAGCTGCTGCACGGAATTTACAGAGCGACTAAAATCCTCTGCTTTCATGTTTCATAGCGTGTGGTTCTCTGACTTAAGAAAAACTCTTTGTTGTTCTTCACAACTGCTAGGGAGAGGGAAATTCCTGGAGTGGAGCTTTTAAAGTGAAAAGTTTATTTTTAGATTAAATTAATGAAGAATCAATAGTGTTGTGGATCTAACTTGTGTCAGATCATTTGGAAAGGTTTTATATTAAATTTACAGAAACTTTATGGTTCTACATTTGGCAATGGAATTTGGTGATGTGGTAGATGTCTCATATTCCTAAAAGGGAACTTTTGAATACTACTTAATGAATGAGGATTACCTGCAGAGTGCTGGTAGACCCCATCACTTCTTTGCTGCTGCCGGTGGTGTCCTGCCTGTCTGGATGCTTCATACACTCCTCTGACAAAACACATGAGGCAAAGACAGCACGTCAGAAGAGGAAACCCTCCCAGCATCTGATCCAAATTGACAAAACCACCCTGCTGCTCTGGTGATGTCACATACGATGAGATGACATGTGCTGACCTTTAATGACAGGTAAGGAGAAGGGAGCAACGTGCTCGTCTCGCTCCCGCTCTAAGATGTGTTGCATAAAGGCGCCGTGGTCACAGTCGGCCAACGGGACCTCCCGGTCGGTGAGCTCATGCTCCAGGCTGCTGTGGAAGAGACTCAGCAGGAGCTCGTTGGGAAGACAGGGGGAACTGTGAGGCTGCTGCTCGTGCTCCACTGCTACAGGAAAAAAGGAGGAGACACAAAAAAAGATAAGATAATGCAGTCCCAGACTTTGTTTCTTTATTTATTTCATAGTTAAGGAAAGAACAATGTACTTAATGTTGGTTTTGTGTCGTTTTCATTGCAGACATGTGGGTATTGTACCTGTGCCGAATGAGAGGAAGAAGATCTCAACCTGCTGGCACTTTGGGAGCAGCTGAACAAGGTCAAACTGGAAGGGAACCATGTGTATGCTGTCCTCAGAGGCCAAGGCTTCTGCTGCGAGCGAGCGAGCGCACGCACACACACACACACACACACACAATTAACATGATACAGGTAATCCAATTAGACGAAGCCAGTAGCTGCAGTGCATACGGATAAATACAACACAAATACATTGGTACACAGGCAGACACCCATCTTCCACTTGGACTATTCCTTACAGGTTCCTACACACCATTTGGTGTCTCAGCACTGTTGCT
Source organism: Pungitius pungitius (assembly GCF_949316345.1). Classification (NCBI taxonomy): domain Eukaryota; kingdom Metazoa; phylum Chordata; class Actinopteri; order Perciformes; family Gasterosteidae; genus Pungitius; species Pungitius pungitius. The sequence continues at coordinate 9,288,847 of NC_084906.1, forward strand.
GATGTGTTGTATTGAGCAACATTACCTAGTCATGCTAACAGAACAGAACAGTCTTGCACAGATCCTTCAAGCTGCTTTAAAGTCCACTTTCTTTACATGTATGATATGATGGCCCAAACAGTAAATGCAGTGTACGTATAAGAACCTGAATACCTTTTGAATGTGTCTCATTACCTCTCACATCCTTCAGTCCAGCTGGCAAGGAGCACACCTGGTCCTTATTCTGACACAATTGGCTCAAATGCTCAAAGGTCATCATGGTGGACATGCAGGCCAGGTCCCTCGGAAAGATCTACGACACAAAGGCACATAAGATGTCAAGAATTAGACTACCACACAGTCAGCTCTTTTTGAAAGTGATGGAATGTGTGGACGGACTACGCACGGCCTCTGGTATGTCCTGGTACTTAAGACCCTGGAAGTGGAGATGGTGGTCCGTGCAGTTCATCACCATGCCGCTCTGCGGCTCCACCCAGCACTCGGTCACAAGGTTGAGCTCTGCATCTACGTCTACAGCCTCCACCTCGGTGTCGTTGTCATCGTCGGTTGAGAAGCTGGAGGCCATTGAAAGAATCCGGAATCAGGAATCGTTTATTGCCATAATATTGCATACAGACATAGAATTTGACTTGGCGGTTGCTGCATGACAGCAGACAGTACGACAATGCACATCAGACAACGTAGTGCAGGAATAAGATATAAAATATAATAAAAGATAATGGAATATATGCTATGGGTTCCAGCCACAGTTAGAGCGGTTGAGGCAAAGTCAAAACCAAAACAGTGCAAGTCCCAGATAGCGTAAACCATAGACAATCCTTAGAATGAATTGGCCGCTGTAAAAGTGCTCACAGTGTCTTACCTTAAAATAAGGAGTTGCGTAAATTGCAGTCTCACCTGTCCTTAGTAGATGTTGAGTGAGGTGGAAAGAGGATGTACTGAACGATGCAAGAGTGACTCCCTTGGTCCGTTTCACCAGACACACTCTGACAATAGAAGAATTAGGAGCAGCAGACATAGAAAAGGTGAATGTACATTAACATTAGTGTACTGAGGACGAAAGAGCATTCAGTGCCGTCTCACCTTCATTGGCAGCTCGATCACCATGTTAACGATGCCGTCTCCGCTGGATGCAAAGTGAAAGCCTTCTGATATGCGGATCCTTTACGGACACAAATATAGAGTTTCAGGCAACGCACTCAACAAAGAGGCGTACTCACATTACAACATGCCAGGCTGCTATGACTTTATGTATTTAGTAGCTAAATAGATCTGAAACAGCTAGAATTCATTGTGATTATCTGATTCTTTGACACTTGATACATTTGCTCACATACAAATGTTGCTCTTGGAATTGGTTTTGCACATCTTTTTAAGCAAAATAATAAAATAATAATAAAAAATTGGGATATTTTCTGAGCAGAGAAACATATGACATGAACTCACTCAGAGAGCATGGACAGGATGTGAGCGACCGCCTGCATGGCCACAGACTGTCCTTGGCTGCTCTGCACAGCAAACACCCAGCGTTGGTGCAGGAAGTACCGGGATAGAGAGGCCAGAGTGGAGGAGGCCATCCGGTTGGCCGCCACGCTGAGGGGGACACAGCTGTTGGAGGGCTGAGGGAAGTTCTCCATGTTGAAAATGAAAGGAGTCCTGAAATCCAGCGGCAGCTTCTCATACCTGAAAAGCTCTCGTTAAAATGTGTACTTTTAGCACAGAAGGCACTGATGTCTTCATGCACTGACCTTATGAGGAGCTTCTCCAGAGGTTTGTTGAGCACCACCACGCAGGGCCTGTCTGACAGTGCCGGTTTTGGAGCAGAGAGGAAAGGAGACTTGGATGGCGACGGATTACCCACAATCTTTCTCTTGGTCTTGGGGGTCGCCTCTTTGTTCTGAACGCGATGAGGAAATCGAAGTTTGAGGATCTGATCTCGCAGCTCGTCAACAATCTGGTGGAGAGTACAAATGTCAGGACAGATTAGCTCAGAAAACACTCAGCACCACCTCACCTGTGTTCTCATCAATTGGCTGTTCAGAGGAAAGGAAACACGCAAGCCAAGCTAGTGTAGTTTTTTTTATTTGACAGTACTAACTTTAAGGCTTCTTTGGTAACAAAAAAAGAAAGGCATACTAAACACTCAAATAAACGGAGGACACTGACTGGAATCAAACATAGACAGGCGCACACACACAAACAACAAAACAATGTAAAATTCTAACAAATATAATTGGACAATAGTTGGAAAGATAGGGCACTACATCATATGGCTGCACCCAGGAAATGAAAAGAAAAAGGAATCAAGCATATCCAAAGTGACATGAACTGTGTTCCAACCACACCCCTAGAGTGGCTCACGTTGCAGACAGAGACTGAGAGACAGACAAGACAGAGAGAGAGCAAAAGACAGACAGAGGGAGTGATTGCGATCAAAGAGGCATATTTGTCGCTGGGATTTGTGAGCACTATGGTCGGCCAAGAAGAGTGCATTGTGGGAGTGTCAACTAGACTGAAAATACACTTGGAAACCCCCAAGCCTGATCATGTGAACAAGCAGCTTAAGTTATTCAAAAATAAATGGGAAAACTCATGCCTAGTAAAGAATAAACTGAAGTGGAAAGGTGAAGTAATATGTGCTTATCGTGTAGGGAAGAACTCATATTTTATAGAGTTTATATATTATAATAAATTGAATTCAAAACAAGGAAGGTACGAGATCCGGGGGGGACGGGGCCCTTCAATGTCCATATATCGAATTGAAGGGGAGCTTGACAGAAAAAGTTTGGGAAGCACTGGGTTAGTGTTTGGGTTGAGAGACAGAGGATGACATATTGGGTTTAACGCCGGTAATGTGTGCTACGTTTTCTTTGTTGGAAAGAGAAAATAGACTAAATCATCTTAACGTCATTTGCATTTATTAACTGTTACCAGAGCTTTCACCAATGGTCATCTCCTCTGCCGAAGTAAATCTCCCATGAGTTGAGATTGTTCTCTCAAATTGAATGTTGTTACTCACATTATCAATACATGAATGCCTAATTATTTTCTGCACTCATCTTTAATGGCCTCTTTCCATATAAAATTCACTAAATAGGTCTATATTCTGCTAAATACAGATAAATGCAACATGCAATCGAACAAACAACATAGTAACCACACGGCCTTAGGCTGAAACCGCAACTGTTTTGACATCCTCTTCACAAAGGCAGCCATTGTTTTGGCTGTTACTCTGGCACTGTGTTAAGTTTTACAAGTACCTTGTTTCTGACATGAGCGGGTGTACCAATAGGGAAGCCCAGACGCAGGACCATACAGGGCGTCTTGGAGATGAGGCGAACCAGGTAGAAAGAGGTGGGAGGCTGGTCCGACGCACTGTAAAGACACTAGTCATTAATATGTATTTTCAAGAAGGAGAATTTAGTATTTGACTCATCCAATCCATTTACTTGTTTTGTTCTTAATCAATTAACAATAGCAAAGCTAAATCAAAATATAATTCTCAAACACCCACATTTTCACCTATTTAAAACAGCTACTTTACATGCAGAACACTGAAGCTCATGCCTGTGGTATTACCAGCTGCTGTCTCACCTGTATATGAGTTTGACATATGAGTATCCCTCCACCAGCACGAAGCTGCTCCAGTCCCTCAGCAGGGATGTGAGGGCAGAGTGGGAGATACGACACTGAATGGTGCTGTAACGTCCATTATTTCCAGCTGTGTGCAGGTGTTTGGGGACAGGCCTAGAGCGACACAATTATGGATGTAATGAGAGACACAGCTAAACAAATAGGGCAAATACTGATCTTAAACCCAGGATGTTCTCACATGTCATGTTCAAGGAGGATGGTGATGCGATGCATGTGCAGCCATCTCTGCCAGAAGTTGGCATCCATAGAGAGGATAGGCTTCCAATAGGATGCAAACTGGGACTGAGAAGAGTCTTTAGATCCACTGTGCTGCAAGGACAGGACCTGGACAGAAAGTAGACCACTCAAAAGGCAGGAAGGAAGGCTCAGTGGATGCATTGATGCATTGATGCCGGTCCTGTCTTTTGATCTCAGCTTAGCAGACCATTTCTGTGCTAAGCTAAGAATTATGTTCCACAATCATATACGGTATTTTCACGACTATAAGGCGCACTGGATTATAAGGCGCACCTTCAATGAATCGCCTATTTTATGAACTATTTTCCTATATAGGGTGCACCGGATTATAAGGCGCATAGAATAGAAGATACTCCAGTAAAACGTTTGACTGGGGTTGCGTTATGTATCCACTAGATCGGGCTGTGCTAAATCAAACTTTATTAAGCGTTCTGAAAACTCATCACTCTCATGGTAACGTTGAAACGTTATTGTGGATATTAACAATATCTCTGAACCTCCAACTTTCGTTCTTGATTAATGAAAACATTCTTGGCAAATGCTTTCGTCCATCTTGCACGGAGAGGCAGCGGCTGGAACAGACGGTGGCGCCTTGCGGGGGACCGTCAGCTAGATCCCGAGATCCAACTACGAGCATTTTAACTACAGCAGCTTTAATATACGCTATTGGAGCTGAAATTACCGCGGCTGCTGGCACCAGACTTTCCCTCCAATGGATCCTCGTTAACCAGTATGGATCAACCAATTGATCCATATATATGGCGCTCCGGATTATAAGGCGCGCTGTTGTTTTTTGAGAAAAAAAAAGGATTTTATAAGTGCGCCTTATAGTCGCGAAAATACGGTACCTTGGTGGCAACATCAAACTTTGGACACAGCAATTTACATTGCTATGTTCAGCACCAATACATATTTGTGCCCCAAATTCAGACTGAAAATGCAGCTTTTTGTGCAGACTTCTTTCCAATTACCTATAGAAGAGTCTGTTTTTGAGCCAGAAAACAGGGCTAGTAACTTACTTATTTTTTATATCTTTTATTTATTAATTTTCTGTTTCAAACTGTCGAACCAGAGTCGATGGTTGTTGTAACAGTTGATAGTCTAACTAATGACCTTTCAATGAGTTTTACATTCTTTGAGTGTTTTTTTTAGACGCTGATCATTGTAAATGAAAATCTGTAAAAGGAGTCCCGTAGCGTTGAGTAGCGCCCGTCCACAGCTAACAGCATAACATTTAGGGTGGCCAGAACTATTTGTATTGCATAACTTTGGACGGTGTGAACACACTCTGCTGAAAACATCAGCGCAGAAGACAGCTTGGTGAGTTCAAAATTGTTTTGACAGAACTTGGATGAGTCTCGTGTGGTGACTTCAAGCTGAATGATTGCATAACTTACTGCTCATTTTCATTTTTTAATTTAGTGTGTTGACGACGCCATAAAGGCATTTGGTGTGTAGAATGTGGGCTGTAAGATAACAGCCGATCAGAGATGGAGCCGCTACCTTTCGCTCTAAAGGCAAAAGTCTGAAATTTCTTTTCCCCAGTGGTTAAGGGGACGACAACACAAAAGATTTTTTATTCATAACAAAGCTCACAAAAGCAAGCGATAGATATTATATGTGCATTGAGTAGAAGTTCTTTTAGACCCGACAGTCAAGGTGCTCTCTGCATACTGGGAATGATTGGTGAAGGTCTGCACAGTACCGGAGTGGTGGAGCCAGGGGGGATGTAGAACAGGGGAACTCCGTTTTTGGTGCTCTCAGGAATCATGTAGTTCTCAGGTAGTGAATTGAACGATTGCAGGTGCACCAACATCTGATCAGTCTGGTTGATGCTGGCAAAACACACAGTCACATATTATTTAGTCAATGTTCTTTTATGTTTGACATAGTACTGGAGCTGTGCATGACCTTTGTCAGTATACCTCTGCAGTGTGTTCCAGAAGCGCCGGATGACAGATGTGCGGTATGGGCTGGTGATGGGTTTCCTCTGGGTGCAGCTGATGTCATGCAGGATGTCATAGCTCCCCTCCATCGTCACCTCCACCCTGGTTGTTCTCTTGGCGGGGTCCAGCGGCCAGGAGGCAGCAGCCAGGTACTCAATGTGCATGTTGTGTTTCCATAACAACACCAACTTCACCTCCAGCTGAGTCCCACCTAAAGAAACCAGGAGTGTGTTCTTACAGTACTCTATCTCAGTGAGCTACCTGCTCTCAGACTGTTCAGAAATCTGAGGCTTTGAGGAAGAGACGTTTACCTTTGGTGAGGCTGATCTCTCTGATGGTGTAGCCCTCTCTTAGTCGCACAGACACTACGCTGATTAAATGAGCATGGACCTCCTTCTCCGTGTGCTTTTTCCTCCTCATGACCAGGGCTGGGTTACCGCTGGCTGACACCAGGTGCTCATTGAACAGTTTGTGCTGGGAAACTATAAACAGTACACTAGTTGGAATATAGGCCTATTTACTGTCATTATAATAGGCATCATTATCATTATTAGTGATAATATATCGCATTTTATCTAGAAAATAAAATAAACTAACTTAACCTAAAAAGACTATTGCCATTACTGTGACCTTAGGGAATATGTACCAGTCAGTTTAGATCAACAAGTGCTCTCTGCCTAAAAATGACTTGTTTAGCATGCAGCTGCACTTAGCTCCTCCTTATGTCGCCTAAAAACAAAAGATGGAGATAGAAAACCCCTGTGATGGAGATTACCATGCAATAAATGGAGACGGACCAAATTCAGGAGATGGAGAGTAAAAACTGAATGTTATGATAACATAATTCAAATTCAAAGTGTTTGCTGAAGCTAAAGTGAGTCAGGATGCAACAATACAGTAATGGAAGTGTAACTCACAACTCTAATGTTCACTTTACAAAGATTATTTTCGCTCATGTCAGACATGATCCTTGGTTGTCATAAGGTTAAATGCACTTCTGATATACAGTTTAGATTTTGGTGACCAGTGAAGGAACTAAATAGCATAATAGGGGTGAAACACCTACACACACCTCATTTCAAGACTTCAGAGTGTACATAGCTGTCTCACCACAGAAGATCTCGGAGTTCATGGACTCTGAGGTATTGAGGAAGGAGTAGGTTAAGAAGGCCTTGTGGTAAGTGTTCATGTCCTGGCTTTTCAGATCCACTTCAGGACAGCTGGGCAGGTATGAGCCAAAGGTGGCTAATGAGATGAACTTCATCAGCTCTACATTGGGGATGTAGCCAAAGCTGCAATCGTAGGAGTACGCACCGCCAACCTGGAGAGAGACAAACTCAATTCAGAGGAGAGCAGTCAGAGGCATCAGTGCGATGTCTCCTCCATCCAGGATCCAGAAATCCCTTCTTGACTAGGTTGACATGCAACACACTGACAACTCTGTGTGGTATTTTTTACATTCAGTTTAAAAGAAGAAGCTAGCCAATCACAGAGATGTTATGGCCTGTACCTGCACAAAGGAGCAGGCAATGGTTCCACTCCGGAGTTGGTTCAGAAGGGTTTCACACACGGCGACATCAGGAACACTCGTCACCCCGTCTGTGATTATAATAATACCTGGAACACACAAGCAAGTTAAAATACCAACACTCATAACCTTATTAATGTGAAAAGTCCCCCAAAGTGTTCATCAACAATAAATCTTGATTTACTACAAAACTCTACAGGGGAGGGTCAAGACCCTGTACAACAAGTCCAGAAACACTATAAATAACTATCAAGGCAGCAAACAGGAGCCATACAGAGAAGTTGAAAAAAAGGTTTTCAGCAGACAACCCGTCGTGTCTGTCACGACACTCGTCTGTGTCGAGAGGCCTCCAAGTACTAACAAACAGACTTCAGCTCTGCGTTCAACACCATCACCCCGGGGAATCCCAAACCCTCCCAGCTCAGTGGATCACCAACCTACTGACAGACAGGACGCAACAGGGAAAGCTGGGAAAAATCACCTCCAGGGAGGCGGACCAGCTCGTCCCCTTTGGGGTCAACACAAACTGGAGCTGGAAAAGCTCAAAACTGGAGATGGTAGTGGAGATGACATCTGAAAAATTTCCTGATTGCATATTTGACTGAATATTGGCGGATAATGATCCTCCATTAAAACACTGTGATGGTTAAACTGTTGAATTAATGAGTACGGATCTATTTGCTTGTGTTCTCTCATTGCAGTGCATTGAGCCTAAACAAAATAAAATCACCAAAACTGGACCATCTCCATAACGTTATCCTGATTGTGGGAGCTACAAACAGGAGTGGGGAAGAGTTACATCCTCATTCATTCCCCTGGGAGTACAGAACTGTAACTTCAAAGATGATCAGGAAACCTCCCCTTAATGCCAGAGAAACACCCAGAAAGCAGGATCTATGACTTCAGACTTTACTGTCCCCAAACAGGAGTTCTGGTTCTCTTACCTGTCAGGATCCGGGTCTCTCTTCCCCTCTGCCATATACATACATTCACTGACACACTCATTTGCCCATTAGTCTCACCTTAGCGCACACACCCACTTCTCACATAGTCTTCCCATCCACCTGCCACTCATTTCAATCAGTGCCCGCCCCGTTTGCTGTTACACCTGTTTCTCGTCATGTCTAATCACCCTGTCTATATCTTGCATGTGTTCCCTTTGTGTCTTGTCGGATTGTTATTGTGAGTCGAGTTCTTGTCCTGTCCAGCAGCCTCAAGACCCCCTCTGTCTTTTACGCACAGCCTAGTCCCGCTCGTCCGGTCTCCAGCATCGTGCCGCGGGGGCTGCATCCCGTGGGCTCCTTTCGTGCTTCCCTCTCCAAGGAGGAGACTTCCCCGTCCGGAGGATTATTTTGTGTTTTGCCTTTTTCTTAGCTGGTCTCCTAGAGAATACATTTTTGTTCTATGTTTTGCCATCGAGCTCGGCTCGTTGTTTCAGTTGAATATTAAAACCCTTATTTCTGTGACTTCCCTCTGCATGTGGATCCTTTCCGCCCGATACGTGCCAGCACGTGACAGAACAATCCGACCACACGCTATGGATCCAGCAAGGGAGGAATCCATTGCCACTGCCGTAGAGTTCCAGGGAGCGATGCTGGGTCGACACAAAGAAGAATTGTCGGCAGCCAGGCAGGCCGTTGAGAGTCTGGCCGCTCAGGTGAACGACCTGTCTATGCGCCTCACCCAGACCCATTCCGAGTCTCCATTTTCACTCTCCTACTCGTCGTCTCCTGAGCCTCGCATCAATAACCCCCCGTGTTACGCTGGGGAGCCGGCGGAATGCAGGGCATTCCTGACGCAGTGTGAGGTGGCCTTCTCTCTGCAACCGCGGACCTATGCTGAAGACCAAGCCCGCATCGCCTATGTGATTTCCCTACTAACCGGGCGCGCCCGTGAATGGGGAACCTCAGTTTGGGAGGCTGGAGGTCCCTGCTGCGGACGCTTCCTCCTCTTCAAGGAGGAGATGATAAAAGTATTTGACCAGTCAGTCTTTGGACGCGAGGCATCGCGTTTCTTGAGCACCATTCGTCAGGGAAAGAGGTCCGTTGCCGACTTCGCTATAGAGTTCCGAACTCTTTCCACTACCAGCGAATGGAACGAACCCGCCTTGGTGGCCCGTTTTTTAGAGGGGTTGAACATAGAACTCAAGGAGGAGATTTACGCTCGTGAGTCACCGGCCGAGCTCGACACGCTGATCGAGCTGGCAATCCGCCTCGATCGGTGCTTTCAACATTGGCGACGAGCCCGCACTGCTGCCCCGACACCTCGAGAGTTATTTCCCCCTTTTTCTCCCGAACCTGAGCCCATGCAGCTGGGTGGCATTCGCCTCCGGCCGGAGGAGAAACAACGCCGCCTCTCGAACAGACTGTGCCTTTACTGCGGTGCGGCGGGCCACTTCGCCGCTTCCTGTCCGGCAAAAGACAGAGCTCGCCAGTAGACAGAGGAGTACTGGCGAGCGCGGCGGTGTCTTCATCCTCATCCAGATCCCGCACCACTCTCCCCGCCGTTCTAAGGTGGGCTGGCTCATCTGCCTCCTGTCCGGCGCTGATTGACTCGGGGGCGGAGGGAAACTTCCTAGACGAGAGATGGGCTCGGGAACACAACATTCCCCTGGTGGATTTAGAAAAACGCACCACCATATTTTCCCTGGATGGTGGAACTCTAGCTGAGGTCCATCAGGTCACCAGTCCGGTGAGTCTGACTGTCTCCGGGAACCACCAAGAGACTATTTCTTTTTTCATTTTTTGTTCCCCCTATTCCCCCATTGTCTTAGGGCACCCCTGGCTTGTCCAGCATAATCCCCATATTAACTGGGTCAGGAGTACTATTTTGTCTTGGAGTCTTTCGTGTCATGGTAACTGTTTAGTGTCTGCTATCCCTGCCGTGTCCTCTGTCTCTGTTTTTCAGGAGGAGCCCGGTGATCTGACTGGCGTACCGGAGGAGTACCATGACATGCGGGCGGTTTTCAGCCGCTCCCGGGCCGTCTCCCTGCCGCCTCACCGCCCTTACGACTGTAGCATTGACCTCCTCCCTGGCACCACGCCCCTTCGCGGTAGACTATACTCCCTCTCATCACCCGAACGAGAAGCGTTAGAGAAATATCTCTCAGTCGCTGGAGGCTGGAATTATTGTTCCATCCTCTTCTCCTGCCGGTGCGGGGTTCTTCTTCGTGGAAAAGAAGGACGGGTCGTTGTGTCCTTGTATTGATTATCGAGGGTTAAACGACATAACGGTCAAGAATCTCTATCCCTTGCCCCTTCTGTCGTCAGGGTTCGAGATCCTACAGGGCGCTAGATTCTTCACGAAGTTGGATCTGCGTAATGCGTACCATCTAGTTCGTATCAAACAGGGGGATGAGTGGAAGACCGCGTTCAATACCCATATTGGTCACTTTGAATACCGGGTCCTTCCCTTCGGATTGGCCAACGCCCCCGCGGTGTTTCAGGCACTGGTAAATGACGTCCTGCGCGACATGTTAAACATCTTCGTATTTGTTTATCTGGACGACATTCTAATCTTCTCACCCTCTCTCGAGTTACACGTCCAACACGTCCGTCGGGTCTTACAACGCCTGCTCGAGAACCGCCTTTTTGTTAAGTCTGAGAAATGTGTCTTTCACTCGCATTCGGTTACGTTCCTTGGGTCTGTGATCTCCGCTGGGGGAATCAGCATGGACCCCCAGAAGGTACGGGCGGTCCTCAATTGGCCAGCCCCGGAGTCTCGCGTTGCTCTCCAGCGGTTTTTAGGATTCGCAAATTTCTACAGGCGATTCATTCGCAATTTTAGTCAGGTGGCTGCCCCCCTGTCCGCACTCACGTCGACCAAGTGAAGGTTTTATTGGTCAGAACCGGCACAAGAGGCCTTCAATCGTCTTAAAAGTTTATTCACCTCTGCGCCCATTTTAGTCACCCCGGACCACGCAAGACAATTTATTGTTGAGGTCGACGCCTCTGACGTAGGGGTTGGGGCTATTTTGTCGCAACGCTCCTCCCATGACGATAAGATCCACCCGTGCGCCTTTTTTTTGCACCGGCTCTCACCCGAAACTATGACGTCGGCAACCGGGAGCTATTGGCTATCCGGTTAGCGCTGCGGTCGTGGCGGCATTGGCTAGAGGGGGCCAGTGTGCCATTCATCGTTTGGACCGACCACCGGAAACTGGAATACATTCGCTCCGCTAAAAGACTTAACGCGCGGCAGGCCCGCTGGGCTTTATTTTTTGGCCGCTTCGACTTCCCCATCTCGTTTAGACCAGGTTCAAAGAATGTTAAGCCTGATGCCCTCTCCCGTCAGTTCGGCTCCACGGAGGATGCCTCAACCCAGGAGGGAATTGTTCCCAAACACTGTGTGGTTGGAGCGGTTGTCTGGGGAGTTGAACAGACTGTTAAGAGGGCCTTTGCGCACGCCACCTCCTACTGCCCCCGAGGGGAGGTTGTTCGTTCCCGAGAGCGCGCGAAAGTCCGTACTCGAGTGGGGCCATGCCTCTAAACTATTCGTGCACCCCGGCGTGAAGGGCACGTTCGCCGCAAACCGTCAAAGATTCCGGTGGCCCAGCAGAGAGCGTGACATACGTAGGTTCGTTGCCTCTTGCCCTGTCTGCGCGCAAACTAAGTCAAGCAACGCTCCGCCGGCGGGTCTCCTCAGACCCCTTCCCATTCCATCGCGCCCGTGGTCACACATCGCGTTAGACTTCGTTACCGGTCTCCCTCCATCCGCCGGCAACACAGTTATCCCGACGGTTGTCGATCGTTTTTCTAAGGCGGCGCACTTTCCACTTCCCAAATTACCGTCCACCCGTGAGACCGCCCAGGTTATGGTCGATCATGTGTTTAAGATTCACGGTCTTCCCTTGGACATTGTGTCTGACAGAGGTCCCCAATTTGCCTCTCTGTTTTGGAGGGAGTTCTGTCGACTGATTGGGGCTTCCCCCAGTCTGTCGTCAGGATTCCACCCGCAGACCAATGGGCAAGCCGAGCGGACCAACCAGATTCTTGGGCGCATGCTACGCAGTTTGATCTCTCAGACCCCGGCGTCCTGGGTAGATCAGATTTCCTGGGCTGAATTCTTTACCCTCCTCCGCAACCGGTCTGTCTCCTTTTGAGAGTTGCCTCGGCTATCAACCTCCACTCTTTTCGTCACAGGAGTCGGAGACTTCTGTCCCCTCCGTTCAAGCTTTTATTCAGAGATGCAAGCGCACTTGGAGGAGAGTGAGATCCGCTTTATGTCGCACCAGAACGCGCACTTGTAAGACTGCCAACCGCCGCCGTGTAAAGGCACCCAGATAAGTTTGTGGGCAGAAGGTGTGGCTCTCCACTCGCAATCTGCCCACACGCGAAGACTCACGAAAACTCATGCCTCGCTTTGTCGGTCCCTTTTCCATTGTTAAGGTTTTCAACCCGGTAACCGTCAAATTAAAGCTGCTCGGTTTGTTACGTCGGATACACCCAGTATTTCACGTTTCGTGTCTCAAGCCTGTCATTCGTGCACCCCCCCGCCCCGCTCCCCCCCCCCACCTCTTGACGAGGTGGACTCTATTTATAGGGTTCGTAAACTTCTGGATGTTCGCCCCCGAGGGCGGGGCCGCCAGTTCTTGGTGGATTGGGAGGGGTACGGTCCTGAGGAGCGGCAGTGGATTCCGGCCCGGGACGTCCTGGACCGCACGCTCATTGAGGACTTCTACCGGTCTCGCCAGACTCCTTCCTCGGAAGCGCCTGGGGGCGCTCGTTGAGGGAGGGGTACTGTCAGGATCCGGGTCTCTCTTCCCCTCTGCCATATACATTCACTGACACACTCATTTGCCCATTAGTCTCACCTTAGCGCACACACCAACTTCTCACATAGTCTTCCCATCCACCTGCCGCTCATTTCAATCAGTGCCCGCCCCGTTTGCTGTTACACCTGTTTCTCGTCATGTCTAATCACCCTGTCTATATCTTGCATGTGGTCCCTCTGCGTGTGGATCCTTTCCGCCCGATACGTGCCAGCACGTGACATTACCTTTAGTTCTGGAAGCTTGCTACCTCTCTTGTCCAAACTGTGTTTCATTTAGCTATTTGAGTATACTATGGATTATATATTTGATCATTTTCATGGGTGCAGTTGAAAGCCTGGTTGTTAGAGAGCTTCTAGGAATACAACGCAGCAGCTTAACAACCACTTGATTGAGAAACTAAATGAGAACTTTGGATGGTATGATAGAAACCTACCTGCGCTGGAGTTTGGAGGCAGCAATTGAAGAGCCAGGATGCCCTGACGCACCATGCTGACCAGACCCATATCAGCCGACACCATGGAAATGCTCTGCCTTCTGTGAGACTGCTCAAACAGAATGTTGCTTTGGACACTGGAGCTTTGAACTGCCTCCAAAGACTAAAAGGCCCAGGAAAAGAAATACAATGATATATATTGTTAGCAACACTGGAGACCGGAAAATTCCACTGAAAAGGCAGTGGGTGACTAACTGGTAACTCAAGTGTTTCACTTAGGTTTACAACTGGGCGGACGGGGGCACAAAAATTGCACAACTGGCTAAATGTTTACATATTACAACTGCTGTTTTTGATGAAGATGAGTCTGATGAAGAACAGGTGGAACATGATTAGTGTTGTTTAGTGAAGAAAAGTTTGTCCTGTGCGGTTATCGGGAGGTCACCTCCTATCACAGTGGAGAGAACAGTATGTCAGTAGGAATTAGACCACACTAAGATGCTTTTGACACACTCCTTCTCCTCGAAGGTACCACCTTATCTCCAAACTCTCTATTAACATAAAATATGAAAGGATAAGACAGGCATTACTCTGTATTTATCTGAATATTAGCAAATCCCCCAAATGGAAAACCAGCAATAAGTCAGTCTCTTAATACTTGCGTTCTCTGCTCCATCCCCATTGGTTCCTCCTAAAGACATGAATCTTTAAAAATATAATTGCTCAATTAAAAAAAAAGGCTAAATGACTAAACCGATTAAACACCTGGTCTCTTAAATAATTATTTTTTGAGGCGATTATACAGTACATTTTAAGCGGGAAATTGATCCATACTCCTCCAGTGTTTGATTGAGGCCGCAGGACATGTCTTTATGGATTTGAGTTATTAAAACACAATGGAAATACTGTGGGTTTAACATTTGCCTGTTCATGCTGCTGGTATAGGACTTCTGCAATGTTGCTCTCCACTGCTCTGAGCTGCTGGTAGATGTGAAGCCGGAACTCCACCAGGTCCGTTTTATCAAGCTGACAGCCCTGAACCAGAACCTGAAGGGAAACCAAGACTGTCAAATAGACTGCAACAACATGTGGGTCAGGAGCACGTTGTGCCTCATCGATGCAGCTGCCTTTAAATCCCTCACTGTTTTCATTTAGATTCAGCATCCCACTTTAGATGAAAGTAAATTAACAAGTATCTACATTTAAAAATAATTGTGGTCATTACTGAGGTCAGCCACAGTAATGACCACAACCTCAAGCTACAACAGGCAAATCAGATACAATTTATCGGAGACACGTCATTCATACCCAATTACATTTTTGTGCAAAATATTCTAAAGACTAAGAAAGACGAATCCCATCAGCAATCAGGACTAACTAGCATGAATAGAAAGCTGCTAATGTGTAAAGCAAAACATGAGTTTCAGTAGAATCAACAAAGCATGTTCTGTTTAGTGGTCCTGTAAGAAGTGGGTTTATTCTAATTTAAGACTCTCTTCAGAGTAACTCAACATCCTTTAGGAACGCTGTTGCAACAGTACATCACAATGTACTCCAGTACCCTGTGACATTGCTTTTAGGTTAGGTAAGGAAAGTGCAACTTTGTTAGTTTACTGTTAATTTCCATTTTATGATACTATATACGTTTCGCACAAAAAAACATCTATTTCATTGATATGATGTAATGATACTTTACCTGATGGGAAGTGAGTCCAATGATGGACGAATACGCCAAAATGGTGACGAAGATCTTGGGCTTGAATGGCTGATCGGTTCCAGGGACTTTGAAGGGCTGAGTCAGACCGGCCAGACACCTGGACAGGGCGTTGAACACCTCGTCAAAGATCATCTCTCCGGTGCTGTCATCCTGCAGCAAACAAAGCAGTATGTGTAGCGGAATAATTTTGGTATAATGAATTGGACATATTTCATATGTTGTATGTTACTGAATACTGTTACACATGACATCAATGATGTAATCTCCATCATACTTCAACAGGCTTCTTTCTTATTTTGTCCACATCAAAGGGTTGTTTTAGGGGAGTTTTTCTTTTCTTGCAATGTATAGCAACATGGTTTTCATAAATGAATTCATTATATTCTGTTTATGATTTGGACATTGGAAATGTATGACATGTTTAAAATAGGGTTGAGCTAGGTAATGGATGATCAATAGAATTTATAACCCATATTATGTTTACTCCATGAATCTAGGCAACGGTATAATCATTATACCGGTTGTGTTATTGATGACGTTAGACTTTGGTTAGGTGAGTGAGGGATTCCAGATTAGATCACAATGTGATGCCAGAGAGGGAACAGACTGGGTGTGGCCATTGTTTGGATTGGCAAATGGATAAGGGTCAGCCAAGCTGGGTGTAGTTACCTTTAGCCATCACAGACAATTGCTGAGCACTAAAAAGCTGTGACCACCTGCAGACACAAAAAGGCGCCATTTTGAAAAGAGAAGCAGACCCTTCCAGAAAGCTTGACTGAAGTAGTTGGTCAGGAGGAGAGGGTGTCGGTTCCGGTACACCATTATGAACACCATTATCATCATTCATTTTGTAATTTAGCCTGCTTCTGTTTGTTATTAAATCCTTCTTGATTTTAATTTGACCTAGCTGATTCGTTTGACTTTGCACGGACACATGCTTTTGACCCAACAAGTTATTGTCATCTCAGATAATGAAACACTGGTCACTAGGCCGAACTAAGTAAAATGTCTCTGGGCTGTTCATAAGGATCTTAGTTTAACATCGTAGCATGTAGAACTTAAGTAGATGGGTGGCAACAGCCAGAGATGGATCCATGTCAGCAGTGCAGTTCGAAACGTAATGCTTATTCAGTAGGTCCGGGTACTTTCGCTCTACAATACAAAGGGTTGGAAGTATCTTGTGTTAGCAACCAGAATTGCACCGAGTCCATTTACAAAACCACCAAAAAATGATCAGATCAACCTTCAGTCCAAACAGATGTTTCGGCTAATTTGGACGATATTTTCTCCCAGGTGTCAGCCTCCATCCACTGCAGTGCGCAAGGGTGGGGAGCTTAAACCATATTACTGTCCTCAATGCCACACAACCTTGTTTGTACACTGCGGGGGGGGGGGGCTTTAGGGGGGGTGTCCATGAGGGGTAACGTGCGGGGAACAACAGGTCTGTGACTCAAAGGCTCCTGCACTATTCAGCTCGGCACATCATGACTGAGTAGACAGCAATGCTTCCAAGCGTCAGACCAGTTGACATTCTGTCCTGATAATGAGACTTGACATGATACACTTAACCAATCCAAAGTCCGGCAGCTCTTAGTCAATGTTGATAGCTTGGACAAACCTGACAAAAAGAAAGGTGAAGCAATGCTTCAGAAGCAGTAGCCTGAGGAGCAGGTTTTCTAAGCAGACTAGAAACACTACTATTGTTATCCACATGAATCGCTAAGTGTGTTTGGTTCCATGACCAATCCAATCCACACGTTGGAATGAGTGACTCAGACTTCACCTTGACTAAAAACACCAACAAATTGTAGCACTTAAGCTGTACTTATAATGGCTCTTATCTATAGCAAGTTATAAATCGGCTTATTTGATGAAATTGCACTTTCTTGTTTCTTGTTCTTCTGAGTTTGTATCCTTATGGTTGAAATGCACTTATTGTAAGTCGCTTTGGATAAAAGCGTCAGCTAAATGACATGTAATGTAATGCCGGCATGTGTTAGACACTTTTAGAAGCAGCATTATAAAGACACTAACAGATCTATTTTTCATTGTGATGAATTTACAGAGCAAACCACAAAATAAATAGATTCCTGTCCTCGTGGTTTGGAGAAGAACACGCCAACAACTTAACCATGTCATTTGTTTCCACTTTGTTCTATTCAGGGAACGAGTTAGCTCCCAACCCCTCACCCGTGTTTCCGTCTTACCACGATCCCTGTGGAGGGACTGAGATCCAGCTCGATGATGAAGCGGTACCTCCGGGCCAGGAAGGTGGCTCGGGTGGAAGGCACCAACATGTAGGGGCATACGGTCGGGGAATAATCCGCCTGCCATCCTTTGGGTAAGATGCTCAGCAAGTCCAATTCGTTCTCTGAGTTTAGCTGTAAATGAAGCAAGAGTCGAATCAGCCACTAATGGGCCAGCGCAATGAAGTGGTTTAGGAATTTCGCTGTATTGGACAAATACAAATATTAAAAATCAATCAATT
Organism: Pungitius pungitius; assembly: GCF_949316345.1. Classification (NCBI taxonomy): domain Eukaryota; kingdom Metazoa; phylum Chordata; class Actinopteri; order Perciformes; family Gasterosteidae; genus Pungitius; species Pungitius pungitius. The sequence goes on from NC_084906.1 coordinate 9,306,623, forward strand.
TAAAAGGTATACACTGCAGTGTTTCCCCTGGGTTTACAACCTTTCGAGGTACCCCCTTGTTCACTGGTAGGGAAACACTGCATTGCACGAACCTGGCTATTGGTGTTTAACCAGCATAGCACACAAACACAACAGGTATGTGGCAGCGTCATATGATATGATCATACTGGCATGTGTCACCGGGGTCTAATGACAGATAGCTCTTCATTGACAGTTATCATATACAACTAGTACCTTGTGCCATGGCATTTTACTGGAGGATAACTAGAGTACACTTTAGTAGGCACATTGTGTCATGACCTTCGCCCTGGACACAAAGCTGCGTCAACTGCATTAAACTATTTTATTGCCTTAATCTGGGCCACACTAACCTCATTTTTATGCGTTAACTTTGACAGCCCTAAAGATATAAGTTCAGTTCAATTGGGCTTCCTTATTAAGTCATTTCATTTCATTTTAATTTCCTCTTTTTCTAAGGTTTGTGATGAGAATTATGACAACCTTCAAGTTGGAGTCCCGAGACTGCGAGGGGACAACTTGGGGCAAATATAAAAATAAAAAAGGCCCCTGGACTCCATGTGGAAATTTGCTCAAGGCCTTTGCGAGATGTCGTGAATGCTCTGCAAATGCTGATTTGTTCTCCCGATTGGTGGTTTTGATTTATCAAAGCATTCTACTCTTTTATCACTGCTATTAAAAAGCACCATGACACCAGTGGTTGCAGTCATCACTTTAAACGAGAGTGGGAAACAATTATACTCTATTCACACTATGCTAATGAGCCACCATGAGGACAGGAAGAGGAACTAAGGTGGTACGGTTAACTCACTACTTCAGGCTTTGACGCAGGCCAGATGACTTGGTTAAGTTTATCAAGGAACCACGCCAGACGCACATTCCTAGAGATCCGATACTCTTCCTTCATCAGCAGGTAGATCCGGTCAGCCTCCTCCACCTTCCAACAAGAGGTACACAGTACAAGTTCAGTCTGGAACACTACACTGCTTTTTGCTATCTGATCTGAATTGGCCTGGGTCTTTATTGTAGCTAGATACACTTGGTCTAGCCTGCAAATGATGGCAGTTAGAAGTCCATCACGTTTCCTTCTTTGCAAAGTGAAACGGCTGCAGTTAACCACAGTACAGCTGGTATGTTCTTCAGCCTAATGTCTACTTTTGTAACTGGTCTTCCTGTTGGAGACGTTAAACCAATACGTTCCATATGCATGTTCAATATTTAAAGTGCAGTGTTTACTAATATATAATGTATTTAATGGCTTATTTGTACGCCAAGTTCACAAATAGATCTAGCTCATTTGCATAACGTCCAAATCGACGTTAATAATTAGAATGCGTGCAAAGCAACACTTAACACCTAACGTTAACTGATTTAGCTAATGTGGTGATGGGTGATGCCCGTATTTTCCTAACGTAAGGCCCCGCGTGGTCTCAGAAGCGTAATAACCGCCCACTATCGCGATGAGATCTCAACTTTAACGTCACAAGAGACCCAACTGTTATTGTAGCGTGGCTCGTATTGTTGCTAGCATCTTAGCTAACGTACAGCTAACAAAAGTCTCAGCTCAAGCGTGACGTTAGAACTATTTTCTGAAGACTATTCTTTGTATGCTTCAAACAGAACTTGGGCGATTTCTGATTGTCAGGAGGAACACTTAATGGAAAATATGCGCGTATGTTCTTGACCAAATGCAACAATAAGTTGTTTCTGTGCGCAGAATACACATAACGTTACCTCGGTGTCCTGTCTCTCCGCCATGCCGTGTATAGCATAAGTACAGAGGGGACGTTAGCGAGACTCAGTCGACGAATAATCACTTATTTTGTAGAAAACAATCCGTCCAAATACTTGTTTATCATCTGTCAGGTGTTCGCATGGCGTTTGTGGCTAACGGTCATTTTCGTTAGGGTGACAGGCATACATTTTCCGACCCAATCTTTCAAAATAAAACACTAACATGGTAATTTCTAATATATTGTTATTCCCTCCTACTTTTTATTTATTTAACATATACCTGGTACATTTACGAAATGCAAGTAATTCCAAGTAATCACCAATGTAACTGTCTTTTTTGAGCACCTACATGTTTGAATATATGCGAACATGACAAAACCATTTTGCAGAGTAGGCTACATTTTGTCATGTCACAAACGTGTTGTTTGTTGTGAGTGATAAAATTAAGTTCCATTGTGCTGATTTCTCAGGGTCCTGGCATTATGCCGGCTGACTCACTGTAACTTTGATTCTTTGGTACTTGAACACTTGAGATGAAACACTATGTTACTGATAAAAAGAAATCCTTTTTTACTATGGCATTTGAAAATGTTAGCTCTAGCTAGTTATAACAACAATATTTTTCAAAGGGATTTCAAATGTTTTCAGCATTACACAATAAAGCTACCAACTGGAAGGCTGTCACAGTGGCAGTTTTTGTCATAGTAGTCTCCTGCCTAAAAATGTATTTTTACTTATTTCGATTTGATATTAAGGACAGTCATTTGTAGCCTGAGCTTTGATGATGAGTATTTTTCTGTAGCTATTCATTGGCTCCAGAGTAAGCTTTTATTATGCAATGACAGGTTAGACTTCCGCCTGTGATGCGGAAGAGTCGCTGCGATACAGGAAGGAAGTCTAATCAAAGGAACTTCCGCACGAGGGAGCTGTGGGGGAGGGAGCACGTAGAAAAGTTTCCCCGTTCTAATGATTTATTTATATTAGAAGATCCATACGGAGAAAACTTACGTCATGCATTGCATACGTTCTGTGAAAAAAACGTAATTTAATCTCATTATGTCTGTATTAAATTGTTTAGTTTACTACTTTTTGTTATTGGTAACGTTAGTGGTATTTATCATCACAATTTTAAAAGTAAAGGAGATCCTTGACTGAAGGATATATGTGATAAATGATATATGTTAGACGTGTCTATGGGTGAAACTGGAGGGAAACCTGTGATGTAATGCGCATGGTGATGACGCGTGCTACATGCGACGAGCCGTTTTTCTCCACGCTGTTTAGCAGAACGTACAGCCTGTGGGTATTTTCTTGCTCGGATAATCCCAAAACATGGAAATGAAAGGCGGAAAGAAATCTAAAACCGGTAAAAATATGATAGACGGCACTGACCCCATCCGAAACTTCGAGAAATGGAAGAAAAAATACAACAAGACGAGAGTAGGTGTGAAGCGAGAGAGAGTGGCGCGGAAGAAGCCCCAGTGGCAGGTCGAACGGGAGTACATCGACAAGCTTGTCAGCAGGTACGGCGAGATAAATGCCAAGGAAGCACTGAGGTTCTCGGACTTCCCCATCTCAAAGAAGACCTTGCAAGGTTTGCAGGGGGTTCAGTGCCGACAGCCCACGGAGATCCAAAGGCAGACTATCGGCTTCGCTTTGCTGGGTAAAGATGTTCTCGGCGCGGCCAAGACCGGCTCCGGGAAGACGCTGGCCTTCCTCATACCGGTGCTTGAGTGCCTTTACCGTCAACAGTGGACTTCAATGGACGGCCTCGGTGCTCTCATCATATCGCCCACGAGAGAGCTTGCCTATCAGACCTTCGAAGTGCTCCGCAAGGTGGGAAAGAACCATGACTTCTCTGCGGGGCTCATCATCGGCGGCAAGGACCTCAAGAGCGAGTCGGAGCAGATCCACCGCACCAACATCGTCATTTGCACGCCGGGGCGGCTGCTCCAGCACATGGACCAGACGGCCACCTTCCACGCGTCCAACCTCCACATGCTAGTCCTGGATGAGGCAGACCGCATCCTAGACATGGGCTTCATGGACACGGTCAACGCCATCGTGGAGAACCTCCCAGCGACCCGGCAGACGCTGCTGTTCTCTGCCACGCAGACCAAGTCGGTCAAAGACTTGGCGCGGCTCAGCCTCAAGGACCCGGAGTACGTGTGGGTCCATGAGAAGGCCAGGTTCAGCACGCCGGCCACCCTGGAGCAGAGCTACGTGGTATGCCAACTCCATCAGAAGGTCAACATGCTCTACTCCTTCATCAAGAGCCACCCAAAGAAGAAGATCATCGTTTTCTTCGCCTGCTGCAAAGAGGTGCAGTATCTGTTCCGGGTCTTCTGCCGCCTCCGGCCCGGCGTACCCATCCTGGCATTGCACGGCAAGCAGCAGCAGACGAAGAGAGTAGAGGTCTACAACGACTTCCTTAGGAAGCATAACGCTGTGCTCCTCGCCACCGACATAGCCGCCAGAGGCCTGGACTTCCCCGCGGTCAACTGGGTTCTGCAGTTCGACTGTCCGGAGGATGCAGACACCTACATCCACCGGGTGGGACGCACAGCCCGATACAAGGAGGGAGGGGAGGCGCTGCTGCTGCTGCTTCCGTCGGAGGAGGAGGGCATGGTCAGCCAGCTCCAAGAAAAGAAGGTCCCCATCAATAAGATCCAGGTCGGACGCCATTACAGCACACTCAAATGGGAGGGGAACGGGAAATTAGGGATCATTTTTAAAGTTGCAAGTATTCCAAATGTATCCCATTCCTTTTACCGTGTGTCAGCTGACAGGACATGTAGGTTATCATGTTCACTGATAGTTCACTGGCGGGTGTAAACATTTTCTAAGGCCTTTTTGTAGACAATTCATGCCTGTCATTAGGCCAATTCTGGAACTAATTACGCTCCATATTAAACACATTTATAAAAAGGCTAAATATCTTTTATTCTAGAGATGTTAAAAGCTTTCTATTTGTTGAAAATTTAACTTAATGTAAATATTGTATTTTCCCCTTTTAGACTTAAATCTGTAAGATTAATATTTTACACATTTATACACACGGGTCTGACAATTATATCAGCACATCTTGTCTTGACTACAAAATTCCACAGGATGCCTTAATTTCATGTAAACGTATACATTTGAGTACAGCATCTATATTCTAATTTGGTTCTCTGATTTGGATCTAGGTGAACCCAGACAAGCTGCAGAATGTCCAACTGAAGTTGGAGGCATTCCTGGCTCAAGAGAGAGAGCAGAAGGAGCGGGCTCAGAGGTGCTTTGTCTCCTACCTCCGCTCAATCTACCTGATGAAGAACAAGGAGGTGTTTGATGTCTTCAAGCTCCAGATCCAAGAGTACGCCAATTCTCTGGGCCTCGCCGTGGCTCCGAGGGTGCGGTTCTTGAGCAAGGCTCAGGCACAGAGAGACGAGAAAGAAGGTCTGAAGGAGCAGTCTGACGGAGAGGAGGAGCTGAGGAGCTTGAAGGCCCAACTGAGAGGTGGCGTTCCTCAAGAGGAATGCCAGAGGTCGGAAGATTCAGGCGACAATGAGGAACGCGCTAAAGAAGGAGAGGTACTGTTTCTCGGTTCAGACGATGAAAGTGAAGATGATCTAAAAGACTTGGATCTGCTGACAGTCAAAAGAAAGGATGTCTTTAACCTAGCGGGCGATGCAGAGAGTCCGGCGCAGCTCGAGCAGGTTTCTCTAAAGAAAACACTAAAACAGACCAAGTTCACAGAAGCCAAAAAGGCCCTCAAGAGAAAATTCCAAGTCAACACCAAAGTGGCGTTCAGTGAGGAGGGACAGGCCGTGCAGCTGTGGCCTCCAGCCCAACGGGCATCGACCCAAGAAGAAGAGGAGGAGGAAGAGAGCGGTATTTCTGGTATCAACATGGAGAAGGCCAGGGAGAGGCTAAAACTTGAGGACCAGCAGTTTGACAAACAGGAGTACAGACGCAAGGTGAAAGCCAAACACACTGAGCAGAGGCTAAAGGCCAAGGCGGCCCGGAGGGATGCCAGCAAACAGCACGGACACAACTCTGAGGAGGAGGAAGAGGACGAGGTTGTGGCGTATCTCGCACACCACAGCGAAGATGAGTTTGACCCCAGCACCCTGCCAGACCCAGACAAGCTGCACTCTGAGGAGGAGATGGCGACAGCCAAACAGGAGCACAGCGAGGAGGAGGAGGAGGAGGATGAAGAGGAACTAAAAGCAGGTAAAAGGAAGAAGGCTAAGCTGCAGATGGAAGACTACAAAATGTTGGACACCGGCCTTTCTCTGGCTGAGGACGAGCAGTTAGTCCTGCATCTGCTGGGAGGACAGAAGTAGAGCACACAGAGAATTTCAACACACTGAAAATTCGAACGTGAAAGTCTTTGAATCTGAATTTAGTGTTTGCTCTCCATATTGGTAAAGATCCTATAACTCCCACAATGCAACCTGTACCATATTTTATTAAAGCCCCATTAAAAAAAACAGTTCAAATCATTGGTACTTTGACATCTACATGCTAGCTGGTGTGAGTGCACTGCTTTAACCCGGTGGCTTCAGCTGATAATGCCGTCCTTAACGAAACCATTAGCTCTTTTAACACAATTAACCTCCAGCTACCAGCTCAGCAGTCACAGTTTTGATCAGCAGTATAGAATACTCTGGTACATCTAGCACCTTTTTCAGATCATTAAGGTTCACTCTGCTGATGTGTTCCATCAGTACTGTGCTGCTGTGGTTTAATTAGACTTACAGACTGACATTAGTAAACTCAAGCTGGAGTAACCCTCAGTTACTTTCCCACACTTGACAAAGCTCCTAGATAGGATGACGGTTGGTTAGTTTGTGGTATTCCGATTTCAGGTTGTGCAATCAATGCAAGTATTGTCATTACCAGGGGAGTTACCGTAAAGCTAAAAGGAAAAATTGTCTTAACCCAAAAGACAGTAATATTACATCAATAAATGCTTAATATCTGGTTAAAAAATGAATGAATATTAAGTTTGTTTAACTGTATTACTACTGAAAAAGGCATGAATTTACCTCAACGCTCCAGGAGATGGTGCTATCTGCAAATGCTTTATGAAGGCGGTTCTGCAAATCTAATCTGTGAAGTGAAATAAGTAGAATTTCAGTAATTGAATGAGCCAAATTACATTTCCCCACACAGGGAGCTTGGGTCAGGATCAAACTATGTGACTAGTTGTTAGGCTGTCAACTTAAGTACTTTTATCTTAATTAATATATTTAAATGTACCATATCTATGTAACACTCTTCTTAGAAATCCTGCCTCAACAAAACACACAATTTAGAAAAATTGTCCCCAACAAAATGTGTTGCCTCACAGCAAGAAGGTCCTGGGTTCAACTCCACCCAGTGGCCTTTTTGTGTGGAGTTGGAGGCCCTTTCTCAATATGCGTTCTTGTGTGGACTTTTGTTCTCGTGGACTCGTGAAATGTCATCAGTCTCAGCCCGAGTACTGTTCCAATTCTAAAGTCCGCATCTGGCCGACAACGGTCATAATACCCGGATGTGACTCGCCCCGCCCATTTTACCGGGCATGCATCGGAGCAGGCTCGTCTGTTCTTGTGAGAGCCAAATATCCCAGAATGCATTTCACCTCAGCAACAGGCAACAACGACAGAGGAAAATAAACACAACTTTATGTCGAAGTTTATAAATACTACTTTTTTAAAGTAATGTAATTTTCTGACTGAATAGTAAAATATTTAAGTCAAAAACTAAAATAAAAACGTATTAGCAAGACCAGCAGACGTGGTGACGTCATCAAGTCAGCTGCTGTTCCAATTGCGGAAATGACCGTTCTCCGTTCTCCCGAACCTGCGGGTCAGGACTCCCGAGTCTGTCTCCCGAGTCTATTCTCGCGGGAACGCGAGTCCGTTCTCTCCGTCTTAGGTATTGAGAAACGGCCTGCATGTTCTCCCTGGCCCTTTCTCAATACCTGAGACGGCGAGAACGGACTTGCGTTCCTGCGTGAATAGACTCGGGGGACAGACACTGCGGTCATGTGGACCGCATTTCAAAATAAAATGCGCCTCTATGTTAGGTATTACGTAAATGGGTCTGTACAGCCAAAAAGGCACTGATCATGATTTGAAGTGTCTTTTTTAAATCTTTATACTCTCTTTAAATCAGATAGAAGCCGGGTAACACTCTTTTGACACTTGATCCTATTTCACGCTGACCTCCCCTATTAACATGTAAAGTTACATAAAATATTACTGTGTACTTTTTGAGAAAATTGAAGGCAAAGTCAGCAATATTGCCATTATATTCGTCTTTTTGTCAATGTTTGAATTATTTTTACTTTTTGGGATACCTGAAGGTAAAGTTAGTAAAATTGCCATTATATTCGTCTTTTTTTAATTTTTGAACTGTCTTTAAAATAGATATCAGCTGGGTAACACTCTTTTGACACTTGATCCTATTACACGTTGGCCTCCTCTATTAACATGTACATTTACATGAAATATTACTGTGTACTTTTTGAGATACTTGAAGGTAAAGTTAGTAATATTGCCATTATATTCGTCTTTTCATTTTTGAACTGTCTTTAAATTCGATAGCAGCTGGGTAACACTCTTTCGACACTTGATCCTATTACACGTTGACCTCCTCTATTACCATCTCAAATTACATAAAATATTACTGTGTACTGTTTGAGATACTTGAAGGTAAAGTTAGTAAAATTGCCATTATATTCGTCTTTTTCTCAATCATTGAACTGTCTTTAAATCAGATACAAGCCAGGTAACACTCTTCTGACACTTGATCCTATTTTAAGTCGACCTCCTCTATTAACATGTACATTTACATAAAATATTACTGTGGAACTTTTGAGATAACTGAAGGTAAAGTTAGTACTTTTGCCATTATATTCGTCTTTTTTTCATTCTTTGAACTGTCTTTAAATTAGATAGCAGCCGGGTAACACTCTTTTGACACTTGATCCTGATTCATGTAGACCTCCTCTATTACCATCTCAAATTACATAAAATATTAGCAGCTGGGTAACACTCTTTTGACACTTGGTCCTATTTAAATCTGACCTCCTCTATTAACTTGTACATTTACATGAAATATTACTGTGTACTTTTTGAGATACTTGAAGGTAAAGTTAGTAATATTGCCATTATATTTGTCTTTTTCTCAATCATTGAACTATCTTTTAATCAGATAGCAGCCGGGTAACACTCTTTTGACACTTGATCCTATTTCACGCTGACCTCTCCTATTAACATGTAAAGTTACATAAAATATTACTGTGTACTTTTTGAGATAATTGAAGGCAAAGTTAGTAATTTTGCCATTATATTCGTCTTTTTCTCAATCTTTGAACTATCTTTTAATCAGATAGCAGCCGGGTAACACTCTTTTGACACTTGATCCTGATTCATGTAGACCTCCTCTATTACCATCTCAAATTACATAAAATATTACTGTGTACTTTTTGAGATACTTGAAGGTAAAGTTAGTAATATTGCCATTATATTCGTCTTTTTCTCAATCTTTGAACTATCTTTTAATCAGATAGCAGCCGGGTAACACTCTTTTGACACTTGATCCTGATTCATGTAGACCTCCTCTATTACCATCTCAAATTACATAAAATATTACTGTGTACTTTTTGAGATACTTGAAGGTAAAGTTAGTAATATTGCCATTATATTCGTCTTTTTCTCAATCTTTGAACTATCTTTTAATCAGATAGCAGCCGGGTAACACTCTTTTGACACTTGATCCTATTTCACGCTGACCTCCCCTATTAACATGTAAAGTTACATAAAATATTACTGTGTACTTTTTGAGATAATTGAAGGCAAAGTTAGTAATTTTGCCATTATATTCGTCTTTCTTTCATTCTTTGAACTGTCTTTAAATTAGATAGCAGCTGGGTAACACTCTTTTGACACTTGGTCCTATTTAAATCTGACCTCCTCTATTAACTTGTACATTTACATGAAATATTACTGTGTACTTTTTGAGATACTTGAAGGTAAAGTTAGTAATATTGCCATTATATTCGTCTTTTTCTCAATCTTTGAACTATCTTTTAATCAGATAGCAGCCGGGTAACACTCTTTTGACACTTGATCCTATTTCACGCTGACCTCTCCTATTAACATGTAAAGTTACATAAAATATTACTGTGTACTTTTTGAGATAATTGAAGGTAAAGTTAGCAATATTGACATTATATTCGTCTTTTTTCAATCTTTAAACTGTCTTTAAATCTGATAGAAGCTGGGTAACACTCTTCTGACACTTGATCCTATTTCACGTCGACGTCCTCTATTAACATGTAAAGTTACATAAAATATTACTGTGGACTTTTTGAGAAAATTGCAGGTAAAGTTAGTACTTTTGCAATTATATTAGTTTTTTCTCAATCTTTGAACTGTCTTTAAATCAGATAGAAGCCGAGCCAATGGTGGGCCTCAGCCGGCACGCGTCAGCCTTCACTTTTATTGAGCTACAGGGTCCTTTGACTGGAGTTGGTTAATTAACGCCCTGGCGATGCAACAAGGTTGGTCGCTCTGAGAACTGTCTGCCCCGGAGAACAGTTGGACCGGGGGCAGGGTCGGCCGAAAGGCGGTGGCGGTGCAGGGCCGCAGTGCCTTTTGACCTCTCAACGGTTTTACGCCCTGTTGAACTCTCTCTTCATAGTCCTTTTTAATTTTTCTTCATTGGCATGACGTTAATTTGTGGAGTAAAACATATTTCATCCCATATTTGGGGAGCTTTTATCAACCATAAAATGTATGCGCCCCCCCCCCCAACTTGATTTTGGTTTGTTGCCTCAGGGCAACTTGTATATATAAAGTGAAATAAGTCAAAAAAGCAATGTAGGCATTTAGAAAGAAGTTCATTTTGAGGACATTAACTACAAATGGATCCAAACATAAATTAAAAAATATTAAACAAAGAAATGAAATTACCAACACTGTATGTACAAAATCCACATCCAAAACATGTAAACTTAAAGGGCTTGTTTGTGTCACTTTGTATGGCATACACATTCGACTGACCTACAATAACCTGAAGAATATCTTAAAATACTGAAGGGGGGACATGATATCATTAGAAATGTTATGCCAGGGCGAGCACAGAATGTATTGTGGGGTGTTCAGCCTCTACTATGTCTTCATCCTCATCTTGATCCACAGACTCACTGTCGCTTTGATCAGACATGCGTTATCCTAAGAAAGTACAAATATGAATGTCATATTCAAAATGAATGAATGAATGAAGGACACACATTGTTCTACTGACTGACCCCTGACGGACCCCTGATCTCCTAACTGTCTGGCAGGGATCCAATCTTTCTGACTCCAATCCAATCTTTCTGACTCCTTTCAAGCTCACTTTCCTCGTTGTCACTGTCCTCACTGTCAGATGGATCATCCCTAACAGCTTGATTTTCAAACATTTCGCCCATTAAATGTTCCTGTTTCCATTCCCATTCAATATCAGTAGTTGGTACAACAAAAATATTGACTGTGGTCAATGACCTAACTGCACAGTGTTGCCTTGTGTCAACTAACCAAAACACCCAGTTTTAATAAAGAAATAACAATAAATTAATTACCAAATATACTTAGTTACATACTCATGCACACAAAAACATATTCTTTAATGAAGATATTTTATAGACCAGTTTTAGAGTTACTTTTGTCTCACAGATTTGGGGCATTGTGTCCCATGCAGCTTGGCAGCCATAAAAGAATGCTTCACCCAAAGAGAAAAAGTCTCACCCACTTTGGGCCCTCCTTTGATTGGACGCAGACATGTCTGCTGAAATTATATATGTGGTGGGGTTGAATGCAGCCTAGTCCACAGTATTTGCGTGCCTTAGGTATTCTCTATAATTCTTGGGGTGCAAGTCCCCAGGTGGCGTTGTTGGTCTCTCTCCCTAACGCCCCGCCGCATATACATTGTTTTTAATTAAAGGGTAGGTCAGTGTAAGGTCCAAAAAAGTATTGTGTTGCCTGAAGACAAAACCCCCGGAAAGCAGCCGGTCCGGACTCAGTCTCGCCCCACACCCTGAAGCATTGTGCTGACCAGCTGTCTCCTGTTTTCACCGCCATCTTCAACACCTCCTTGGTGTCATGCCACGTCCCAGCCTGCTTCAAGGCCTCCACCATCATCCCTGTTCCCAAGAAGCCCAGGATAATAAGGACTAAATGACTACAGACCCGTCGCACTGACCTCTGTAGTCATGAAGTCCTTTGAACGGCTAGTCCTGTCCCACCTTAAGTCCCTCACCGACCCTCTCCTGGACCCCTGCAGTTCGCCTACAGAGCCAACAGGTCTGTAGACGATGCTATCAACATGGCCCTCCACTTCATCCTCCAGCATCTGGACTCCCCAGGAACCTACGCCAGGATCCTGTTTGTGGACTTCAGCTCTGCCTTCAACACCATCATCCCGTCTCTGCTGCAGGACAAACTCTGGTTTGCCCACCTCCACCTGCAAGTGGATCACTGACTTCCTGTCCGACATGAAGCAGCACGTGAAGCTGGGGAAACACGTCTCTGCCTCTCGGTCCATCAGCACCGGTTCAATGAAGACAGTGGAGATGGTCGTGGACTTCAGGAGGAATACAGCCCTACCTTCCCCCCTCACCTTGTGTGACTCCCCCGTCACCACTGTGGACTCCTTCCGTTTCCTGGGCTCCATCATCACCCAGGACCTCAAGTGGGAGCTGAACATCAGCTCCATCATGAAAAAGGCTCAGCAGCGGATGTTCTTCCTGAGGCAGCTGAAGAAATTCAACCTGCCTCAGACGATGATGGTGCACTTCTACACGGCCATCATGGAGTCCATCCTCTGTTCCTCCATCACCGTGTGGTACGCTGCAGCCACAGCCAAGGACAAGGACAAGGGCAGGCTGCAGCATGTCATCCGCTCTGCAGAGAGGGTGATTGGCTGCAATCTTCCGTGTCTCCAGAACTTGTTCGCTTCCAGGTCTTTGAAGCGGGCCAGAAAGATTGTAGCCGACCCCTCCCACCCTGGACATGAACTGTTTGTGCCCCTTCCATCCGGCAGGAGGCTGCGGTCCATCAGGACTAAGACCTCCCGCCACACGAACAGTTTCTTCCCTTCGGCAGTCGGGCTCATCAACAGAGGCCGGGGCCCCCCCTGACTGACTCGGACTCCCATGTTCATTCATTCACTTTGTCACTTTCACTTGTCACTCGTCACTTGTTTAGCTGGTGCACTTAATCTATAATCTATATTTTTATTTCTAATTTTCTTATCTCCTCTAACTTACTAACCCATAGCTTTAGTTTTTAGCGTACTAACCCATAGCATATATTTTATTATACTTTTATTTTATTTTTATCTCATTTGCACTATGTCATCATTATTGTACTGTCTTCTGTCATGCACCAACCGCCAAGACAATTTCCATGTATGTCCAACATATTATGACAATAAACGTTTCCTGATTCCTGATTCCTGAAGGTTACAGTCTGCCATAGAGGTTTACGGTACTTGTTCACTATCAGTCTCGTGCTAGTATTTAGCCTTTGATGGAGTTCTTAGGGTTAGGGTTTGTTGTCCAAACAACCCGACTTCAAGAAAGGTTGTTACGGCCTCCTGCCATCTATGGGCTCTGCCTCAATCTGATGTGCAGGCTGAGCGGTCCCACGTGGAACCGCATTTTGGCACTGGGCTCTTTCCTCTTTACTTGCCGCTACTGCGGGTAACCTTGTAAGTTTCCTTTCCTGCACTTAGTAAGATGCTTCAATTCAGAGGGTTAGCTTGTCTGATCTGAGGTCAAAGTCAAATGAGGTGCAGCCCCAGAACTGCTGGAGCGATAGAGGAGGGTCCCACCCATGGACCCCCGCAGGAGCAACTCCTTTCGTAACCGGAACACGCATAACGCGGTCAGTGCAAAAACAAAAGTCCACCGGCAGCTACATCCAACCGAGGAGGAACAATGGCCTGATAGGGGCCCCTGGATCGTACATCCTGTGGTCTGCACTGAAGGGGACAAAGTACCAACTGCGCTGACTTTCTCTTATTTCAAACTGTACAGTAAAGGTTTATGGAAATATACATGGGCATAGAGGGAAGGGAAATGACAAATAACATGTCATTCTTACTGATTTCCCCTGTGCTCATAAGCTACAAAATCTAATTTTATGCAACAACTACATGGGGATAGAGGAGGTCAACATGAAGCAGGATCAAGTGTCAAAAGAGTGTTACCCGGCTGCTATCTGATTTAAAAATAATTCAAACATTGACAAAATACGAATATAATGGCAATATTACTATACCTTCAGTTATCTCAAAATGTACACAGTAATATTTCATGTAAATGTACATGTTAATAGAGGAGGTCAACATGAACCAGGACCAAGTGTCAGAACAGTGTTACCCGGCTTCTATCGGATTAAAAGATAGTTCAAAGATTGACAAAATACGAATATAATGGCAATTTTACTAACTTTACCTTCAAGTATCTCAAAAAGTACACAGTAATATTTTATGTAACTTTACATATTGATAGAGGAGGTCAACGTGAAATACGTTCAAGTGTCAGAAGAGTGTTACCCGGCTGCTATCTGATTTTAAAGACGGTTCAATGATTGAGAAAAAGACGAATATAATGGCAAAAGTACTAACTTTACCTTCAAGTATCTCAAAAAGTACACAGTAATATTTTATGTAACTTTACATGTTAATAGAGGAGGCCAACGTGTAATAGGATCAAGGGTCAAAAGAGTGTTACCCAGCTGATATCTAATTTAAAGACAGTTCAAAAATTAAAAAAAGACGAATATAATGGCAATTTTACTAACTTTACCTTCAGGTATCCCAAAAAGTACACAGTAATATTTTATGTAACTTTACACGGTGATAGAGGAGGTCAACATGAACCAGGATCAAGTGTCAGAAGAGTGTTACCCGGCTCCTATCTGATTTAAAAATAATTCAAACATTGACAAAAAGACGAATATAATGGCAATATTGCTGACTTTGCCTTCAATTTTCTCAAAAAGTACACAGTAATATTTTATGTAACTTTACATGTTAATAGGGGAGCTCAGCGTGAAATAGGATCAAGTGTCAAAAGAGTGTTACCCGGCTTCTATCTGATTTAAAGAGAGTATAAAGATTTAAAAAAGACACTTCAAATCATGATCAGTGCCTTTTTGGCTGTACAGACCCATTTACCGTAATACCTAACATAGAGGCGCATTTTATTTTGAAATGCGGTCCACATGACCGCAGTGGACAGACTCGGGAGTCCTGACCCGCAGGTTTGGGAGAACGGAGAACAGACATTTCCGCAATTGGAACAGCAGCTGACCTGATGACGTCACCACGTCAGCTGGTCTTGCTAATACGTTTTAAAATAAGTATTTTACTATTAACAAGCTTTTTATCAATATTTTAATGCACACTGTAGCATCCCTTCAACCTTGAATAAACAGACTTGGGAGTGTTTCCTGACGGGTGTACTTTATTTCTGACGAGTGCATAGCACCAACACCGTGAAAACTAAAAAGGGCAAACAACAAAGGCAATTTAGCCAGATACAAAATAATCCTTTGACAAATATACTTTAGCATACATGGATAACTGCATAGCAGTCCACAGTCATATGAATTAATCTAATTATCATTTACATGAACATGGGATGAATTTACATGAAATACAATTACAATGAACCACATACCTTGCTCCGCATATCAAAGGGTGCTATATAGTGGTAATCCCGGGAAGGCCGCCGCTGTTAGCTTAACTTGGACGTTAGAGAGCTAGCTAGCAACTTAATAAATTATTCTCAAACGTTTACTGCCAAGGCTTAACAAAACACTGAATGATACTTCAAAGCACTTTAGTTAAAGTTAGTGATATTTTTAAATATCCGTCTCTAAAACCTGCATTGCCTTGTAACGTGGCTTCTTGTGTCTTTAACAGCATGAGCGCTAGCGATTAATCACGTGTGGAGGATGGTCAAAATAAAACACTGCTAGTGGTCATTTACACACACATTTTGTCACTGTTTGTTTTGTTACTCAAACATCAAGAGGCTGATAATCAGTGTAGTGGTCCTCGTACAGCAAGCTGCTGACCACACATCAAAGATCTTACAGAGAACTATACAATTATTCATATGTGGAATTTTTTTATTTATTATTATTATAATTCAGAGTTTCTTTGAAGCTGAAGTTCTGCTGCCGGTTTAGAGTCTCGAGGACGGTCTCCTCATGTCCTTTAGTTAAAACATCGTTAGTTTTAATGCACAATGATAGACAATAACAAGCTGCACTCTGTGGATACAGACAATACGTTAAAGTTACATTTAAACATGAAGTTATGAATCTACACTCTGTCCTCAAACAGACGTAACCGATGAACAACTTCAGAACCCTGGCTGCTGTAAGTATCCCGCCCATCATCACCACATTAGAACGTATGAAGACTCGTTATGGTACAGTTAAATGTCATGTATAACCGCTACGAAGACGTGAAAACCGACAGAGCATTTCACAGAAGACTCGCCGAAAACAGGCTGCTCTCTGCGGGCTGAGATGAGCTGACCGCCCGGTGCTGGAGGGTCTGACAGTTCGTTAACTACACCTCACATCTCCCACATCCACGGAGCAAATTGTTACGAAGGCTGAATGTTGAAAAACTGACCGCAGAAAAGTTGCTTTAACAAACTAACTTCAGTCATAAAATTACATTACGTTACTTAAACATAGTATTTAGTATTTGTAAACTTCAACATAATGTTTATTTTCCTCTGTCGTTGTTGCCTGTTGCGGAGATGAAATGCATTCTGGGATATTTGGCTCTCACAAGAACGGACGAGCTTGCTCCGATGCATGCCCGGTGAAATGGGCGGGGCGAGTAACATTCAATTCAATTCATTTTATTTTGTATAGCCCAAAATCGCAAATTACAAATTTGCCTCAGAGGGCTTTACAGTCTGTACACATGCAACATCCTCTGTCCCGAAACCCTCACATCGGCACAGGAAAAACTCCCCAAAATATGAAAAAACCCTTCAATGGGGAAAAAAGGGAAGAAACCTTAGGGAGAACGTCAGAGGAGGGATCCCTCTCCCGGGATGGACAGACTGCAATGGATGTCATGTGTACAGAATCAACAATGTAAAAGATGTACAATACATTCAATTTCTCTAACTGAAATGATACAAGTAATTGCAAGTAGCAGAAGAGGTGTACGGCAGGACCACTGCAGGGACAACCTCCATCAGATCGAACCACCATCCACAGAGGCTTCTGTGGGGAGGGAGAGCAGAAAGATGTTGGTTTTTGATGACAGTAATATGAATCATATTTAAAGTAATGATGATGGCAGCAGCAGGTGTCAGCGGAGCCATGCCAGGAGTCAGAACCGGGGTCCGCACGAAACTATGATCCACGGAGACCTGCTAGGCGAGAAAGCACAAAAAACTCCCGGAAAGAAGCTTAATTAGTGATGTACATTAATAAAACATGGATGATTGTGGGAGGAGAGAGTGAGAGTGTGAGAGTGAAAGAGGGACTTGGTGTGTCCTAAGAAGTCCCCCGGCAGTCTAAGCCTAAAGCAGCTTAACTAAGGGCTGGTCCAGGCTAACCTGAGCCAGCCCTAACTATAAGCAATATCAAAGAGGAACGTTTTAAGCTTTATCTTAAATGAACTGACCGAGTCTGCCCCCCGGACTGAAAGTGGAAGCTGGTTCCACAAAAGAGGAGCTTGATAACTGAAGGCTCTGGCCCCCATCCTACTTTTTAAAACTCTAGGAACCACAAGTAGCCCAGCATCCACGGAGCGTAGACGCCTTGTAGGGCAATATGGTGTAACAAGCTCTTTAAGATAAGACGCTGCCTCACCAGCAAGTGCCTTGTAGGTGAGGAGAAGTACCTTAAATTCTATTCTTGATTTAACAGGAAGCCAGTGCAGAGAAGTTAATACAGGAGTTATATGATCCCATTTCTTAGTTCTTGTTAATACACGTGCTGCAGCATTCTGAATCAGTTGGAGAGGTTTAAGCGATTTACAAGAGCAGCCTGATAACAAAGAATTACAGTAATCCAGTCTAGAAGTAACAAATGCATGAACTAGTTTTTCTGCATCACTTTGAGACAGGAAGTTCCTGATTTTCGATATATTCCGTAGATGAAAAAAGGCAGTCCTTGAAGTCTTCTTTATATGAGAGTTGAAGGACATATCCTGGTCATCCGACTGTTCTCGTCCAGATGCGAACTTTAGAATTGAAACAGCACTCGGGCTGCGACGGATGACGTTTCACGAGTCCACGAGAACAAAAGTCCAAACAAGAACGCATATTCCTGTGTCTGCGTGGGTTCTCTCCAGGTACTCTGGCTTCCTCCCACAGTCAACCCATTAGGTTGATTGGGAACTCTAAATTGCCCGTAGTTGTATGGATGTGAGTGTGACTGGATGTTTGTCTCTGTGTTAGCCCTGTGATTGGGTGGCGACCGATCGGAAGTTGGCTGGGATAGACTCCAGCCCCCCCCTGCGACCCTGTGTATATGTTACGGGTCCCAGGAATGGTCCCACAGCAACAAAAATGAATTATACCTGTTAGACAGACAAAACATCAGCAGCAAAAACGACACGATGCGTTCATTTACGCTTGCAGGCTGTTTCTGCGGAGCGAGCTGGAGTCACGCCCTAAAACAACCTGTGCGCAACTGCTCCCGCGTCAATAGTTCCCCCTGATGGTTGTTCGTCTGTCACTACATACGGCCCATGCTAAAATAATTATAAAATGTACATATTAAATTCAACCATACATTTACAAAAATGTGGGTACATTTTTGGGTGTGCCACACGCTCCCCGACAAACAAAAGTGGCTCCTGACACTTAACTGTTGCATTTCTTGATACTTATTTGAACTCCTAGGAATACATATATACAGTAAACACATCCTACAAATGTATGAAATACCCAAACCTTAAACGGTGTTCTAGATCCTGGATACTAACACTGTCAACTTTTTAGTAGCAATGAATGGAAAAGATGACCGGGAGATATGTGGCTGGGCTGATGTGTACGGGTTGGCCTGAGTGTAAGTATGAATGTGGGTGTTGGTATGTATAAAATGTTGTTTGTGTTCCTATAGCATTAACAAAGAGCTGCTGGTAGGTTGGTTGACCAAGGGAGGGGTAGGTGAACCTCTGGCCAGCTCGGCTTTCTCTGGTTGACCTCCTTAGCGCAGGAGGAGTGTTGGGTCTAGTCTCTTGGACTTCTCCAACAGAATCATCTGCCTGGGGCAACTCCGGCCCCTCGCAAGACTCAGGTCCAACATCGGATGATGTACACCCAGGTGGTTCCTCTTGGTCCTCTTCAACAGGACTTTCTCTCTCATGCTCGGGTCCTGCTGGAATGGGTTCTTCCAAGCGGACTCTACTCGGTTCATGGCTGAGTGATGGCCCACTGGTGGAGCTGTTGTGAGGCATGCTCCTTCCCGCTGCTCGCAGTTCTCTTGGTACCCGCAACCAATAACGGGGTGCTTCCTCATCTTCATCCGAGTCACTCATGTCACTGATCCTTGTCTGACCAGTGGTCCCGATTGACTGTTCGGGTCTCCTTTTCTTCATTTGTGACTCATCTGGTGCGGTCAAAATAGTCTCATTTACCGGTAAGTCATTCACTTGGAGCAACAAGTTACGGTGAAGAGTGCGAATGGGACGACCCCCGGTCTCTGGACTAACCTTGTAGACTGCGTTATCACCCACTTGTTCTCTGACAATGTAGATTCTTCTTTCCCAGTAGGATTTGAGTTTACCTGGACCGCCTCTCTCGCTTAGGTTGCGGACCAGAACTCTGTCTCCTGGCTGAAGGGTGACTCCTTTGTTCCGCTTGTCATAATAGTGTTTGCCTTTTGCACTTGACTGCTGACTGTTGGTACTGGCTATCTGGTATGCTTCCGTCATTTTCTCTCTCCATCTTTCTGCATATCCACTTGTAGTGGTGGTCTCATTCCCTCTTACCAGTCCAAACAGTAAATCGACTGGAAGACGCGGGTGTCGGCCGTAGAGCAGGAAATATGGCGAGTAGCCTGTCGATTCGTGTTTAGTGCAGTTATAGGCATGAATGATGTGAGGAAGGTGATCTTTCCAGCTCTCCTTCTCCTTTTCTCCTAATGTCCGAAGCATTTGTAGCAAAGTCCGATTGAACCTTTCCGCGGGGTTGCCTTGCGGATGGTATGGAGAGGTTCTGGAATGATTCACGCCAGCTAGCTGTCTGAGAGCCCTGAACAGCTCATTCTCAAACTCCCGACCTTGATCATGATGCAGTTTATTTGGGTACCCGAACCGAGGGATGAAATCACTGAAGATCCGGTCAGCTGCAGTCTTGCCAGCCTTGTTCTTGGTCGGGTACGCTTGTGCAAATCTGGTGAAGTGGTCGACCACCACCAAGATATACTCATATCCCCCTCGGCTTGTCTCAAGGTGGAGGAAGTCAATGCATACAAGCTCAAGGGGCGAACTCGATGTGAGGCTTCCCATCGGTGCCCTATCATGTGTGACAGGTTTTTTCTGCATTATACAGTGACATTTTTTTGTGATGTACTCCTCAATCTCATTTTTCATGAAGGGCCAATAAAATCGTTCTCTCACCAGGCTCAGAACTCTTTCCACACCGACATGTCCCATTTTGTCATGTAGGTGAGTGAGGACTGTCTTTTTGAAAGTGACAGGCAGCACTAATTGTTTGCGACCCAGGGTGTCCCGATAAAGAAGATCATTCTCTACATGTAGTCTGTTCCACTCTCGTGATAGCTTTCTTGTGGGCTTGTTGAGTTTTCTGCGCTCCTCCTCTGTTATCTCCGAACTTTTCATCTTTAACTTCAAAATGTTTCCAATCATAGGGTCTTTCTGTTGCTCACTGACAAGCTCATCATGGCTGATCACTGGAAAGTGTGCTGCGGGTGTTTGCGGCTGTGCTTTCAGGTTGAGGGCTGCCACCCATGCTACGTCTCCCTGCCGCGCTGTTCTCGCCCCGTCCCAGGTGGCGTACACTGCCTCATCGGAAAGTGTTTCTGAGCACTGACTCATGAGGGTATTAATGTCAAGGGGACAACGTGAAAGAGTGTCTGCATCGCCGTTCTGTTTGCCTGGCCGATACCTGATTTCAAAGTCGAAGTCTGCCAGCTCCCCTACCCACCGATGGCCCACTGCATTCAGCTTAGCTGTGCTCATCACATACGTTAAGGGGTTATTATCAGTGTACACAATGAAATGAGGAGAATAGTACAAATAGTCCCTAAACTTGTCACATACTGCCCACTTCAAGGCCAAAAACTCAAGCTTTCCACTGTGGAGATGGTAGTTTTGTTCTGCTGGGGTTAGTGTGCGTGACCCATAGCCAATCACTCTCATTTTACCATTCTGCTTTTGGTAGAGGACGGCTCCCAAGCCCTCTTGTGAAGCATCGGTGTGAAGTATGAAAGGACAATTGAAATCTGGGTAAGCCAACACTGGTGGGGTTGTTAGAATGTGAATGAGGTGCTCAAGAGTCTCTTGTCTTGCACTGTTCCACTCTACTGGAGTCCGCGAGGAGAGTTGGGGCCCCTTTGACTTCGCTCTTTTTGGCTTCGGTTGCGAGGTACTGGGTTCTACTTGGAGCAGTTCATATAGCGGTCGAGCAATGCGTGAAAAGTCCTGCACATAGGATCTGTAGTAGCTTAAGAAACCTAGCAGTCTCCTAACGTCTCCAACTGTTTGTGGGGGTTTCTCTTTCAGAGCCTGCACTGCCTTTAAGTCTTTTGGGTCCACTCTCACCCCCTCTGCAGAAACTAACCGGCCCACGTACCTGACTTCTTTGCGGAGTAGCTCACACTTTTCTGGTCTCAGTTTAACTCCATGACGCTGCAACGCTTTAAGCACACGACGCAACACTTCAACATGCTCCTCAAAGGACCGAGAAAAGCAGAGGACGTCATCCAGGTAAGGGATACAACACTCATCTCTCAATGTGTCAAGCATCTCCTCCATACTCCTTTGGAAGGCGGCTGGTGCGTTTGATAAGCCAAACGGCATCCTGACCCACTCATAAAGACCCCATGGAGTTGTGAAAGCAGTCAGGTGTCTGGACCCCTCTGCGATGAAGCCTTGGTGGTAGGCTTTGCCTTGGTCCAAGATGGAAAACCAGCTGTAGCCTCCCAGTGAGTCGATCAAGTCCTGTATGCGGGGTAGTGGGTGTCGATCTGGCACAGTCTTTTTGTTCAGCAGCCGGTAATCGATACACAGACGTAGTGACCCATCCTTTTTTCTCACACACACGATTGGTGCAGCATATGGCGATCGCGATTTCACAATCCAACCTTTCACCAGCAAGTCCTGGATGTACTCTTTTACTTCCTTGTACAGTGGCTTGGGTATTGACACATAAGCCTTCTGGACAGGGACGTTGTCCTCGACCCTGAGGGACATTTGGAGGGAGGGAATACAGCCGATATCATGACTGTCTTTAGCGAACGCTGCAGACTCCTCATATAGCATTTTTTCAACAATGTTTTGTTGCTCTGAACTGAGATGACTGAGGTCAACAGGTGCTAGCCAGCGGTTGGTGGGGGGGTCACTGGTGGAGGTGACATTATGGACATCTACTCTTACTCCCGTAGGCTTTGTTGGCTTAACTGGTTTTGCCTCGTCTCTGCCAAATTCAATAATCTTGACAACGTTTTGAATGGAGCCCAGCTGGGTCCTCTTGGGCAGAGTGATTTCATGCTTGGTGTGGTTAGAAATGGGCACATCGACAAATGGCCACCTGCCTTTACTGATTTCTAATAGACCATCCCCAAGACTCAGTTGCTCTAGCGTGGTGCTTTCTTCTGAAGGTTCATATAGTACAACTGAGTTGGGCGCGTTAAATTTAACTGGTACTCTACATCTTACATGCATTGTTCTACCAGCTGGAATGTTAACATTCCCCTTTCCTACTCTGATCGTAGCTATACTGTAGCTTGGTGTCTTGTGTGCTTGGATGAAGTTAATCATGGCTTTAGCATGTTCTTCTTCCCCCCCCGAGCGCTTTCCGAAGAAGGTCGACAACTAATGCTTGCGCGTCAGCAGAAGACTCTTGACTATTAATCATTTCTTCAAGGACATTAGCCCCAAGCAGAGGCTGGGGGAGTGGAACCTGACTAACCAAGAAGGGGACCTGCATGCTGAGGTCGGTGCCTGGGAGGTTGACTGTTAGCTCCACCCACCCATCATATGGGATTGGTTGTCCATTCGCAGCACATAGTTCAAGGCTTTCACCTGGATCAAGTAGTTCCTCGAGGGGCCTCACTGTATAATGGGATATGAATGTCTGTTTCCATGACTTATCAATGATGCTTACTTGTGAGCCAGTATCAAATAAAACAGTCACAGCATAACCACCGATGAAGCAGTTTAACAGACTCTTTTTACCAATTAGTGGCACAGCATGTGGTGTGTTGACAGGAGTTGGTTGTGTTTTTTGTGCGCTCAACTGTCTGGATTTGTTATTAGGCTTTTTCCTCTTCTGATGTTGTTGTCTAGATGTAGAGATTACTGATTGGGACGGGGGCGGTGGGATGGCCTCTGGCTGTCCCTTGCCAAAGACCAGCTCCCGTTTCCCTGCTGCTTGGTTCCTTTTGAACAACCAACTGCTCGGTGTCCGAGTTCACCACACACAAAACAGTGGTTACAGTTCTCTAAGCCTTGTTGTACACAGTTGGTGCAACCAAAGGTCTTACCTTTCCAGATGACAGGGGGTTGGCTTGGTGGACAGGGAGGTGCCTGTTGGAAGGAAGGCTGGGGGGAATATAACTGAGTATGAATTTGCTTTTGAACAGCTCCAGTCTTTGGGTGGCTTGATTGTGTGCTTGTCACCTGTTGACCCATTAAGGTTGCAACCATGTTGGTTAGAGCCTCAACTTGGGCACTGAGCTGCTGAATAGTTTCCCTGTCCTTCTTGCTTGCAGCCTGGTCTTCTTCCTCAACTCGCACACTATGTGTATGAGTGGCTTTCTGACGGGGAGTGTGACCTAGCCTGCGCTCGTGTTCGGTTTCATCACTGATTATTTTCCTCACCTGACTGAGAATCTCCTCGTCGGTGACCTGACTGTTTGAGCATAGGGGCCTCAGCTGTTGTCTGATGTCTGTGTGTTTTGTCCCTAGACCCTGATAGATGGTGTGGAGGAACACCTGCTGGATGGTTGCGGGGTCATAGTGCACGTCACTCCCGGCTTGCTTAGACTGAAAGAGGATCCTCTGTTTGAGCCCTATCATGCGATACAAAAACTGCTGCGGGGGCTCTTGGTCACTTTGTTTTGCACACATCAGTTCCTGAAACAATTCAGTGCCAGCCTTTTCCCCCAAATGTGATCTGAGAAAGCCCTTGAGTTCCCTCATGGTTATCTCATCTTTGTTGATGAGCATGTCCTTGAACGCACCTGGCTTGGTAATCCTTAACACACCTCGAATCACTTCAGCCTCACCAAAACCCTCTTTGACTCCCTCATCCATTTGTTTGCAAACACTGTTGTAAGTTATGTCAGAGTTTTGGTCCCCGATCTGCCCCCCATGTACTTTAAACTCCCTCCGCTGGAGGTAGGAGAGGTCCTTTAAGAACACCACTCCCTCTGGAGCTACCTGTGATCGCCTGTGACCTGGTGGTGATTGTGATTTTGACTCAACGCCTTCATCAGTGACTTTCGGTGCAGCATTATGAGTTACGCTTAAGTGTTGTAACTTCTTACCTAACTCATTGTGCATGCTTCTGAGCTGGTCTATGCTCTGACTGGCGGTGTGATGTGGTGTAGGATCAGTTGCCATGTTAACTGAACCACGACCTTCAACTAGACTACATGCCAAGTCATTTAGCATTAGCAGCTGACTCATACCTTCGTCTTCAGAGTCCAATAAGGCATCTGACATCATATAGTTCATAATGAAGTCCACACAAGCTTCCTCATTAGTTGAATCCAGCTCTTCAATTTGACTGTCAGTGGTAATGTCTCTTGCAAGCTGGTAGGCTTCGCTGCCCGTAAGCTGGTACAGGTTCTTTTTGATGCTCCAAACGAGTTCCTTACGTGTGACTGACATGATGTGCTCACCCCAATGAGACAGCAGTGCGGTTCCCTTGACAGAATGAAGGCCCTGCTTCAGGTCTTCTCTCGCCCTGTGGACACCCACGGCTGTTGTCCTGGCTGCAGCGATGTCACTTATCCTGGCCTCGCGGTTCTGGTATCACTGGACCTACTTCTCTGGATGCCTCCGATAAGAGTAGATCCCGGACGAGCCCCCACAATTTGTTACGGGTCCCAGGAATGGTCCCACAGCAACAAAAATGAATTATACCTGTTAGACAGACAAAACATCAGCAGCAAAAACGACACGATGCGTTCATTTACGCTTGCAGGCTGTTTCTGCGGAGTGAGCTGGAGTCACGCCCTAAAACAACCTGTGCGCAACTGCTCCCGCGTCAATAGTTCCCCCTGATGGTTGTTCGTCTGTCACTACATACGGCCCATGCTAAAATAATTATAAAATGTACATATTAAATTCAACCATACATTGACAAAAATGTGGGTACATTTTTGGGTGTGCCACATATAGGATGTGTGTAAGTCAAAAATATTGAACAACAATTCTGTTGGATATCAATGGAGATGGTAAGAAGTTTTCCTACAGGATTTACTTGCGTAAAGACGCTGTGGGAATGCCCCTGCGTGACCGCGTCATGAAGCACGTGTAAAATCTAGCCAATGGCGGAGCTGGTACGTCATAGGCGGGGACGCCGGACCAGGGCGCTATAAGGGACCCGAAGGGCAGGACCATTCATCTCTGTGCCTTCATCTAGTACGTGTGTTTTTCCACTGAGATAGAAATGGCTGAGCGGTTTGTCCAATGTGTTCCCCCTTGCACCCGATTTATTACGGGCAGAGACTCACACGACCTGTGTGTTGTCTGCTTAGGCATGGAGCAGGCCCCGGATGCCTTCCTGGGGATCACAAATGGATCTCGCAGAGGATTCCGGGACGGCTGACGCCTTTTCGCGGCCCTTCACCGCGGGATCCAGGCGCTCGTTTCCGGCGTTGGAGGCACGCTCTGCGGCTTCCTCCACCCCGGAAGAGACCCCGCTCTCGCGTTCTTCCGGCTCCGAGGAGCTGGACGTGGTGAGCATAGAGGCAGCGGAGGCTGACGCCGAGGCGATTCATTCCCCCGCTGCCGCAAAAGAATTGCTGGAGCTCCTCACCCGAGCCGCTGACAGATTACATATCAGCTGGCCGGCGGGTAAGCAGCAGCCGTCTGCTGCCGGTAAACTGCAGGAGCGGTTCTTACCTTCCCGCAGAGCCACGAAGCAGACGGCCAAGTCCGTCGGCCGCTCCATGGCAGCCATGGTGGCTATGGAGCGGCACCTTTGGCTGAGCCACTCCAGCCTGCAGGAGAAGGACAAGTCCTTCCTCCTGGATGCCCCTCTCTCTCCCACAACCCTCTTTGGAGGTGCCATTGGGGCCGTGGCGGATAAACTCCACGCAGAGAGGTGGCAGGCGGAGGCGCCCTTGAGAAACTTTTTGGGTGAGTGGCGAGCCCTCCCCAACGTATCTCAATGGGTCCTAAAAACAATCGATGTCGGCTACAGCATCCAGGTTAGGTGGCGGCCGCCTCGATTTCGGAGCGTACTACCCACGGTGGTAGACCCCCAGCAGGCTCTAGTAGCCCCGTTCTGGCCGGTCCGCGTATGGTTTACGGACCTAATATCGCTCCTCGCAGGCCCCCGGTGGGTAGATCCCCATCAGGTCGGACCTGCTGTCTCTAGTCTGTATGCCGGTAGATGGTGCCACCTGCTGTAGGAACAACTGCGGACCCAGTTAACTGCCCGGTCGGTTCAGTACTGGAGGTCCTGCTATGTATTCCACAGGTCTTCCCGTCTGCCTTTGGGCATCTCTCTTCCTTTGTGGCACGCTGTCCTCCATTCCTGACGTCGGACCAGGGGTATAACAGAGCCGCAGCAAGTGAATGGTTAAGGCCATGACTCTTGCATACGAATCGGCCGGCCAGCCCGCATCTCGGCTGTCCGGGCCCATTCTATCTGGGTATGGCGGCTGCAGAAGCCCTCCTGTCGGGGACTGACCCTCGCCTTGAGCACAGGTGCTCTCGTCGAGTGTGCGTTTTTAAAACTTCACACCACGGTCACTTGCTCGTATGGTGAGTGGGTATAGGGTTCCCACAGCGTCTTTACGCAGCTCGAGTTCCCTGAGAGGGAACGTCTCTCGGTTACGTATCTAACCTTCGTTTCCTTAAGGGAACGAGACGCTGCGTAAACGTTCTGCCATACTCCCGGCCTGCCGGTGGTACTCGATTCGGCCTTTCAGAGATGAATGGTCCTGCCCTTCGGGTCCCTTATAGCGCCCTGGTCCGGCGTCCCCCCCTATGACGTACCAGCTCGCCATTGGCTGGATTTTACACGTGCTTCATGACGCAGTCACGCAGGGGCGTTCCCACAGCGTCTTTACGCAGCGTCTCGTTCCCTTCAGGGAACGAAGGTTACATACGTAACCGAGAGACGTTATTGTTCCATCATTGTGGTGTTGTGCATTAAGCAACCAAAGACACTAGAGGTCAGGAAGGAACAGTCCACTCTTTTTAATGCTCAAATAAAGCAGAACAATAAACACAAAATAACATTCAACACATCCAAAGCAGCATCTGTTTCATTTATTATATTTTTTACATTAATGAAAACCAAAATTAGGGCTTTCGAAAGTGCCTTTACTGAAAACAAAGGAGATAATGAACAGAAAGATGTTGAACAGAACTGAATCAAAAGTACAAAAAGCCAAAAATTATGATGACAGGTTGAGATCTTCAGAGCATTGCTCTGTACAGAGAGAGGGAATGACACAGGAAGTGGTGCTGCTCCATACACAGCAGCAGATCCCTCAGCATCACCCGAGTCACCCTCTGAACAGCCAGTCGGGGCAGCGTGGTCACCTGACACGCAAAGAAGAAATATTACCAAGTCAAGCTGTGCCATGCTGAGACAGTGCTGTAATACAAAGTCTTAGTTTAAGTCTGCAAAAAAAAAATTCAATTGAATTGTTCACATTAAAGGTCACATTAAATAGTGGAAAAAGGTGTCATTATTTCAAGTCCTTTAATTGCTAAGGAGTCAAAGTAAATATGATTAAAAACAAATATGGACAACTACATTGATTGATACATTGATTGTTTTCAGATTATCCGCCCATATCCACTGCATAGTCCGATGTCTATGTGTGCCGTGGCAGCGGAGGTAAAGCCTGAGAAGAGGTGAACAGGCAGGCAGCCAGCTCCTTTGGTTAAGTTCAAAGGCAGTGCGGTGTGTGTGAAGTTAACAGAGGGTCTGTTTAAACCTACAGCCCGCAGGGCCGTGGCTGGAAACAGAATTCAAGACAGTGAGGCTTAAAGCCTAGTTCATGGCTATGCGTTTTCAGAAAGCCCCTTGCATGCTTTTTTTACCCCTTCTTCTACCCCAATTTTTCTAGACTAGCGTCAAAAGCTACGCAAGCCTCATGCAGCCCGCGAGACTGATTGGTCTGCTTTCTACATCTTTTCTGGATTCTCACATTTCCGGTTTCATTGCATAATAACCCCCAATCTGATTCATTCTCTTTAAAAATGAAGAGCTTTTGTTGGAAGAAATACGGAATTATGACCACTTAAACAACCAGTCATTTGTGGACTATAAGACGGCCTTCAATTCATGGAGGGAGAACGCTGTCATTCTCTAGATTGTCTTCGACAAAAAAATATTGTACTGGCGGTGAATTGCTTTGCAACATGCGCAACACTTTTAGAACCATGAATTAAAAACGAGTCCATCGACACAACTGCGCAAAAAGCCGCAGCTGCAGAACCATGTCAGAGCCTTTGCAAGAGCTAACTGTGTGTCTGTGCTAGCTACACATTCTGCTCTTGGTGGTGGCTACGTAGTACACACTGCATCTGGAAAGTAAACACAGGCTTCTCTGCTTTGGGTTCCCAGACAGACAGACCTGGCTCGCAGTGGGCTCCAAAGGTCTCTTCTTGCGAGGCCCGATGGCAGCCAGAGCGGCGAGGTTGGCTTCTCTCTGTTGGAGCTGAGCTTCTTCCATCTGCTGCAACTGGAAGGAGAATACATTATGGTGAATGACGAGTTGCTGTGTTTATGCATGTTCTTTTTGTTATGAATTTTTACCACAGTAAATATCTCAATTAGAAACTAACTTTAAAACACCCATTCAAGGTCTGAGACTGAGAGGTCCGAACCATTCACTTAAAGAATTACTGGACACACAAAGCTTAATAAACACACAGCAAGAATAAACACAGAAGGAACATTAATGCGTTGTGCTCTTGAGATACTCACTCATAAACATTGTGTGTGTTTGTGACACACACACACACACACACACACACACCTACCTACCTACCTCTTTGGCTCTTTGCTTCAGCTGCTGATGATGTGGGTCCTCAGTGTGTGAGCGACTCTGATCACAAACATAAGGATGTAGGAACAGAACTTAAAAAGTCTGTGGTTTCAGATAAAATGCTAATAAAAACCATACACATTACATATGATAGAAATCCTGTTTTTTATCTAGTGGTTTAAGTCAAACATAAATTCACTCTGGCTAGACGCAGCAGTCTCTCTCTCTCCTCTTCATCTCTTCTCTTCTTCTTCAAACTCTCCACTTCCTCCAGGAAGCGAAGCTGGGAACGCACGTCACTGACTTTGGCATGCCACAAGTCCTCCTGCGACACACAAACACACACTCAATTCCATAATGAGCGTGTGTTCACCAAGGCTTCAAATGCAAAGTGGGGCCAATTCCACAGTATGCGACATGACATCACCAGCTCCAATGTGAGATATAGTATAATACATACTAGATTTAAAGATGAGGGGATCATATTTATGTGATCTATATTCCATTTCACTCAGCCCTCTGGACCTTTCACATGCACAAAACACAACAGCAGGTAAACTTCTTCCCGAAGAGATACTGTACCTTCAGGGCGGCCCTGCGATGTTCTGCAATCCCAGTGAGCTTCTCCAGCAGCCCACGGAGACACTCCTGGGTTGCATGAGACACCAGAGCCACCACGTTGGGACCCACATCGGTTACGGCAAATGCCCGTCCTAACACAGGAGACACACAAGTATCATCCAAACATCTCCAGTTCCATTTGTTTGTTTTGTTAAATGAATACCTGCAATGCATGGTAGTCCTGTGACCTCAATCCCTTATTTTCTATATGTATTGTATGAACGTATTAGGAATATTTAGTTGGAATGCTTCAAGCATTCCAAGTATTGTTCTTCTAATCTTTATTAGTTGGAATGCTTCAAGCATTCCAAGTATTGTTGTTCTAATTAGTTGGAATGCTTCAAGCATTCCAAGTATTGTTCTTCTAATCTTTATTCCGCCTTATTCATCTTCTTATTATTATTAGTTGGAATGCTTCAAGCATTCCAAGTATTGTTCTTCTAATCTTTATTAGTTGGAATGCTTCAAGCATTCCAAGTATTGTTCTTCTAATCTTTATTCAACTTATTCAATTTTTTTTTTTTAATCTTATTATTAGTTGGAATGCTTCAAGCATTCCAAGTATTGTTCTTCTAATCTTTATTCCGCCTTATTCATCTTCTTCATATTATTATTCTTCTATTTCTTCCGCCGCACCTTTCAACTCCTTCACACTTTCAGCTATTCAGACCATTCAAATTTTAAAATGTTCAGCTCCTTCAGGAGAGGGGGGCTATGACTTTTCAGCTTTTTAGCTTTTATAATTGAATTAATATAAATTAAAAACATCAACCTTTTTTAACATGGTTTCCAATGGATTAAATTTTCAAATCCTCTTAAAACTTCTTCAACTTTCAACTTTTTCAGCTTTTCCAATCTTTCAGCTAGAGACACCATTTAAACTTTAAAATGTTGACACAAGTCTTAACAATTTCCTAAAAAAAACAGCTTGTTGATATCTATTATAGTTTTTTCATAACCACTCATTATGTTTCACTAGTTTTGGGGTCCTTTTCGAATTTAGAGTGAGCGCTAGAGTGCGGGCAAAGTCGGAAGACAAGAGAGGGTCCATGTTTTGTAAACTGTTGGTAGAGCAGTTTTAAAAGACATAAAGACATAAAAACTACACTCAAACGTTCGGTAGAGTCTTGTGTCGCTCAAAATGTAATTATTTTTTGGCTACTCCAAATAGTTTTGCTCCAGGAAGCATTTGTTTGAGGTGTGGGTTCTCGGTAACTGTCTGTGAGCTAAGTGCACCTTGCTCCGTTGCCGCGCCAACGAGCTGGGCCTCTTTCTGTGACTCACAGCTGATCCTAATTAGCTGATTAGTGCAGCCTGACATGACCTCCTTCTCTCCACCTTCTCTCATCATTTCAAACCCCCATGGAGGGAGTTCTTACTGTAATGTTTGATCAGGCCTATTAAATAATATATACTGTCTCTCAACCCCCCCACCCACTCCCCCAATACCATCATTTCAAAATAAAAGCTGCAATGATTATGTTATTTAAACATGAAGCTTAGGATTCAGCTGTTTCGTTGAATACTTATTGCGCTTTCAAATAGTACTACAACCACTACTAATATTTCTAGTACTTCTAGTAGTACTTCTAGTATTTAAACTGGTATTATTACTAAAATACTTTTACTACTAGTATTTCAACCCAATGGAGGGAATTCTTACTGTAATGTTTGATGAGGCCTATTAAATAATATATACTGTCTCTCAACCCCCCCACCCCCCCACCCACTCACCCAATACCATCTTTTCAAAATAAAAGCTGCAATGATTATGTTATTTAAACATGAAGCTTAGGATTCAGCTGTTTCGTTGAATACTTATTGCGCTTTCAAATAGTACTACAACCACTACTAATATTTCTAGTACTTCTAGTAGTACTTCTAGTATTTAAACTGGTATTATTACTAAAATACTTTTACTACTAGTATTTCAACCCAATGGAGGGAATTCTTACTGTAATGTTTGATGAGGCCTATTAAATAATATATACTGTCTCTCAACCCCCCACCCCGCCACCCACTCACCCAATACCATCATTTCAAAATAAAAAGCTGCAGTGATTATGTTATTTAAACATAAAGCTTAGGATTCAGCTGTTTCGTTGAATACTTATTGCGCTTTCAAATAGTACTACAACCACTACTAGAATGTCTAGTACTTCTAGTAGTACTTCTAGTATTTCAACTGGTATTATTACTAAAATACTTTTACTACTAGTATTTCAACCCAATGGAGGGAATTCTTACTGTAATGTTTGATGAGGCCTATTAAATAATATATACTGTCTCTCAACCCCTGCACCTACTCACCCACTCCCCCAATACCATCATTTCAAAATAAAAGCTGCAATGATTATCTAATTTAGCCATGAAGCTTAGGATGAAGCTGTTTTGTTAAATACGTATTGCTCTTTCAAATAGTACTACAACCACTACTAGAATGTCTAGTACTTCTAGTAGTACTTCTAGTATTTCAACTGGTATTATTACTAAAATACTTTTACTACTAGTATTTCAACCCAATGGAGGGAATTCTTACTGTAATGTTTGATGAGGCCTATTAAATAATATATACTGTCTCTCAACCCCTGCACCTACTCACCCACTCCCCCAATACCATCATTTCAAAATAAAAGCTGCAATGATTATCTAATTTAGCCATGAAGCTTAGGATGAAGCTGTTTTGTTAAATACGTATTGCTCTTTCAAATAGTACTACAACCACTACTAATATTTCTAGTACTTCTAGTATTTCAACTGGTAGTATTACTAAAATGACTTTTACTACTACTAATATTACTAGTACTACTAGTATTTCAACCCCAATGGTGGGAATTCTTACTGTAATGTTTGATGAGGCCCATCAATTAATAACTTTAGTTTTCTTAGCTTAGGGCGACTGTGGGTGAGTGGGGAGCGCGGGCGGCCGTCCTCCAATCAGAGGGTTGGCGGTCTGATCCCAGGCCTGGCTAACCTGTATGTCACTGTGTCCTTGGGCAAGACACTTGATCCCAGCATTGTTCCTCTAGCTGTGACTACACTGTGTGAATGTTAGTTACTGGTTGGGCAGGTGCCACTGTGTATGGTAGGTCCTGTCATTGGTGTGTGAATGGGTGAATGATGTTATGTAGTGTTAAGGTGCTTTGAGTGGTCAGAAGACTAGAAGAGCGCTGTACAAATCTATTTTACCAAGTCCATTTGGTTTGAATAACAAACAGTCTGTCTCTCAAACCCCCCCACCCAATTCCATTATTTCAAAATAAAAGCCTCAATGATTATCTGTACCTCAACAATGGGTACACCACAATTGCTTTCAAATACTAGTGAAACTAGTACTTACTTCTTCTAGTACCACTAGTACCACAATTACAAAAAATGTATTTTTTAATTCTCAGCTTTTCCTATTTCTATTATTTCAGCTTTTATTATTTGTGTTTTCAAATTCATAGAAGCTTCTCCAATTTCTTTTTTTGCAATTCTTTCAAGTTCATTTCAGCTTTTCTCATTTCTGTAATTTCAGCAATTTTAAATGTATTTCAGCCTTTTCTATTTCAGCAATGTTTAGAAAATTTCTGTATTTTCAGCCATTTTTAAATGTATTTCAGCTTGTTTCAATTCTGTACTTTAAGCGACTTTTTCAAATTATTTTCAGCCTGCATTCCAACGCATTTTCAGCAGGAAATGCATTTTCTAGTTCTTCTATTTCTTCCGCCGCACCTTTCAACTCCTTCACACTTTCAGCTATTAAGACCATTCAAATATTAAAATGTTCAGCTCCTTCAGGAGAGGGGTGCTATGACTTTTCAGCTTTTTAGCTCTTATAATTGAATTAATATAAATTAAAAAACATCAAACTTTTTAACATGGTTTCCAATGGATTAAATTTTCAAATCCTCTCAAAACTTGTTCAACTTTCAACTTTTTCAGCTTTTCCAATCTTTCAGCTAGAGACACTATTTAAACTTTAAAATGGTGACACAAGTCTTAACAATTATATAAAAAAACAGCTTGTTGATATCTATTATACTTTTTTCATAATCACTAATTATGTTTCATTAGTTTTGGGGTCCTTTTTGAATTTAGAGTGGGCGCTAGAGTGCAGACAAAGTCGGAAGACAAGAGAGGGTCCATGTTTTGTAAACTGCTGGTAGAGCAGTTTTAAAACACAGAGACATAAAAACTACACTCAAACGTTCGGTAGAGTCTTGTGTCTCTCAAAATGTCATTATTTTTTGGCTACTCCAAATAGTTTTGCTCCAGGAAGCATTTGTTTGAGGTGTGGGTTCTCAGTAACTGTCTGTGGGCTAACAGCAGCTGCTCCGTTGCCGCGCCAACGAGCTGGGGCTCTTTCTGTGACTCACAGCTGATCCTAATTAGCTGATTAGTGCAGCCTGACATGACCTCCTTCTCTCCACCTTCTCTCATCATTTCAAACCGCCATGGAGGGAGTTCTTACTGTAATGTTTGATGAGGCCTTCTAATATATTCTGTCTCTCAACCCCCCCACCCCCCCACCCACTCCAATACCATCATTTCAAAATAAAAGCTGCAATGATTATCTGTAATTTAGCCATGAAGCTTAGGATTCAGCTGTTTTGTCGAATACGTATTGCTCTTTCAAATAGTACTACAACCACTACTAATATTTCTAGTACTTTTAGTAGTACTTCTAGTATTTCAACTGGTATTATTACTAAAATGACTTTTACTACTACTAGTACTACTAGTATTTCAACCCCCATGGAGGGAATTCTCACTGTAATGTTTGATGAGGCCTATTAAATAATATATACTGTCTCTCAACCCCCCCACCCACTCACCCAATACCATCATTTCAAAATAAAAGCTGCAATGATTATGTTATTTAAACATGAAGCTTAGGATCAAGCTGTTTTGTTGAATACGTATTGCTCTTTCAAATAGTACTACAACCACTACTAATATTTCTAGTACTTCTAGTAGTACTTCTAGTATTTCAACTGGTATTATTACTAAAATGACTTTTACTAGTACTACAAGTATTTCAACCCCAATGGAGGGATTTCTTACTGTAATGTTTGAGGCCCATCAATTAATAACTTTAGTTTTATTAGCTTAGGGCGACTGTGGGTGAGTGGGAAGCGCGGGCGGCCGTCCTCCAATCAAAGGGTTGGAGGTCTGATCCCAGGCCCGGCTAACCTGCATGTCAATGTGTCCTTGGGCAAGACGCTTGATCCCAGCATTGTTCCTCTAGCTGTGACTACAGTCTGTGTGAATGTTAGTTACTGGTTGGGCAGGTGCCACTGTGTATGGTAGGTCCTGTCATTGGTGTGTGAATGGGTGAATGATGTTATGTAGTGTTAAGGTGCTTTGAGTGGTCAGAAGACTAGAAGAGCGCTGTACAAATCTATTTTACCAAGTCCATTTGCTTTGAATAACAAACATTCTGTCTCCCAAACCACCCCACACCAGTTCCATTATTTCAAAATAAAAGCCTCAATGATTATCTGTACCTCAACAATGGGTACACAACAATTGCTTTCAAATACTAGTGAAACTAGTACCACTAGTACAACAATTACAACTATAGTACTAAACATTATATTACTACAAAAAATGTATTTTTTAATTCTCAGCTTTTATTATTTCTGTGTTTTCAAATTCATAGAAGCTTCTCCCATTTCTGTTTTTTTTTTGCAATTCTTTCAAGTTCATTTCAGCTTTTCAGCAATTTTTAAATGTATTTCAGCCTTTTCTATTTCAGCAATGTTTAGAATAATTTCAGCATGTTGCATTTTAAGCAACTTTTTGAAATTAATTCCAGCTTTTTTTATTTCTGTGATTTCAAATTCATAGAAGCTTCTCCCATTTCAGTTTTTTTGCAATTGTTTCAAGTTCATTTCAGCTTTTCTCATTTATGTATTTTCAGCCATTTTTAAATGTATTTCAGCTTTTTCCATTCTGTCAGCAATGTTTTTAATAATTCCAGCTTGTTTCATTTCTGTACTTTAAGCAACTTTTTGAAATTAATTTCAGCTTTCTGCATTCCAACGCATTTTCAGCAGGAAATGCATTTTCTAGTTCCGCTTATTAGTTGGAATGCTTCAAGCATTCCAAGTATTGTTCTTCGAATCTTTAATCAACTTATTCTTCTTCTTCTATTTCTTCCGCCGCACGTTTCAACTCCTTCACACTTTCAGCTATTAAGACCATTCAAATATTAAAATGTTCAGCTTCTTCAGGAGAGGGGTGCTATGACTTTTCAGCTTTTTAGCTCTTATAATTGAATTAATATAAATTAAAAACATCAAACTTTTTAACATGGTTTCCAATGGATTACATTTTCAAATCCTCTCAAAACTTGTTCAACTTTCAACTTTTTCAGCTTTTCCAATCTTTCAGCTAGAGACACCATTTAAACTTTAAAATGTTGACACAAGTCTTAACAATTTCATTAAAAAAACAGCTTGTTGATATCTATTATACTTTTTTCATAATCACTAATTATGTTTCATTAGTTTTGGGGTTCTTTTTGAATTTACAGTGCGCGCTAGAGTGAGGAGAAAGTCAGACAACAAAAGAAGGTCCATGTTTTGTAAACTGCTGGTAGAGCAGTTTTAAAACACATAGAGACATAAAAACTACACTCAAACGTTCGGTAGAGTCTTGTGTCTCTCAAAATGTCATTATTTTTTGGCTACTCCAAATAGTTTTGCTCCAGGAAGCATTTGTTTGAGGTGTGGGTTCTCAGTAACTGTCTGTGGGCTAAGTGCAGCTGCTCCGTTGCCGCGCCAACGAGCTGGGGCTCTTTCTGTGACTCACAGCTGATCCTAATTAGCTGATTAGTGCAGCCTGACATGACCTCCTTCTCTCCACCTTCTCTCATCATTTCAAACCGCCATGGAGGGAGTTCTTACTGTAATGTTTGATGAGGCCTTCTAATATATTCTGTCTCTCAACCCCCCGACCCCCCCACCCACTCACCCAATACCATCATTTTTCAAAATAAAAGCTGCAATGATTATGTTATTTAAACATAAAGCTTAGGATTCAGCTGTTTCGTTGAATACTTATTGCGCTTTCAAATAGTACTACAACCACTACTAAAATGTCTAGTACTTCTAGTAGTACTTCTAGTATTTCAACTGGTATTATTACTAAAATACTTTTACTACTAGTATTTCAACCCAATGGAGGGAATTCTTACTGTAATGTTTGATGAGGCCTTCTAATATATTCTGTCTCTCAACCTCCCCACCCCCCCACCCACTCACCCAATACCATCATTTCAAAATAAAAGCTGCAATGATTATGTTATTTAAACATGAGGCTTAGGATTCAGCTGTTTTGTTAAATACTTATTGGGCTTTCAAATAGTACTACAACCACTACTAATATTTCTAGTACTTCTAGTAGTACTTCTAGTATTTCAACTGGTATTATTACTAAATGACTTTTACTACTACTAATATTACTAGTACTACTAGTATTTCAACCCAATGGAGGGAATTCTTACTGTAATGTTTGATGAGGCCTATTAAATAATATATACTGTCTCTCAACCCCCCCACCCTCCCACCCACTCACCCAATACCATCATTTCAAAATAAAAGCTGCAATGATTATGTTATTTAAACATGAAGCTTAGGATTCAGCTGTTTCGTTGAATACTTATTGCTCTTTCAAATAGTACTACAACCACTACTAATATTTCTAGTACTTCTAGTATTTCAACTGGTATTATTACTAAAATGACTTTTACTACTACTAATATTACTAGTACTACTAGTATTTCAACCCCAATGGAGGGAATTCTTACTGTAATGTTTGAGGCCCATCAATAACTTTTTAGTTTTCTTAGCTTAGGGCGACTGTGGGTCAGTGGGGAGCCCGGCCGTCCTCCAATCAGAGGGTTGGCGGTCTGATCCCAGGCCCGGCTAACTTGCATGTCAATGTGTCCTTGGGCAAGACACTTATTCCCAGCAGTGTTCCTCTAGCTGTGACTACAGTGTGTGTGAATGTTAGTTACTGGTTGGGCAGGTGCCAATGTGTATGGTAGGTCCTGTCATTGGTGTGTGAATGGGTGAATGATGTTATGTAGTGTTAAGGTGCTTTGAGTGGTCAGAAAACTAGAAGAGCGCTGTACAAATCTATTTTACCAAGTCCATTTGCTTTGAATAACAAACATTCTGTCTCCCAAACCACCCCCACCCAATTCCATTATTTCAAAATAAAAGCCTCAATGATTATCTGTACCTCAACAATAGGTACACCACAATTGCTTTCAAAAACTAGTGAAACTAGAACTTACTTCTTCTACTGCTGCTAGTACCACTAGTACCACAATTACAACTATAGTACTAAACCTTATATTACTACAAAAAAATGTATTTTTTAATTCTCAGCTTTTCCTATTTTGATTATTTCTGTGATTTCAAATTCATAGAAGCTTCTCCCATTTCAGTTTTTTTGCAATTGTTTCAAGTTCATTTCAGCTTTTCTCATTTCTGTATTTTCAGCCATTTTTAAATGTATTTCAGCTTTTTCTATTCTTTCAGCAATGTTTAGAAGTAATTTAAGCTTTTATTAGTTCTGTATTTTGTCAAATTCATAGAAGCTTCCCCCATTTCTGTTTTTTCCAATTCTTTCAAGTTCATTTCAGCTTTTCTCATTTCTGTATTTTCAGCAATTTTTAAATGTATTTCACCTTTTTCTATTTCAGCAATGTTTAGAATAATTTCAGCATGTTGCATTTTAAGCAACTTTTTGAAATTAATTTCAGCTTTTACTATTTCTGTGATTTCAAATTTATAGAAGCTTCTCCCATTTGTTTTTTTGCAATTCTTTCAAGTTTATTTCAGCTTTTCTCATTTATGTATTTTCAGCCATTTAAAAATCTATTTCAGCTTTTTCTATTCTTTCCGCAATGTTTAGAATAATTTCAGCTTGTTTCATTTCTGTACTTTAAGCAACTTTTTAAAATTAATTTCAGCTTTCTGCATTCCAACGCATTTTCAGCAGGAAATGCATTTTCTAGTTATTATATTTCTTCCGCCGCACGTTTCAACTCCTTCACACTTTCAGCTATTCAAACCATTCAAATATTAAAATGTTCAGCTCATTCAGGGGAGGGGTGCTATGACTTTTCAGCTTTTTAGCTCTTATAATTGAATTAATATAAATTAAAATCATCAACCTTTTTAACATGGTTTCCAATGGATTAAATTTTCAAATTCTCTCACAACTTCTTCAACTTTCAACTTTTTCAGCTTTTCCAATCTTTCAGCTAGAGACACCATTTAAACTTTAAAATGTTGACACAAGTCTTAACAATTTTATAAAAAAAACAACTTGTTGATATCTATTATAGTTTTTTCATAATCACTAATTATGTTTGACTAGTTTTGGGGTCCTTTTCGAATTTACAGTGTGCGCTAGAGTGCAGACAAAGTCGGAAGACAAGAGAGGGTCCATGTTTTGTAAACTGCTGGTAGAGCAGTTTTAAAACACATAGAGACATAAAAACTACACTCAAACGTTCGGTAGAGTCTTGTGTCTCTCAAAATGTCATTATTTTTTGGCTACTCCAAATAGTTTTGCTCCAGGAAGCATTTGTTTGAGGTGTGGGTTCTCAGTAACTGTCTGTGAGCTAAGCGCAGCTGCTCCGTTGCCGCGACAACGAGCTGGGGCTCTTTCTGTGACTCACAGCTGATCCTAATTAGCTGATTAGTGCAGCCTGACATGACCTCCTTCTCTCCACCTTCTCTCATCATTTCAAACCGCCATGGAGGGAGTTCTTACTGTAATGTTTGAGGCCTTCTAATATATTCTGTCTCTCAACCCCCCCACCCACTCCCCCAATACCATCATTTCAAAATAAAAGCTGCAATGATTATCTGTAATTTAGCCATGAAGGTTAGGATAAAGCTGTTTTGTTGAATACGTATTGCTCTTTCAAATAGTACTACAACCACTACTAATATTTCTAGTACTTCTAGTAGTACTTCTAGTATTTCAACTGGTATTATTACTAAAATGACTTTTACTACTACTTGTACTACTAGTATTTCAACCCCAATGGAGGGAATTCTTACTGTAATGTTTGATGAGGCCCATCAATTAATAACTATAGTTTTATTAGCTTAGGGCGACTGTGGGTGAGTGGGGAGCGCGGGCGGCCGTCCTCCAATCAGAGGGTTGGCGGTCTGATCCCAGGCCCGGCTAACCTGCATGTCAATGTGTCCTTGGGCAAGACGCTTAATCCCAGCATTGTTCCTCTAGCTGTGACTACAGTGTGTGTGAATGTTAGTTACTGGTTGGGCAGGCGCCACTGTGTATGGTAGGTCCTGTCATTGGTGTGTGAATGGGTGAATGATGTTATGTAGTGTTAAGGTGCTTTGAGTGGTCAGAAGACTAGAAGAGCGCTGTACAAATCTATTTTACCAAGTCCATTTGCTTTGAATGACAAACATTCTGTCTCCCAAACCACCCCCACCCAATTCCATTATTTCAAAATAAAAGCCTCAATGATTATCTGTACCTCAACAATAGGTACACCACAATTGCTTTCAAATACTAGTGAAACTAGTACTTACTTCTACTGCTGCTAGTACCACTAGTACTATTATTTCAAAATAAAAGCCTCAATGATTATCTGTACCTCAACAATAGGTACACCACAATTGCTTTCTAATACTAGTGAAACTAGTACTTACTACTTCTACTGCTGCTAGTACCACTAGTACAACAATTACAACTATAGTACTTAACCTTATATTACTACAAAAAAATTATTTTTTAATTCTCAGGTTTTATTATTTCTGTTTTTTTTTGTTGCAATTCTTTCAAGTTCATTTCAGCTTTTCTCATTTCTGTATTTTCAGCAATTTTCTATTTCAGCAATGTTTAGAATAATTTCAGCATGTTGCATTTTAAGCAACTTTTTTAAAAATTAATTTCAGCTTTTATTATTTCTGTGATTTCAAATTCATAAAAGCTTCTCCCATTTCAGTTTTTTTGCAATTCTTTCAAGTTCATTTCAGCTTTTCACATTTATGTATTTCAGCTTTTTCTATTTCAGCAATGTTTAGAATAATTTCAGCTTGTTTCATTTCTGTACTTTAAGCAACTTTTTGAAATTAATTTCAGCTTTTTGCATTCCAACGCATTTTCAGCAGGAAATGCATTTTCTAGTTTGTTGGTGTATTTGTGTTAGAGAGAAAAGACTGTTTGGTGTGGTCAAGTTCCGTTAGTGGCTGATCATCAAGAGTTGCCTTCAGCCATACTGGTGTAATGAATGCTAACAGGCCTCAGTCTCGCTCCTGTACCTGAGCGCAGGATTCGGCTCAGCACCAGGCTTGGTGAGAGGAAGAGCTGATCCTGGCATGACTGGACCACAGAGCCCACCCCCGAGGTCAAGATCCGTGCATTCTCCTCCCTCAGGTTGACTCCAGCCATGGAGGCTACGTCGTTGATGTCATCGTCCTCTCTGGGGACACGGACAAACACACAGATACAATACCGTTTGAAAGGGACAGGTGAAGGGTTTGGTGGCAGATAGCTGTGTGGTTCCGGATTGCCAGATTTGTCCTATGCTGGTCAGATTTCCTAACATCTTCAATGAGAATGAGTGAGTGAATAAGATGTGATTACTTGTATGATCCTGAACTGTCCTTGAATGCGAATTTGATCGAACAAGGTGGTTCCTGAGTGAAAGGTTGCTTTAATGACAACACTCCTATAAAAAAAGAAAAGACGTACTAGTTACAAGTTAAGAGTGGAAATATATTTATCCAAGTCTTTGTAGACTTGATGAGTTCACTAACCTACCTGCAAAGGGTTTTCCAGACTGGACTATTACATGTTTGGGGATGGGTCTGCTGCTCTTCAGCATGTAATTTCTGGACTGAACCAATGTCGTCATACCTGGTCTCAGAGTCACTCCTGAAGGCTGCTTGATTACCTGCAGTTTAAGGGCAAACCTTAAGATTACATTTAGATGTATTGTCCCAGTGAGACATTGGTTTTCAGAGCCAGATTAACACAAAATGATGAAGATTTACACAAACTTGATCAGTGACGACATGTATAGCAGCATGTCGTCATTCCGCCGCCGGTTGTCGAGGTAGTGCCCAGTAAATAATGTGGGCTTCGTTGATCACTGGAAGACGTTTTGGGGAGTGCCTGGTCTGATTAGGATGGACGGCATCCATCCAACTTTGGATGGAGCTCAA
Organism: Pungitius pungitius; assembly: GCF_949316345.1. Lineage (NCBI taxonomy): Eukaryota > Metazoa > Chordata > Actinopteri > Perciformes > Gasterosteidae > Pungitius > Pungitius pungitius. The sequence goes on from NC_084906.1 coordinate 9,348,651, forward strand.
CTTATTTCTAAGAACCTGACCCAGTTTCTTAATGGACTTAATCCATAACCCAGAGTTCAGACCAGGAAGCAGAGTCGCAGTCTTACACACTTCTCTGCGCTTCCTTCCGAGCAGTCACTCAGCGTAATTAACTCTATATTTCTCCCCCACGGACACCGTTATTTAAGTTAAAGGTAAACAACCGAGGAGTTAAATTTAATAACTTAATCAAAGTTAAATGTAATAATACAACAGTGCAACAAACTAGGAGAATTAAAGGGGGACTTTTGAATATTAGATCTCTGTGCTCTTAAGCTGTTTTAGTAAATGAACTAATATCTGACAACCATGTTGATATTTTCTGTCTTACTGAAACATCGCTATCGGATGGGGAGTACTTTAGTTTAAACGAAGCGACTCCTCCAAGTCATGTTAATACTCATATCCCCCGAGGCACAGGCTGAGTGGGTGGAGTGGCAGCTATTTATGACTCCTGCCTTTTAATAAACCTTAAACCTAAACTGGATTATAACTCATTTGAAAGTCTGACTTTCAGTCTTTCACAACCAACCTGGAAAATAATCCAGCCGGTTCTCTTTGTAATAGTGTACAGACCCCAGGTCCTTATTCTGAATTTCTATGTGAATTTTCACAGTTCTTTACGAGTCTGGTCCTTAAAACGGACAAGGTAATTATAGTGGGTGATTTTAACATTCATGTGGATGTCGATAACGACAGCCTTGGTACTTCATTTCTCTCTTTGCTGGAATCAATTGGTTTCTGTCAGTAAATAAACCAACTCATTGTTTAAACCACACGCTCAACTTGGTTCTTGTGTATGGTATTGTGATAGAACACTTAATCTTTCCACAGAACCCTCTCCTGTCGGACCATTGTCTGATAACCTTAGAATTTCTACTGCCAGAATCTCCTCCTCCTGCCAAGGGTTTCTACAGTCGATGTTTATTGGATACCGCTGTAGCCTCATTTAAAGAAGCCATTCCCTCTGCTCTAAGTTCAGTGTCCTGTCTCAAGATATCAGAAGACTCCTGTGAAAACTTTAGTCCGTCACAAATCGACCATCTTGTCGATACTGCTACAGGCTCTTTGAGAATGGCACTGGACGGTATTGCTCCCCTGAAAAGAATGGCAACAAGAAGGAAGTTCGCCCCTTGGTATAACTCCCAAACCCGGAACTTAAAGCAAACTGTGCGGAAACTTGAGTTATGGCGTTCCACCAAATCAGAAGGATCTAGGCTAACTTGGCAAGACCGCGTTAAAACATATAAGAAGGCTCTCCGTAACACAAGAGCATCTTATTACTCATCATTAATCGAAAAAAAATAAAAACAACTCCAGGTTTCTCTTCAGCACTGTAGCCAGACTGACAGAGAGTCACAGCGCTATCGAGCCGTGTATTCCTGTGGACCTCAGTAGTAACGACTTTATGAACTTCTTCAATAATAAGATTCTGACTATCAAAGAGAAAATTGATGGTCTACTGCCCCCAACCGGAGCCGACCCGTCCTCGGATGTAGGAACCTTGGACGCAGCCGTGGGCCCTGATAGCTACTTGAATGGTTTCTCTTCCATCAACCTTGATCAACTGACTTCTACAATTTTGAAATCCAACTCTTCCACTTGCCTCCTGGATCCGATTCCAACTAAGCTGCTTAAGGAAGTTTTCCGTTAATTAGCACATCCCTACTGGATATTATGAATCTGTCTTTGTTGACAGGACATGTACCACAGTCCTTCAAGGTAGCTGTAATTAAACCTCTTCTTAAGAAACCTACTCTAGCTCCAGAGGTGTTGGCTAACTACAGACCCATCTCTAATCTTCCCTTCCAGCTTGTTAGACTTCAGGATTGTCTTGGAGACATCAAAACTTGGATGACCTGCAACTTCCTGATGTTAAACTCGGAAAAAAGGGAAGTTATCATGATAGGCCCAGAGCGCCTTCGAAGTCAGCTGTCACGTGATACAGTCTCTATGGATGGAATTGCTCTGGTATCCAACAGCACCGTCAGAAATCTTGGAGTTCTCTTCGACCAGGATATGTCCTTCAACTCTCATATAAAGAAGACTTCAAGGACTGCCATTTTTCATCTACGTAATATATCGAAAATCAGGAACTTCCTGTCTCAAGGTGATGCAGAAAATCTAGTTCATGCATTTGTTACTTCTAGACTGGATTACTGTAATTCTTTGTTATCAGGCTGCTCTTGTAAATCTCTCCAAAACCTCTCCAGCTGATTCAGAATGCTGCAGCACGTGTATTAACAAGAACTAAGAAATGGGATCATATAACTCCTGTATTAACTTCTCTGCACTGGCTTCCTGTTAAATCAAGAATAGAATTTAAGGTACTTCTCCTCACCTACAAGGCACTTGCTGGTGAGGCACCGTCTTATCTAGCGCTCCGTAGATGCTGGGCTACTTTTGGTTCCTAGAGTTTTAAAAAGTAGGCATGGGGCCAGAGCCTTCAGTTATCAAGCTCCTCTTTTGTGGAACCAGCTTCCACTTTCAGTCCGGGGGGCAGACTCGGTCAGTTCATTTACGATAAAGCTTAAAACATTCCTCTTTGATATTGCTTATAGTTAGGGCTGGCTCAGGTTAGCCTGGACCAGCCCTTAGTTAAACTGCTCTAGGCTTAGACTGCCGGGGGACTTCTTAGGACACACCGAGCCCCTCTCTCACACTCACACTCTCACTCTCTCCTCCCACAATCATCCATGTTTTATTAATGTACATCACTAATTAAGCTTCTTTCCGGGAGTTTTTTGTGCTTTCTCGCCTAGCAGGTCTCCGTGGATCATAGTTTCGTGCGGACCCCGGTTCTGACTCCTGGCATGGCTCTGCTGACACCTGCTGCTGCCATCATCATTACTTTATATATGGTTCATATTACTGTCATCATAAACCAAGATATTTCTGCTCTCCCTCCCCACAGAAGCCTCTGTGGATGGTGGTTCGACCTGATGGTGGTTGTCCCTGCAGTGGTCCTGCCGTACACCTGTACACCTGCTACTTGCAATTACTTGTATCATTTCTGTTAGACAAATTGAATGTATTGTACATCTTTTACATTGTTGATTCTGTACACATGACATCCATTGCAGTCTGTCCATCCCGGGAGAGGGATCCCTCCTCTGACGTTCTCCCTAAGGTTTCTTCCCTTTTTTTCCCCCATTGAAGGGTTTTTCATATTTTGGGGAGTTTTCCTGTGCCGATGTGAGGGTTTCGGGACAGAGGATGTTGCATGTGTACAGACTGTAAAGCCCTCTGAGTCAAATTTGTAATTTGCGATTTTGGGCTATACAAAATAAAATGAATTCAATCGCAAAAGTTATGTTTATACAGGATAGAAAATATTCCTATATGCAATCATCCATACAGACTCACAACACTGTCAACCAGCTCAGAAAGGACAACACTCACTAAGCTTAATCTTTTGAGTTTGGCGTTGAGTCCAGTATGGTGTGTTCTACAAGAATGACCACATTCTTTGATTTGTCCACGTTCACCATCGTGTGAAGTTAGAACGTTTTGACACAGATGGAGTAATTGAAGTATGTGGTGATGTGACTGATATAGTAGTTAGTGTAGAGGGGGCTCCAGTGTGGATGGTAATGATGTCAGTGGGCCTGTTCTAACAGTGGAGGACAAGGAGACAATCTTGAAAGAATATATTATATAAAATTAGAGAAGCTAAAGGAAAGTGGAGAAAAAAAGCTTTTGACTATGTGATTGTGTCTTTTTTTTCCCACCAAAACCCTGCTCGGGGAGAGTGGGGGCAAATATAATGGTCAGGTAAACTCAGACTTTAAATCACTAAAATGTTCATCTGGATTTTCTCGTGTACTATCTCCCTCCTCCCGGTCCTTATGGGCAGTCAGAGCTATCAACTCCAGGAAGCACACTTTTACTTTGACTGCGAGGAAAATATGTTTTCCCATTAGAGACCAAGAACAACGGCATGGAGTCAGTGCGGGTAAAACCTCAGGATGATTTAACGATTTGGTGTAGAGCAGCTCTACTGACATGAACTGGGCAGAGTAGCAGTAGCCCGGAAGAAATGTCTACAAGGGCAACTGTGTGGAGTGGAGTCCCCGTTTTGTTTAACTCATGCCAGCAGGTATGGTGCTCAACCTGTGCGCTCTCTGTGTCCACATGCATACTTATATTCCATATCCTTGACATTTGTTTACCTGCTGGCTGGTGCTGAGGGGTTGTCCTGTGGCGGTGCTGTGGTTGCCGGTAGAATTTGAAGCTTGTTGGATGAATAGATGGGGGTCTGCAGTGAGGCGACGCACTGCAGGAAGACTTTTCTGGTAGAGAGAAAAGAAAGCTGAGCACAGTCCAACTAGAAGTGACTCTGGTTAGTTTGTTTTGGGAGCAAGAATACATCACAAAAATATTAAGAATTTTATTGTATCTGCCAGAGATGCTCACGAGTCCCAAAGCTCGAGTCCGAGTCGAGTCTGAAGTCTTTAGAGGACGAGTCTGAAGTCGAGTCTGAAGTCACTGTGTGTGCGACTCGAGTCGCACTCGAGTCCGAGTCTCCAACTCGAGTCCCTATCTCTTATCAACGTCCCTTTTATCGTAAAAAAACCCCATACCAACAACTTTTTACTCCTCCTTTACTCTTTACTTAATGTTTTTTTGTGTTTTTTCCCATAAAATGAAAATACGAAGCGTAGCCGCTAAACCGGAAGTACGTAGATTTTCACAGTAAGAATCGACGCAACCGTCTGTCATGACAGCGGTTACCAGGGTAACAAGAGGAGAAAAGTTCATTAACGGATATAAATAAATAATCCTGGTCCGACGGGATGTGTTAGCAGCAGTAGTTGACTACACTCGCTGCTCTTGTCCACGTATTGTTTTGCTTCAGTGAGCAGAGCAGAGACAGTTTAAGGAGATTAAACGGTCCGCCGCTGGAACGCATACGTCCCGACGTCAGCAAACCGTGGGTCAGACCGCCAGCGCCACCCAGCAGCGGCCGGTGCATTCGACATCTTTCTCGTGTGTGGCCGCGCGTGCGCAGCCAGCAATATATATCAATGTACGTGTTACGTAGGCAGGTAACGGAGGGAGCGGTATAGCGAGTTGCGAGAGCAAGTTGTTACCACCCAGATTGAAAACAAAACCAGACTGAGCAGAGCGTTTAGTTAAAAGAATTGGATTTGAATATACTTTGAATGTAATTTTAGCCATTACTGACCCATTCAAATATATCTCAATGATCCTTAATTTGAATAATAAGTTTAAGGAAATGTGAAGAGGTCAAACTACAACAACGTACCATTGACATTTTTTACGACCTTTTCATTTCAAGTGTCAAATGTAAAGAGAGTATATTTTTTCATGTGTTGTTGAAACCTTGAGGAAAGGCACCAAGCAGGGCTGTGGAGTGGACTTCAACTCGCGATAAAGCTGTTCTGTGAACTCCTCTGCTTCTAGTTTCCCTTCCTACAGGATAAGAAAAAAGGACAAACACTTTGGATATAATTTAAGTTATCTGAAATACAAAGTTCTAAACAAAAGAAAAGGAGCTGGGTAAGATACTACTCAATGACCATTATGGAAGTACATTAGGGTAGAATGAATAGTACAGAGATTAGACTAAACGGTTACACAGCCCAACGATTTAAACCAGTGGTTCTCAACTTGTCTGGCTCCGGGACCCACCATCACCCCTTGATGACAAGCCGCGACCCAAATCGATCGGTCAACGGGGGGCTATTCTTTGCGGCGCCAGTCTTATGTTTTCTCGTTCTAATTGCCGCGCTTGACTGACAACATGGACGGACTAGCCGGCAAAAAACCGACACTCCGCTGCATTAGAAAAAGTCCCTTCAAAATATATATATTTTTTTTCCCATGCAAAGGCCCGCTAGTTGAGAATCACTGATTTAAACCAAACATGTTTTTATTTATAGTTCTGGCTTATATTTATAGTTATAGTGTAAATAACCAATCCGTGTTTAAATTGATCATTCAGCGACATTATGATCTTTTCTCCCTCGGTTTAGTGAGAATGAGGATAAATGTTCATATTGTACATTATGGTCCATATAGTCACATACACCATAATGCAGAGCAGGCTTTAGGGCGGGGTCACTGATTAACAAGTCACTACCACGTTGTTTTATGGTCCTAGAGTTCTAGAACTGTATCCCTTTACCATTGTGTTTCCAAATCAAAAAGTATATTTAAAAAATAATAAGATTACAACGATCTAAATGTCAAACTCCAGGCTTCAATTCCATATTCAACCCACTAGTGGGTTTTCAAGCCTTCAATTGACATTTTTACACATTTGTGACTTATTTCAATGTTTCAATACTCCACCAAGTGTAACCATATCCTGTGGTGACGATGACGACGAAGTGTAAAGACGTACCAGCAGACTCTTGACCAGTCCTCTGACGTTGTTGGCCATGTTGGCTGACCTGGAGTCACTGGAGGCCAGCTTTATCAGAGTCACCAAGAAGTTCTTGCACTTCTTCACACTTTCCAGGGTCGCCTGTTGATGAAATAAAAACAAACTATAGAAAAATATAATTGTGCAATGAAAAAAAAAATGAAATCTTGACTACACATTAAACACAGAAAATGTACTGAAAGAAACTTTAAGGCAAAAGGTTAGAATCAAAAGTAGATCCTTGTGGAGGATGGTCAGCATGAAAAACAAGTGCACGTGACACGCTAAAACTATGGCACCTGGCAGTGCGGCATCAACAACATGTGCATGCTTGGATCATTGATAAACTATCTCATTACCTTTAACTCGCAGTGTATTTTTTCCAAATCACTTTATTTTTGCATTTTCAACACTGACAGGGTACCCACACACACCCATATATGTATATATACACGTAGGCACCAGAAATAAAGAAAATTGGGGAGAAAAAAAAAGGAAGCGGGTGAAAAGGTGGGAGGAAAAAAAAAAGGATAAAGGGTCTGAATGGCTCTGTACTTTCAATAACTAAATACATTCTGAGACAACATTGATGTGCTTTTCTCCTATACTGTCGTTGATGTGTTGAACTTCCTCTAGTTCTCCCATTTGTCACGACATTGTTCCTCTCCGGTTCTTATTTTATGGGTTAACAGTTCCATGTCGTTTAGTTCACTCATTATCTTCATCCAATCCTCCTACTGTTGGTGGTTCCGTCCTGTGCCATCTCCTTGTAATGGACTTTTTACTAGCAAGATTTTCAACAGCCCGTCTTCTCTTAACACATCTCCTGTCATATTCCCAAGGTAACGAAACCTACATGACTTTGGTACATCATAGCCCAGGATTTTGACAATGATGGTATGAACATTTTCCCAGAATTCTATAATTTCTGGACAAAACCAAGATATATGGGAGTAATTTACATTTACTGCCCCACAATTCCTCCAACATGGTTGGGTGGTAGACAAGACACTTGTTTGTAATTTGGGGGGTAACAAAGAATCTGATTACATTTTTACAACAGTGTTCCCTGTACATTTGCAAGTATGTTGAGGATTGTTGTGTCCTCCAAATATTTAACCATTCATCCTTTGTGATATTCACTCAGAGTTCTTGTTCCCATTTTGTTTTTACATACATGTTTTTTCTAGATTTTCCATCAGGTGTTGATATTATTCTGTATTTCTTTGAGTTGTAAGACTAATAATGATTTCATAGTAGTGTAAACAATACCAGTACTAATACAAAAGGAAGCTACTTGATATCTAAAGGTTTTTTCCCCAGTAATGACAGCACAATGCGGTGAACTCCAGCAGAGGGACGGTATCATCTCACCTGACTGACGTTGGCTGCCATCTCCTTTTTGGGTTCTGCGACAACCGTATGAACGAGAGGCTGGCTCCCCCGATCAGACACAGCGCTGAGCTTCTGGACTACAGCCGGTTTGGGAGTCGCACCATTCACCTGAACAATACGAGTAAACAAACAACAACAAATCAAACGGGTTTGTCAGCAAATAAGACTTGACTAGAGCAGTGTTTGTTTGTGGTGTGCATGCTGGGGATAAGCTCTCCTGGGATCTGATCTAAGACAAGCGACCTGAGTCCCAGTCAGTTTAATTTTTTTAACATTTTGGCCAAAGGCAAATCAATTTGATGCAAGTTCAATTCTGGAGAGCAATAGAACTTAATTATAATAAGGTGTATGAATTTAAATACAACAAACTAGTCTACTAATTGTGCAAACTGTCAACCAAGTGTCAGATACCTCCAGCTTTCTAGATCTTGTTAATGAAGGCAAAAAGAACAATCTAATAATAATAAAAGCGGTTAAAACATAATTTTTACTATAAATGACAGGTGTGGTATTATTATTACTGGGAACAGGTAAAGTAATAACATATTATATTTGATATGGTTAATAACAAAGATTATTAATGACAATGGTTATTATTTACGACGTGGAAAGAGTTATGATTATGATCGACAGGTTGAGATTAAACATGATTTCACATCATTAATAACAGGCAAAGAATCATCTTCAGTGCTAACTTATTATTATTAGTAATGACAGGTGAGGTGGATTTTCAGTAAAAAATGCTCCTCGTAACTAAACACCACAGGTGCTGCTAACAGTGACTAACCCAGCTTGTGTACCTTTACAACAGCTGTCTTCTGAACTGGTGCTGGGTGGAAACCGGGAGGGGCTGTCATCCTGATCACGGTCACCTTCTCATGGTTTTTATTTCCAGCTGCTGAAGATACCTGAATCCCACACATGTCATCTGGTTAGGACGAGAGGAGTGAGGAAGCCCATTTCTCCTGAATCTATGAATCTGAATCTATAGCAGCAGCTCAAACACCTGTGGAATCAGTATTCTAGGGGCTTGACCACAGACACTTCTTGGTGCCTGCTGAGCCTGTGCCAAAGCCTGCTGCGATACGAGCATCAGCTGACCACTGTCACTGCGGATCAACATCATACCTGAAAGCATAAGAGTCCAAAATAGCTGATGATTAGTGTCAAAAAGAGAGTGCCTAAACCAGAGCACTGGTGTGTCACAGCTCACCGGGTGGGATCTGGATATTGGCTGGGAACTGTGGAGGGCCAGTGTGGGGCAGCTGGGGGGCCACAGGCACCGTCTGTGGACCCGCTGCCCTTGGTACTGTTATTACCACGGTCCTTCCCGGGGTCGTGGTCGTGGAGACCACGTGACTTAGGGCTGGTCTTGTTGTATGTGGTGTTCCCCTTATGGCCACTCCTCCTTGGGGGGCTACCTTTGCTACCACCATGACAGAAGGGGAGGTGGTCAGGCGCCCTTTGTCTGGAGCTGTAGAGGAGCTGGGTTGGTGGACATATGCAACTGGTAGTACTTTAGATGGGTCAGAGACAATGAGCCCATTTGAAGCACCTGCAGCAGTGGGTGGAGGTGGCACAGCAGGGGCGGAGCCACATTTAGCTGGGACCTGTAATATCTTCACGTGAATGTAGTTGTCTCCACCCTCTGCCCCCCCACAGGACTCCAGCTTTTGGGATTCCACTACCATTTTATTTGTGGCCATAATCATTTCTGAATTGAGAAAAAAAGTGAATTCAATGGAATTTTCATACAAAAATATCAAAAACAAAAGCAATGGTGTATTGACTAAATGCTTTCTTATGCGTCAAGTTGTAACATTACACAAGTGGATAAAAGGTTTACCTATTTATTTCAAACATACCAACAGTAAGCACAAACATGACAGTCAGTCCCACTATCGTGAAATAATGACATTAATTAGCCATTTAACTTTAAGTGCGTACTTTCTAACTCAATACCCGCTTCACTTTAAATTCTGTTAAACTAAAGTCACACGATTACATACGAGTAGTAGTGTTACAAGTAAGCCAAGTTAAAACGTTGAGTGATTAACGTCAGTATTCGTATCACTTTACATGTTTGTTTTGTTTATTGAAATTATGTGTGCAGATTGACTAACTGCACTTAACAGTTAGCGCGTGTTCGACGTGAACTAGCGTTAATTTACTGCTATCTCACTAAACCCAACATTAGACAACAGCGTGAAGTAACCGCGCTTCGGGGACTTTTTCCGTTGTTTCATGCCAGGGAACCACTGTTATTTGCGAAATAATAGTGGGGGCTGCGCTCCTGCAAATGGTTAACGTTGCACCCCCAGTTACAACTCCTACTCACCGTGTTTTTGTACAGAAAGCAAAGGCGCAAGCTCACCCGATTTAGCTGTTTTAACGGCAGCACACATCCCGGATTAGTGCTGCATTTGTGGACTCATCGGAAAGATCTAAGATCGGAGATTTAGCGACGGCTGATTGAAAAGATCCAAATACTACATTTATGTTGATAGACGCGAGTTGAAGAAGATGTGGAAAAAATATAAATCATCGTTCAATTTCTTGAGGAAATGCTTTGCAGGCTAAAGCGTTCATAATGTCAATCTAATCTTATTAGTTAATATAATAAATCTGTGGCTATGACCAAACTTTATGTCAAAGAATATTGTTAGCATAGTTACTGTAATGGAAGCCAAATTTCCGCCACAAAAAAGAAGGGTTACAAAGTCGTGACAAAAAAGTTTTTATTTATTATCATTTAAAATATGCGCATGCGCAGGCTTCTTGTGGCGTTCGTGTTTTAACAACGTCTCAACAATGAGCTATTGAAACGATAAGTCTGAATCTGTGAATATATCGCTAACAACGGTAAAAGTTCTGCGGACACTTGCATCCACTCACTCCACCCTCCTAACAGACAGGGAGGGACAGGGACGTCTGACGTACTGTGGTCGGCTTTTAGCGGAGTCTAACTTATCTTCGGTATTTACGAGTCCGAGATGAATCAAACATGCGCATATCTTATCTTATAATTTTGACTTTTTTTATAATTCACAAGTGATCATTTCTAACCCTTTTTTGTGGCGGAAATGGGCTTCCGTAGTAATGCCATAAGGCTTTGTTACAATACAAAGAAACAAAGAAGATAGCCCTTTTACCATTCTTACATAAAGGTGAGAAAGAATTGTCAACAGCATGAACCCAACAAACATCCATTTGACATGAAAAAGCCAAAAGAACCATTAGAGATATTTACTGTAAAAGGATAAGTTGAGTGTTCGGAAGAGAAATATAAGTTACTAAGTGTAGACAACCTAGGCTGCATTTGACAGTGACCCCACTGAACTAATGGTAATGCATGTAAATTAGTTGCTTTCCCTGAACATCGCAGATAAGAAATAGAGCACAGATTGAGTAGAGGTATTTTTCCAGTAATATTTATCAATTACAATGGACAAAATTGAGTTTTGATCAATCCAATTTCTATCTAATAAAATAGAAAAGTAGTACTGTACTCCATTGCCAGTGGTACAAAACAAAATGCTGTTTGCTGCTAGTTGTGTGTTGGAATTACTTTGAGGAAGGCCTTTCGCCAGAACAAAGGTCAATTAGCAAAATAAGTCTGAAAAGCTAGTTCAACTAAAATGAAAGGATGTGTATGCTAACAAAATCAAATCAAGTCACAGATTGAATCACATAAATAAAAACCAACAGCCTTATGTGTTTCACCCAACAAACGGGTTCGAGTTTCCACTGTCTTACTAATGGGGTTGAGTTTAAGAGTGCTAAGGGGGTGTTACATCTGGAGTAAACGTAACACAGCATTTCATAAAAACCACATCATACATACAGTCAAACATGGGGGGGTAGTGTGATGGTACTGTGGCATGAAGCCAGTTATGCTTGAAAACCATCCAATGTGGCTCAATTAAAAACAATTCTGCAAAGAAAAGTGGGCCAATCTTTCTCCACGGAGATTTGAAAGACTCACTGTAACATAGCGAAAAACCTTGATGCCAGTTATTGTCGCCAAGGGGGGCACAACCAGTTAATTGGGTTAGGGGGCAATTACTTATTCCACAGTGGGCCATGTTGGTTTGGATTGCTTTTTTCCCCATGAAAATAAAATCCCAATTCAAAACTGCATTTTGTATTCCCTTTGTCTTATCTATCTTTTAAAATTATAATATGTTTAATGATCTGAAAAATTTAAGGGAGATACATATATGAAAAGTAATTGGTCAAATGTTTTGAATATAATAAAGCCCTCAAAAAGGCAATTAATATGCAAGAAGACAAAGAACTGCTACAGTTTTAATAGGGCCTGTGTGGCCCTATGTTGTCAGTTCCTCAGGTTGATGATATAACAGCAATAATACAAAAAATACACAATAGGAGAACAAAAGATCCTTCCCTCCCCTGCTCCGGCCCTAATAAATACACATGCAAAAACAAACAACACAAGCAATCGAGAATGTTCTGCTATGTGTAACATAGTTAAATCATCCATACATCCATCTTCAACCGCTTATCCGGGGTCGGGTCGCGGGGGAAACAGCTCCAGCAGGGAACCCCAAACTTCCCTTTCCCGGGCCACATACACCAGCTCCGACTGGGGGATCCCAAGGCGTTCCCAGGCCAGTGCTAAGATATAATCTCTCCACCTAGTCCTGGGTCTTCCCCGGGGCCTCTTCCCAGCTAGACGTGCCTGGAACACCTCCCAAGGGAGGCGTCCAGGGGGCATCCTTACCAGATGCCCAAACCACCTCAACGGGCTCCTTTCAACGCAAAGGAGCAGCGTCTCTACTCCGAGCTCCTCGCAAATTGGCTGAGCTTCTCACCCTATCGCTAAGGGAGACGCCAGCCACTCCACTTCAACTGCTTGTTCCTGTGACCAAGTTCTTTCGGCCATGACCCATTCTTCATGGCCATAGGTCATAGTTAAACCAGTTCAATTTAAATCCTGGTAAAATGGACGAACAATGCCACCTACTATTAAATACTGGTACCTACACAGACCAAAGGACGGGAAGGATTGTGGGTAATCCTCTACAAAATACATGAGGTAACATGTATTGCGATGTCCGTGGACAATGTTTACTTAACGTTAATTTACTTTAACTAATCATTTATGGTGTGGCTAGCTTTATTGTTTTGGATGTTAGTTATCTTTGTTTAAATGTATTTTTAGTACACAAGTGATGTTTTTTTTGTATATGTTGTATTGTGTGTAATGTCCGTTTTTTAGCTAGCTAGCATCAGTACTATGTTGTCCTCCTAGGCACATGAACCTCAAACCTTTTTGCATCCGTTGTTATTAACAGGTACGTTACAGTATGTTCAGTTTGATTAATCTGTATTAATCTGTTATAGAGCCGCCCTCTGATTCTGATTGGTTTGTTTCAGGTTAACAGCTAATGAAACCAACGATGGCAGCGAAAATTACCCAATCAGGGCTGAATAGGACGAGTCTTCACAAAATTCGGGTGGGATTATTTGCATGGGATGCTGCATGGAAGACAACTCGGAAAATACTGGGCAAACCCCGTCCCGTATTCAAAACGGGACGTGCTATTTCATGCTCAAATACGGGACGATTGCGTATTATAAGGGACGGGTGGCAACCCTAACCATGAGACACGTGAACCTCAAACCTTTTTGTGTCAGTTGTTATTAAACAAATTGTTGATTTCCATGAGCTCCAGAACAGGCATCTCACAGGGGTTTCACATGGTTGCTGGATGCATTGGTTGCTGTGCTGGATTGTATCAGGTCATACAGTTGTTAAATCATAAATCAAACAATAAGTGATAACAGAACAGTATAAAAAATACAGGCCAGCAGCCCACCTTTAGGAGAAAGGCAAATGTGACATTATTTAAGGTTGTGGATAGGTATGTGGTTTAATTACTACATTTGGTGTTTCTATCAATTCAATTCAATTCATTTTATTTTGTATAGCCCAAAATCGCAAATTACAAATTTGCCTCAGAGGGCTTTACAGTCTGTACACATGCAACATCCTCTGTCCCGAAACCCTCACATCGGCACAGGAAAAACTCCCCAAAATATGAAAAAACCCTTCAATGGGGAAAAAAGGGAAGAAACCTTAGGGAGAACGTCAGAGGAGGGATCCCTCTCCCGGGATGGACAGACTGCAATGGATGTCATGTGTACAGAATCAACAATGTAAAAGATGTACAATACATTCAATTTCTCTAACTGAAATGATACAAGTAATTGCAAGTAGCAGAAGAGGTGTACGGCAGGACCACTGCAGGGACAACCTCCATCAGATCGAACCACCATCCACAGAGGCTTCTGTGGGGAGGGAGAGCAGAAAGATGTTGGTTTTTGATGACAGTAATATGAATCATATTTAAAGTAATGATGATGGCAGCAGCAGGTGTCAGCAGAGCCATGAGCCAGGAGTCAGAACCGGGGTCCGCACGAAACTATGATCCACGGAGACCTGCTAGGCGAGAAAGCACAAAAAACTCCCGGAAAGAAGCTTAATTAGTGATGTACATTAATAAAGCATGGATGATTGTGGGAGGAGAGAGTGAGAGTGAGAGAGGGGCTCGGTGTGTCCTAAGAAGTCCCCCGGCAGTCTAAGCCTAGAGCAGCTTAACTAAGGGCTGGTCCAGGCTAACCTGAGCCAGCCCTAACTATAAGCAATATCAAAGAGGAACGTTTTAAGCTTTATCTTAAATGAACTGACCGAGTCTGCCCCCCGGACTGAAAGTGGAAGCTGGTTCCACAAAAGAGGAGCTTGATAACTGAAGGCTCTGGCCCCCATCCTACTTTTTAAAACTCTAGGAACCACAAGTAGCCCAGCATCTATGGAGCGTAGATGCCTTGTAGGACAATACGGTGTAACAAGCTCTTTAAGATAAGACGGTGCCTCACCAGCAAGTGCCTTGTAGGTGAGGAGAAGTACCTTAAATTCTATTCTTGATTTAACAGGAAGCCAGTGCAGAGAAGTTAATACAGGAGTTATATGATCCCATTTCTTAGTTCTTGTTAATACACGTGCTGCAGCATTCTGAATCAGTGGGAATGAATGCAGGATTAATGTCTTCCATCTAAATTTCCCCTTAATAAAAGTGGATGCCAGACTGGGTGGGGAAAAGTTTGCTCTTCTTTCCGGAACATAGCACTGTCAAAAACCCATTTATTTACCTGCTTCTGTTGGTTATTAAATCCTTCTTGATTTTAATTTGAGCTAGCTGATTCTTTTAAATTTGCACAGCCACAAAGTTGGCAATCAAAAAGCGGGACTGTTCAATGGCAGTATTGACTCTTGATTTTTGCAATATGATGCAGTACCTTTTGTTTTTCAGGTGTTTAACTAGATTTATTAGCAAAGAACCAACAGTTTAGTGTCTAATTGTCATCCATGAATTGTTTCTTAATTAAATTTCCTGAATTATACCGCAATATAAAATAACATGTGTCTTGATTTCCTGCAAATCCCTACAACATCAGAGCAATAAATGTACTGTTAGGATACTAGTGCGTGAAAGCCAATACGGCACAGTATTAAAGAAAACTGGCATCTCAGCCATCTATCAAGTATATTTATTGGCAGAAAGAGATATCAGTCCCTCATAAATTTGCAAAAATGGAGACTCCTGTTTGTTCAGTTCTGGAATTCCTGTTTTATTGGGATGAGGGTAGAACGGTGTCTGGTTCCTTGGCTTTCCCTCCGTAGAATGTATTCACTAAACTGCGAAGAGTCCACTCCACCGCCACATGAACCTGTGATCCAGAACCCTCTCTGCTGTAACCGCTCCAACACCTGTAGTCACACACAAACCCAAGCAAGACATTTAGACGACGCATTTCTTAGACCGTTTTCTGGAAAAAGTAGTGAAAAAGTTCGGACTATGGTGCCTTCCATTGGTTCACACTTAGTGACAGCCATTGCATGAATTATACCTTGAACTGATGGCGACAAATTGACTGCACTCATTTTCACCAGGATTCTCTCATATTCCTATATATACACACACACACACACACACACCAGTGGATAGGGAGTGCGCGTTTGAAAATAACGGCGTCTCTTAGGCGAACATTTTAGTATGCACACCCCAAGCTGTAAAATTAGGGGAAACACTGACCTGGATTATTAAAAGCGTGAGCTGGGCAATAAAAACTTTATTCCTAACTATATTTTAAAGATATATGGATTTTTGTTCTTTGAAAAGGATGTAGGTAGCTTTTGAAAACTCAAATTATTTTTCTCTCACTGACGTCGACCTGAAAAGATTCAGGGAAAGGCACTAAAACCAGAGGCTTGAGAAGCTCAGTTAATGTCATTTTTAATCATTGGGATGGGAATATACTATTTCACTTAATGTTCATGTTTTTGTTCAATGTTCAAAAATGGAGTCAAAAATGTAATTTTAAAATTTGTATGAGAAATGTTTGCATGCATGTCTGGTAACGACAAAACAAAATGTTGTTATATGACTAGGTAAATACAGATAAATTACCCAACAATTTGCAGTTTATTCCTATGGAAAGCTTCCTACCAGAATTTTGCAGCCTTATTCACCACTTTCTCATCCCAACATTGGTTCAAAATGTTTGAAATTTGAAGCCAGAGTCTGTTTTGTACCTGCACCGAGTTGAAGTGGCAGTAGTTGTTGAGCGGGAAGCGAATGATGTGTGAGGATTCTTGGTTCCCGCTAGTATTCTGGGAATTGGATACGTCGTCTCTGACCTCTGGAAAAACGTCTTTGATCAGGGCCCGGTGGGCGCTCACACTGAAATGCACTCATTTTCATTTCTACGACAACTGTAGGAGCCAAATTTGTGGTATAATATTTGTTACATTTACATGTTCAACTAATCAGATGTGTGTGCCTAACTTGACTGTTATAAATATGTCTTTGTCATTTGTTAATGTATTAAATACACACAAGTTACAGACTGACGTCACAAGGGTACACGTGAAGACAGCTCTCACTCACTCACTCACTCACTCACTCACTCAGTGGAAGGAGTGCGGAGTGAACGGAGCGTGGCGTGAGGTGAATTGTTTGATTGTGATTTCTAGCTGTAATTTCGGTTAATTTCGGATCTTTTAGTGTGAATGTGTGAATGTGTGGTTGTGTGTGTGTGTGATTTTGGTTTCTGTCTGTCTTAATTTGTGCGTGTTTGTAGCCGATCGGCGTGCAGCACGCACAGATGGACCTCACAGGGCTAACACGGAAGCACATGGTCCTCACCAAGACCCAGGCTCTCAACCTGGTGATCAAGGTGAGGATCGAGGGGTTCGAATACGTGATGTTCGCTACATCGGACGATGGGAGGTGTTTCCGGTGTGGTGGAGAGGGACACCTGGCGAGGGGTTGTCCAGTGAAGTCCTCCTCTCAAGACCAGAACCGGGAGGGTGCTGGGGGGGCCGGGGAGGAAGAGGGGGCTGGGGAAGTCCAGGAGGTTGTTGGAGAGTTGGGTGAGGGGGTGAGTGAGGCCCGGCCAGTCGGTCAGGTGGGTGAGGGAGTGAGTGGGGCCCAGCCGGTCGGTCAGGTGGGTGAGGGGGTGGGTGAGGGAGTGAGTATGGCCCAGCCGGTCGGTCAGGTGGGTGAGGGGGTGAGTGTGGGGATGGGTGAGGCCTGGCCGGTCGGTCAGGTGGGTGAGGGGGTGAGCGTGGCCCAGCCGGTCGGTCAGGTGGGTGAGGGGGTGAGTGTAGGCGTGAATGGAGAAGTGAATGTAGCCCAGTGGGCGAGTCTCGTGTGTGACAGAGTGAAAGAGGGGACGAGTGGGATGAGTCGTGAGAGCGACTGTAAAGGAGCTCGGGGGTCGCTCGATGGTGGGATGGGCGTCTCCGACAGTGAGGAGGAGATGGAGGAGGGGAGGGTGGGCTTTAAGGTCCCCCACCTGAAGAGAAAGACGAGGGCCAGTAGAGGAGGCTCTCAGGCAAAGAGGGGAGGGGCGTCGAGCAGAGGGGAGGCGGAGGGTGGGGAGTCAGACTCCTCTTCGGGGTGGGGCTCCGCCATCAGTGTCTCCTCCGGTGGGACGGTCTCCAGGAGGTACAGGGTGGGGCAGGTGAAGGAGTTCCTGCTGGCCACCAAGAACGAGAGGGGACTGAGGCTGGAGGACTACTTCTCCGACGTGGAGAAGTTCGCTCGCTCTGCCCGACACGGCAGCATGAAGAAGGGAGCTGGAGACTTCACTCAGCAGGAGGTCTACAGGCTGAGGAAGTTCCTCCTCAAGCTTAACCGAGAAGGGGGGAGCACAACCGGGACCGAGTGAGGCGTCAGTCCGGCTGAGGAGGTTCCTGAGCGGGGCGGCCCATTGGAAAAGAGATTAAGAGATTGATTGATTGATTGATTGATTGATTGTGTGTTCATGGTAGAGACCTGTCTGGAGTTGGTCTCACCACAAACGGTGTAAATGGTGTAGGGAGTTGGGTGCCATTTTGTTTGGAGGTTTACCTCACTAAATTTTTCTCTTGTTTTTCTATTAGTCAGGGAGAGAGGTAAGATGACTGCCTTTTGTTTGTTAGGGAAGGTAGCTCATCATAATCTTTAGGAAGCCTTGTTTTGTTTGTCATTTTGGCCTGGCCCTCTCCTGACGATTTGGTTACCATTTGTTTGTTTGCCGTTTTGTTATGAGCTGATCTGTCCTACCCTAAGGTTTTATTAAACCTATTAATAAAACTATAAATACTTACATTCGTTCTGTTTCCCTTTTGTGACAACGTTAGAATCTAAGGGTGTTGTGTCATGCTTTTGGAAGTTCAGTGTAAAGTGCGGTCAGAGCTGGGAGTAGAGAAGGTGATTTCTCCATGTTTAACATCTTTTTTTTTGTTTTGTTACGTCCCTCATGGAACCCCTAGACAAATACAGAGAGAGACGTAACAGCGGCAGTTAGTTGGGACAGTAGCAGAGTGGACCAAGACAGTTTTCCGACCATGTTATTTTCATTATTTTCCGTAACTAAAGTGGATTGTTCTATGGATCTACGAGTGTCAAGACAAACAGCAATACATTTAGCAAGAAGGGAAGCTGTATTCAACAACTTATACGGAGAACCTAGCATTAATACAACACGTTTTGCTTTCACTAACGAACAGTCGTTTGACCAGAAAAATATGACCAGAAACATACAACTTAACGTTTACGCTCTGCTACAACTTTTGGAAATTACAACAACTAAAAACAAATTTCCATCAGATGCTTTTAAAACATGGTGTATTCACATTAAGAAATTGTGCTCTGTGTGCCAAAAAAGAATGAGAATGAAGGAAAGGAGGAAGGATGAAGGAATAGGAATTACAGAATTCAATTAAAAATGGAAAAAAATGAAATTGAATTAAAATCTCTAATGTGGATCATTCAGCAGCTTTCCAGTTCTGAAGTAGACTAAAATGTTTTCCTGGTGCAAATGTTTTTCCACTATTACTTTAAATACTGTGAATTTTAACACAAAAGGTTCATAACGCTCATAACATGGTAAGAATTAGTAGGAAGAAACTTTGCATAATATCAAAGTAGTCAAAATGAACTGTTAAATATAAGTTACTTATCTTAAGGGATAGTTATTAGAAAAACGTTGATACATAATATATGGACAGTCTTTCCCAGTAAAGAAAAAATAATAATATAACAAAAGCTTGTTTGATGGTAAAGGGTGTTGTGCCCATTTGGGGTGCATTGTAATGATGCTGATGGGTGTCTGTAAGGTTTTTAGTCTTAGGGGTAACTTAAGCACCTTACTCAAAGCCATTCTCAGGATATCTTGCATAAGTGTTACAACAGTAGCTCTAGTGTGACAACATTTCAAATCCCTATCCTGACAGCCAGGACAGTTCAGTTGTCTCCCTTTGTTGTGGGACGGCTCAGATGAACTGCGGTAGTACCTGATCACAACTCTAGATACTCACTTTGAAGTCATCTGGGATTAGGAGTTTTGAGGTCCGGAGAAAGTTAAGTACGTAACGGAACATGTGACCATCTCGATCAATGAAGTATTGCTGCTTAAGACTGTCCAACACTATGGGTTCCGTTCCCTCGAAGAGACGGCCGATCCTGCCAGAAACAATAAAGACAAAAACAGAGTCTCTTTATCAAATAATGACTAGATGTTGGGGAGGCTCTCATGTACTGTACACTTTCCAGAGACTTCTTAAAATGTACTGCAGCAGCTGATGTTAACACTTAAGAAAAAAACTTAATGTTAATCTTGTTTTAGTGTATTTTTGCAAACATATTAGGGACGGATATCTCTTTATCCGCCAATAAAAATAGAGTGATAGATGACTGAGATGCGAGTTTTCTTTAATACTGTGCCGTATTGACTTTCACGCAGTAGTAACATGTGTTTGGTGTTGCTAATGCGTTAGGTAGTTGCTGTACCCATATACTATTATTTATGTTCAATTTTCATATACAAAATACACGTTTTCAAAGCAACGCGGCCTAAACACAAATTGCATGGGCTGAATTCAACAAGTTGTGGCCTGTAAACAAACTGGCCCAAACATTACAATGTTTCTTTAGGCATGCAGTAACGTGCAAAGTATGATACTGTGTAATATACCTGCAAATGTTACTCCAGAAATGCCATAAGTTGCTGATAAATTGTTATCTTATTTATGTCATAAGTAAACAATCTATAAAAAAAGGGTTCTAACACACCTGCTGCTGTTATCATTAGTATAAGTCATTTTATTATTACTGACTTCATGAACCCAAATGACAAACAACAATAACAAAGCCTTTAGGGAAAAGGCAAACCTTTTCCCTAAAGGAGTTTAGAGCTGCAACTAACGATTATTTTAATAATCGATTCATCTGTCGATTATTTGTTCGATTAATCGATGAATCGGATAAAAAAATAAAAAATGTAAAAACATTAATTTCCAACCCTTTATTGAAAAATAGAACTGACTGTGCACTTCTTAAATATCTTTTGCACTAACAGATTGCTCCTTGAACATCCCTAAGTAAACAAATAAAATGGACTAACACAAAAAACATACACACATTGCATGATGTATACTTTACAGCCGCCAAATTAAATATATTAGGCACAAAATCATGAATCATCCCCGTGGTGCTCCCGTGCCAGGCCATGTCGCTTTTGCATATCTTACAATGAGACATGTCAACCCTCCCGAATTTCAAAGCCCCCTCCCGAAAACTGATGGACCGACCTTTCTCCTGATTTCCACCCGGACATCAATATTGCTGCACCACCCGTCACTGGGCGCGCTGTTTCAGACCGAACAATAATAAAGGTTACACCTTGAAGTCGAGCGCGGCGATTAGAACGTAAAACTACTGGCGCTGCAAAGAAAACCGCAGCACCCCCCCCCCCCCCCCCCCCGTTGCCCGCTAGGACCCGCACCCCCCATTTCAGTGTGAAATATTTAGATCGCATTGGCTTCTCTTCCTCCGCATGTTTCAGAACAGTAGTACGGGTCTCTCCGATGTTCTGCTGCGCGAGCGCTCAACTTTTTTTTCTCAGCTCTGCGCGGCGCGCGCAACTTTCTTTTAAAACTCAAACATAATAGTCGCGCGACACAACGAATCGATAATGAAATTCGTTTTTAATAATCGATTCTAATCGATTTCATCGATTCGTTGTTGCAGCCCTAAAGGAGTTCCAATGATTCAGAAAAATGGTTGTTTGTCTCAGTGTTGTCCTGCGATTGGATGGCGAGCGATCCAGGGTGTACCCCATCTCTCGCCCGAGGTTGGCTGAGATAGACTCCAGCCCCCCCCGCGACCCTGAGTACAGCATAAGTGGTTTGAAGATGGATGTATTGATACTGAATCCAAAGCAAGCCCCATTAACATGTGTATTGCCATTGTGTGTCTGTTTAAAGATTGAGCAGAGTCATTCATCCATAAACATTTCTGTGTTTATTTTATTTAAAAACTTTAAAATTTAATTAAAATTAAAGTGCAAATTTAGCATTTAGTAAAACACATTAGATTAATTTGTATTTATTAATTTAACACTATTAACACTTTTCCTATACAAAAATAAAATATATTTTGTGAAAATAAACTATGAAATTATAAGTGCAGCAACAACATTAACAAGTTAGTTTAGAATTCTGTGTTTGTAGACCATTTTTCTGAATCATTGGAACTTCATTTTCAGATTCTGTAACAAGATCTGGCTCTGAGTCAATTGAATCGGGATGGTATACCTAAAATCAGCTCGGCCTCCCTCATATATAAATAACTGGTTATAGTTCCAGGTGTGCTTCATTCAAACACTCGTACACGTACTTAGAGAGTATTGGAGCCGGGAGCCAGGGTTTTATCAGCCCGCTCACGTCGCCCTGCTCCCGGACACACTTCTACGGTGGCCGAGAAGGTTCAGACAAATACAAAAGCAACAACACAACCGCAAATGCCAAAACGCAACACGAACGCCACAACACAAAATACAAAAGGCACATCACAACTGCAAATGCCACAACACAACACGAACGCCGCAACACGAAAATACAAAAGCCACATCACAACCGCAAATGCCACAACGCAACACGAACGCCGCAACGCAACGCGAAAGCGAAAACGGAAGTAGCTGCCCACGGGAGCGAGCGTATTTTGGAGGAACGCCCACGGGAGCGAGCGTATTTTGGAGGAACGGAGCTGGAGGATGCCAGATCGTTTAAGAAGTAAGTGAAACATGATTCCTTACTTTAACTGTAGCCGCAAGGAATCATGTTTCACTTACTTCTTAAACAATCTGGCATCCTCCAGCTCCGTTGTTACGTGCCTACTGGTTTTTGAACCTACTGGTTTGGCTACGCGTTTAGATGTTATTAAGAGAGTAATCCTACTTGGGCAATGTGCTAGAAAACCTGACAGAACTATGTATTTCACGCTACGCCACCAAAAACCAGTTGTCTTGGCTCACCCTGAACCAAAAGATGTTCTTGCCACTGACGATTTGCAATTTCATGATAAGTAGTGAAATCAGTAGCGGCATTTGACAGCTCGGTTGGCCGACGGCGTAGCGCCGCCGTCTTATAAAGTTTTGCTATTTTGCTCGACTGCGAGTTCGAATCCAGGTTGTGGCGATCTTTTAATAAACGTATGTTCTTTTATTTATTTCTTTATACGTAGCAGTGATGTAGTGCTCACTTATACAATCATAACCGCTGCATTGGATATGGGATACATTTTGAACATTTTCAGAAATATGTTTGCGACTGTGTGACGGATCAGGTGGCCGAGGCAGACAACATCTGCCGCTGTCGGGGCAAAACAAACACGCACGCGTAGCCAAACCAGTAGGTTCAAAAACCCAGTCGGCACGTAACACCGGAGCTGGAGGATGCCAGATTGTTTAAGAAGTAAGTGAAACATGATTCCTTGCGGCTACAGTTAAAGTAAGGAATCATGTTTCACTTACTTCTTAAACGATCTGGCATCCTCCAGCTCCGTTCCTCCAAAATACGCTCGCTCCCGTGGGCGTTCCTCCAAAATACGCTCGCTCCCGTGGGCAGCTACTTCCGTTTTCGCTTTCGTGTTGTGTTGCGCCGTTCGTGTTGCGTTGCGGCATTTGCGGTTGTGATGTGGCTTTTGTATTTTCGTGTTGCGGCGTTCGTGTTGTGTTGTGGCGTTTGCGGTTGTGTTGTTGCTTTTGTATTTGTCTGAACCTTCTCGGCCACCGTACACTTCCCCTCTGTCTCAATGGAACCATTGGCCATGTAACAAAACTGCCCATTGAGGTTTGCTGTTGTGGCCTCCGTGGCCTAACTGCTGCTTGGGTGGTGGTAAGTGCTGCTGGAATAGTGGATGCTGTGGACATGGTCAACGTACCAGTTGCAGGCCCAGTTGAAGAGGTGCTGCTGGTAGAAACAGCTCCTGCTGCCGCAGAAACATGATCACGTCTCCTCTAATTTGTGCTAAGAGAACAGTTGGATGTGCACATTTAAGGTGCCTCCTCAAGTTTGAGGTGCTTCCTCCTTGAATGGATAAAAGTTTTTTGCAAACTTGGCATTTCGCTTTCGTAGAGGATACATTTTCAAAATGAAACCAAAGATCACTCCTTTTTCTAGTGCTCATTCTCTTAACCTATTTCAATTTGTCTGAGGTCTCCTCAGCTTGCGAGTCACCTAGTGCAAAACTGTGGGGAGGGCGGGGAAGAGCCATGGTTCCTTTGGAGACAGCCATGACTGACAGCTGTACTTCAAAGCCAGATCCACCCTTATTTGGCACCAACATGAAGTGCAGAAGGGCCTACATGCGTAACCTAATCTTTCAATTGGTGTGAACTTGTGAAGTTACTGCACTTACTCCGACAATGTCACACAAAGTTCACAGACCTAATTAAGTGTCTTACACTGAATTTTCCATATAATAAAACACTGGCATTTAATTATCACAGCAAACAATTGTGCTGCACTAAACTGTAAGTGTAAATGTAATGTGAAAACAACAAAACCGGTCACTATGACTTGTGACCAATATAATTCACATCTTTCTATACTAAAAACAGCGGTCACGCAAAAGGGAATGAGGTAACAGTTTTCTCTACAAAAAAATGCAGGTCACGTGAACAACGATCCAAAGCCCTGTACATAGACCTAGTTGGCCAACGAACGAATCCTTTCAGTTCCCTCTCGCTACCAGTGCTGAGCCTATGCAGGTCACGTGAACAACGATCCAAAGACCCTTACTCGGCAGACAAACGAATCGTTGATCCGAAGACACGTCGGGAGGCGATTCGTTCGTCGGCCGAGTAAGAGTCTTTGGATCGTTCTAAAATTTGACAGAGGGGCCGGGAACAAATATATATATATATATATACATACACACACACACACACACACAGATACAGATCGGTCTCTATATATATATATACACATTTGTAAATATATACATTTCCCTATAAATGAGTGAGAAATGAATGTGAAAAAATTACATGAAGGGATTTGGATTTTAAGTAGTAGTAAAGCATTTATTTGCAAGGCAATTTAACAAAAGGGTGTAGAGCTCTGCCAACTTCATGAGGGCCAGGGACCTAAACGCAACACTTTGTTGTCTTTGTCTCTTTACTCGCTTTGACTTGGCCAACGGAAACTTTGTTGTCCTTTATTGTCTCCACTGTGAAATTGCTTGTCTTAACAAAAGACACCCCCCTTAATTATCCAACAATTATTTTTTGGGCTGGATCATACCCCAGCCAGTCTCAACTGGACCCCCACTTTATATTGAACAGTATTTTCTTTCCTTTTCTCTCCTCTTTATTTTTGAGTTTTATGACCAGTTTTTTTCTCTTGTGTCTCCCCAGTTTTCCTCCACCTGCTCTGTGCTGCCACATCCTTCACTTACACGGAGCAGTTCTATCAAAAGCCTCCATCTGCCGCATGTGTTTGGCGGCCTGCGCGTCTGTTGCTTAGTAACAGACGTACGGTGGTCGAGACGGTTTAATACCGTCTTCTCAAGATGTGGCGTGTGAACAGGTTGAAGTGCGCGTGTCTCGCGGTCAATGTGTGAGGCTTAAGAACGCTGCAAGGAGTTTATGATTTAGACGTGTTCGGAGACGACTACCCTAATGGACTGTCCACGCAGATCAGTCTCTAAACCTAACCCTGCTAACAGTTACCTAAACTGAGACAGTTGAACTAAACCACGGAAGTGCAAACCCGCTGGAGCATAAAATAGTGGTTGTGGTGCGTATTGGTGCACAAGAACCACTGCTGCCCCAACAGTAGACAAGCGTTCTGGGTTCGTGGATGATGTAATCATGACACTTAATACCGCCGTTACGTCCTGCCGTACGGGGGCTGTTCTTTGCCCATGTCTGTTCCTCATAGAGATGAGCCGGATACTCGGCTGAAACGAGTATCCGTTACGGATAAAGCACTTTTGCCGAGTACGAGTATTATACGAGTAATACAAGTCAATATCTGTGCTCGGATTGAATAAAAGTCCTCATTGGGTAGCTGTCTGTGTCTGCGTTCTGTGATTGGCTGGTAGTCACAGCGCCCCTCTCCTACACACACACTGTTTGTGTTGCTGTGTCCCGCTCGGCTCACACATACACATAACTCCTCTCTCCCTTCCTCAGTCACCAGGTTCGCGGGTCTTTCCCGATAAATTTAAACGATTTCTTCGCCTTTATTTTTTTTAACTTCGGTTTGTTGTTCTTAACTAGTAGAGTTCAGGTAAACGTGGGGCTTGTTGAAACGTGGTGCTTAAGAATGCGACTGGCGTTGCGTCTCTGCCTGTCGGAGTTTTTTTTTTTCAGTCGGCTCTAACCAGTTTTTTTTCTTTTACTTCACGCACTGACCTCTCTCTCCCTCTGTCTCTGTCTGTCTGTCTCTCTCTCTGTCTCCCTCTCTCTCTCATCAGTTTTTTTTTATCGTCTGCTGGCTCTCTTCACGCACTCAGTGTCTGACGTTGACTAGTTGTGTTGAATAACTAAATATTGATATTACAAATTAAGCCACACACACACTTCCCCTCTCTCTCTCATGATCATCAGTGATAAGAATTAAGAAGGAATGCTGTTTTAACCGCAGAAAGGCTTAACCCGACAATTTACGGGGTAAATCCTTCCTACTTCCGGGTTAGGCCCCGCCCAGTCCGAGTACGGATACGGATACAGATAATTCATATGGTTCAACAGATACAGATAATGCTGTACTCGCTCATCTCTAGTTCCTCATTCATTCATACTCTGAATCAGGCGGATTTTAGCGCAGTTTCCACATATGAACAAAATAAGATCCTGTTACATTAAAGACTATATTCTCAAACATGGCACGTCCTTTTCTGGACGATCCTGTTGATGAAGAAGCGCTATTACTTTGCAGGGTGTTAAAGAGAGAATATTGAGGCCCCGATTAGATATATTGTCATTTCCAGATAACTAGTTGTTTGAACGGTATTGTTTTTCTTCACAACCCATCAAATATATATGTAGGAGCTATAATTTAGTTATATATTCTTTAAATATATTTTTCTTGATTGTTTGGGTAGCTGGATCACTAATTTGGTAATTGGATCACTAATTGGGTAATGCGGTGGGCACCTGGAGGTTACTTAAGGGCATAGCCAGGTGGGACCAGCATGCACCGGGGTGACGAATACGTTTTTACCAGTTACAGCAGTGAAACAGGTAAAACAGTTAACAGTGTATAGGAACTACATAGGAAAGCAGCTCACTTTGTTATGTTTTTGGTGATATTTCGGTTAAAAATAAACAAGAAACAACAAGAAAACACCGCCTGGACAACACTCTTTCTGCGTAAAAGAAGTCAAACTAGGTGCATCAGTGGCCCTTTGATCAAGGATAGGTAGGACAACTGGCCACTACAATGTACATAACCTCACCCGTCCTCATTTAACTAACGTCCCCCATTGTGGGCATGCTCTCACATCGGAGCACATTCTTTGTGTAGTATTACGTTTTTTCGCAAACGGCAGTTTCCTTTGGTGATGCGGAGAATATTGGTAAAGCTACTGTACGCCGTGAGCCGTGAGAAAAGTGTGCCTTGCTCTGAGAAGTCTTTAACGTTTTTGTTGACAAAAAATACATTATGTTCAATACCTTTGTACCAGTTTTTACCAGTGATATTATTCTTGTGATTAAATATGAACATGGGTGTGTTTCAAGCCTGATTGGTTTGTCATGGTACATCTTGAGAACGCTTACTTTCATATTCCCATCCTCCCTTCCTTTTGGCCTAGCCCCTCTCGTTCACCAAATGCGCTCTGGCGCCATTGCGTCTCCAGGGCATCCGTATTTGAACTACTTGGATGACGACTTGATTTTAGCGCCCCCCGAGCGCTTGGCGGCCCAACACCGTGATGTTGTGCTCGCTCACATCAACCGTCTGGGGCTGAGACTCAACACCAGGAAAAGCGTGCTGTCCCCAGCACGTAGGACCACCTTCCTAGGCGTAATTTGGCATTCGACCACGATGCGGGCACACCTGTCTCCCTCTCGGGTAGTTTCGATCCTCTCTGCTGTTCAGCAGGCTAGGCTAGGCCAGCCACTCACTGTGAAACAGTTTCAGAGACTTTTAGGTCTCCTGGCAGCGGCATCCAATGTGATCCCTCGCGGCCTGTTACACTTGAGACCCTTGCAGTGGTGGCTCAAGACCAGCACCGCCTGTTCAAAGTCACTCAGACCTTCCATGAGGGCCCTGGTCATATGGAGGCACCCTTGGGTTTCTAACCCAAGGTGCCTCCATATGATCTGATCTGTCGTCAGGTCATCCTCACGACGGACGCTTCCCTCACGGGCTGGGGTGCGATCATGCAGACACCCTGTCGAGGCAGGGGCCGAGGCCCGGGGACTGGAGACTCCACCCAGAAGCGGGCAGTTAACTGCCCGGTCGGTTCAGTACTGGAGGTCCTGCTATGTTTTCCACAGGTCTTCCCGTCTGCCTTTGGGGCATCTCTCTTCCTTTGTGGCACCCTGTCCTCCGTTCCTGACGTCGGACCAGGCGTATAACAGAGCCGCAGCAAGTGAATGGTTAGGGCCATGACACTTGCTTATGGAATCGGCCGGTCAGCCCGCATCTCGGCTGACCGGGCCCATTCTATCGGGGTATGGCGGCTGCAGAAGCCCTCCTGTCGGGGACTGACCCTCGCCTTGAGCACAGGTGCTCTCGTTGAGTTTTTAAAACTTCACACCACGGTCACTTGCTCGTATGGTGAGTGGGTATAAGTGTTCCCACAGAGTCTTTACAGCTTGAGTTCCCTGATAGGGAACGTCTCTCGGTTACGCTGAAGGGAACGAGACGCTGCGTAAACGTTCTGCCATACTCCCGGCCTGCCCGTGGCACTCGATTCGGCCTTTCAGAGATGAATGGTCCTGCCCTTCGGGTCCCTTTATAGCGCCCTGGTCCGGCGTCCCCGCTACGACGTACCAGATCGCCATTGGTTAGGTTTCACACGTGCTGCATGACGCGGTCACGCAGGGGCGTTCCCACAGCGTCTTTACGCATACGTAACCGAGAGACGTTCCAATTTACCAAAATAATAATACAAAGTAAAAATACACGTTTTCAAAGCAACGCGGCCTAAACACAGATCGCAGCTGAATTCAACAAGTTGTGGCCTGTAAACAAGCTAGCCACACATTGTTGAGCTTTAGACCGAGCCCCTCTCTGGCTGAGAGGCGGGGCTTGGCTGTGTCTCCCAGGCTGGCAGGTGGAGATGATTTCGAAACTAGAAAATGCATTTCCTGCTGAAAATGCGTTGGAATGCAAAAAGTTGCTTAAAGTACAGAAATGAAACAAGCTGAAATTATTCTAAACATTGCTGAAAGAATAGAAAAAGCTGAAATACATTTAAAAATGGCTGAAAATACAGAAATGAGAAAAGCTGAAATAAACTTGAAACAATTGCAAAAAAACTAAAATGGGAGAAGCTTCTATGAATTGAAAACACAGAAATAATAAAAGCTGAAATTAATTTAAACGTTGCTGAAATAATAGAAATAGGAAAAGCTGAGAATTAAAAAATACATTCTCTGTAGTAATAGAAGGTTTAGTACTAGTTATAAATCTAAACTCTGTCCTCAAACAGACGTAACCGGTGAACAACATCAGTCTCTGACACCACATTAAAAACGTATGAAGACTCGTTATAGTATAGTTATGTAGCAGGTCGAACCAACCATATAGAAAGTTATATTCAATGTAGGATTTAATTGGAGTTTAGAACAATTATTTCATACTGAAACATATCCCCTTGTTCATGACCATGCTTTAACAGGGAAACACCAGTCTTACTCAAGGGGGAGTTATTCTAACTGAAGGGGGCTCAGTAACCAGAACAAAACAAATAAATTCCCTGTAACAACGTGCATTCATTCCACTGCGTGGTAATGTCATTAGCAACATATAGCCATAGATGCAGTAAACGACAGGCCAAGCTTAACACTGTACTGTAACACTGAATGCAGCAAACATGTAATCACAGCATTCAAAACTACCCATAACGTAGACGTCCTTGTGTACAATAAAGTCCAATTTTATTATTCACACTGCTCCCTCAGTATTATGTCCACTTGCAGTTCACGGTTTTACCTGTTCAGTTAAAAAAGGAGCCACGATCAGCTGATCACGTTGCTGTTCGTGGACAAGGTGGATTCACGTGTGGCAAGATATTACTCACGTCGGGTAGTGGCATGGGAGAGGGAGGGAGAGATAGCATGCGTGCTGCTGGCACATCACGGGCTGTAGAGGTGAGGCGGCTGGCTGTCGTTATTCGCTGGCGCGGTGAAGCCTTCAGCGTTGGAGACGAGCTAATAAAGTTCCTAAAGTCAGCTAAACACTTAACTAGCGGCTAACATCCTACCGTCGCGCTTCCTCAATCACAGGTGTACTTCCCGGGCTCCGCCAGCAGCTTAATAACAACACCGAAGGAACGTCTCGCCCCTGGTTTAAGTCCAGCATACGGGGAGTAGCCTCGTTAGCAGTTTAGCTAGCTAGCACTCATCTCTCTCCCATGTTTGAAATACCTAACCGTCCTGCCTCCACATTACTTACGGTCTGCTCGTCCGGGGTCCCCCGTAACTTTCGACGTGCTTATTAACCGACGGACCTTCTTGCGGTCCGCGAAAAGTTTATTAATAGTATCACACGGCGTAAGAAAATAAACTCACGTGCCTGCAGCTCAATCACCGAAAGAACGACGTCACGCCCCTCCCCCGTAACTTTTGACGTGCGTATTAACCTACGGACCTTCTTGCGGTCCGTGAAAAGGTTATTAATAGTATCACTCGCGTAAGAAAATAAACTCACGTGCCTGCAGCTTAATGACAACACCGAAGGAACAACGTCACACCCCAGCATACCGGGAGTAGCCTCGTTAGCAGTATAGCTAGCTAGCACTTATCGCTCTCCCATGTCCCAAATATCTAACCGTCCTGCCTGCACATTACTTACGGTCTGCTCATCCCGGGTCACCGTCCCCACTCACGACACGCACGTCCATGTCATTCTTCCTCGACACGGACCCTGAACTTAACTTGAAGCTAAACTTGCGATTAGCAGACGCATCTGCCATCGTATCCGCCATTGCTCGTCGCTCTTAGTCTCTCCCTCGTCCCGCCCCCTCCGCTCTCTACGTTCGCCTGCACACCAACTTCCTGGTCAATGATTGGCCGGACCTATGGCCAAGTTCAGGGGCGCTATTGGGTGTGGAACTTCAGATTGACATCCCAAAGTAATCTCAGGGGCTGTATATAAAGAAATATGTCCGTATTGTTATTTTTTTCCATGACTGTACGAACCCTGGTTGAAAGAATAGCTGTGTCACGTGACGACACTAATCAGCCGTTATGGTTCAGCTGGGTGAGACCAACTGACAGAGTGGAGTATCCATGGCGACGGAGAAGCTGCTCACAGACAGGCAGTGATTTACTGCAGAAAATCCACACCTCAAACAAATGCTTCCTGGAGCAAAACTATTTGGAGTAGCCAAAAAATAATGACATTTTGAGAGACACAAGACTCTACCGAACGTTTGAGTCTAGTTTTTATGTCTCTATGTGTTATAAAACTGCTCTACCAGCAGTTTACAAAACATGGACCCTCTCTTGTCTTCCGACTTTGTCCTCACTCTAGCGCCCACTCTAAATTCGAAAAGGACCCCAAAACTAGTGAAACATAATAAGTGATTATGAAAAAAGTATAATAGATATCAACAAGTGGTTTTTTTTATAAAATTGTTAAGACTTGTGTCAACATTTTAAAGTTTAAATGGTGTCTCTAGCTGAAAGATTGGAAAAGCTGAAAAAGTTGAAAGTTGAACATGTTTTGAGAGGATTTGAAAATATAATCCATTGGAAACCATGTTAAAAAAGGCTGATGTTTTTAATTTATATTAATTCAATTATAAGAGCTAAAAAGCTGAAGAGTCATAGCACCCCTCTCCTGAAGGAGCTGAACATTTTAATATTTGAATGGTTTGAATAGCTGAAAGTGTGAAGGAGTTGAAAGGGGGCGCGGAAGAAATAGAAGATTAAAAAATTGAACTAGAAAATGCATTTCCTGCTGAAAATGCGTTGGAATGCAAAAAGCTGAAATTAATTTCAAAAAGTTGCTTAAAGTACAGAAATGAAACAAGCTGAAATACATTTAAAAATGGCTGAAAATACAGAAATGAGAAAAGCTGAAATGAACTTGAAACAATTGCAAAAAAACTGAAATGGGAGAAGCTTCTATGAATTTGAAATCACAGAAATAATAAAAGCTGAAATTAATTTCAAAAAGATGCTTAAAATACAACACGCTGAAATTATTCTAAACATTGCTGAAAGAATAGAGAAAGCTGAAATACATAAATGAGAAAAGCTGAAATGAACTTGAAAGAATTGGAAAAAACAGAAATGGGGGAAGCTTCTATGAATTTGACAAAATACAGAACTAATAAATGCTTAAATTACTTCTAAACATTGCTGAATCTTTTTCATTCAAACTAAATGAACTTGGTAAATGGACTTGTACACCGCTTTTCTAGTCTTTTGACTGCTCAAAGCGCTTTAATACTAGATGACATCTCTCACCCATTAATACACTGATGACACAACCTACCATACACAGTGGCACCTGCCCATGTGCACAGAATAAACAAGACAGGAGAAGATCCTGGCAACAAGTCAAAATAAAATATAAAAACATTTTGCAAATAGTGTAGAAATTACCAAGAGCTTTGTGGCGATCCCATCAAAAACGCCCCTGGTTACCTCCGGATAAGTTAACTGTCATGTCTTGATGATGTCATAGAGATGCGCGGTTTTGTGAAATAAAGATGGACGCATACAGCGCCAATGACTAAAATAAGTACTACGTGTTTCACTTGGACAATTAAATGTTAGTGGACACACACAAATACTACAGCCCCCATCTCGATTACAATTGTTCACTCCTCAGTGCGCAGTTTCGCCCACCAGCGGACCCCCTCCTCCCCCCTAACCCCGGCTGGTCCACCGTAACTTTTGACGTGCTTATTAACTGACGGACCTTCTTGCGGTCCGATGAAGGTTATTAATAGTATATCAAGTTGACGCTTTGTTGCATAAAATAAAGACCAAACGATCTCCTGTCATTCGCGTAAGAAAACAAACTCACGTATCTGCAGCTCAATCCCCGAAGGAACAACGTCACGCCACTCCCCGTACCTTTTGACGTGCTTATTAACCTACGGACCTTCTTGCGGTCCGCGAAAAGGTTATTAATAGTATCACTCGCGTAAGAAAATAAACTCACGTGCCTGCAGCTTAATGACAACACCGAAGGAACAACGTCACACCCACGGTTTAAGTCTCCAGCGGGGAGTAGCCTCGTTAGCAGTATAGCTAGCTAGCACTCTAGTACTTATGGCTCTCACATGTCTCAAATATCTTACGGTCCAGCCTCCACATTACTTACGGTCTGCTCATCCCGGGTCTCCGTCCCAACTCACGACACGCACGTCCATACGTACTGTTATCTAACCACGGTTAAACCTGCACGTCCATACGTACAGTTATCTAACCACGGTTAAACCTGCACGTCCCTGAGCTACGTCTTTATGGGCATCGATCAACAGCTGGTCGCTAATTAGCTCACGGCGAAGAGAGTGAAGAGATTTAGACAAAATCCACACCTCAAACAAATGCTTCCTGAAGCAAAACTATATGGGGTAGCCAAAAAATAATGACATTTTGAGAGACCCAAGACCCTACCAAACGCATGAGTGTAGTTTTTATGTCTCTATGTGTGTTCTAAAACTGCTCAAACAGCCGTTTACAAAAAGTGTACCGGCTGTGTGTTTTTTTTTTTAAATGTCGCCAGATTTGTATGGAAGCTTATGGGGCTCGGGGCAGACTTTGTCTCACAATCAGGCTCCTCACGCAAAAAGTAAATAACTCTGAGATTCCAAACTTATACGAGTCCAACCAGCACAAGCACGGCTAATGTTTTCTTTTTAAATGAAGGCTGAAAAGTGAATATTGTGGCCGTAAAGATAAAAGTGCCTCTTTTTTTTTTACTGAATCCTGACACGGCGCTCACTCTAAATCGCGGGACAATCCGGAAAACTCCACTCTAAATTCGAAAGAAACCCCAAAACTACTGAAACATAATTAGTGATTATGAAAAAACTATAATAGATATCAACAAGCTGTTTTTTTTAATGAAATTGTTAAGACTTGTGGCAACATTTTAAAGTTTAAATGGTGTCTCTAGCTGAAAGATTGGAAAAGCTGAAAAAGTTGAAAGTTGAACAAGTTTTATGAGGATTTGAAAATTTAATCCATTGGAAACCATGTTAAAAAGTTTGATGTTTTTAATTTATATTAATTCAATTATAAGAGCTAAAAAGCTGAAAAGTCATAGCAGACCTCTCCTGAATGAGCTGAACATTTTAATATTTGAACGGTTTAAATAGCTGAAAGTGTGAAGGAGTTGAAAGGGGGCGCGGAAGAAATATAATAAGTTGAATAAAGATTCAAAGAACAATACTTGGAATGCTTCAAGCATTCCAACTAATTAGAAGAACAATACTTGGAATGCTTGAAGCATTCCAACTAATAAGTTGAATAAAGATTAGAAGAACAATACTTGGAATTTTTGAAGCATTCCAACTAATTAGAAGAACAATACTTGGAATGCTTGAAGCATTCCAACTAATTAGAGTGAGTCAAAGGCAATCACACACAGGGCAGTGAAAAGCAAGCAGAGTGGAAAACGACAGAGGAGAGCTGGGAGGAAAGAGACTGCAGGAAAAGAAGCTTGCAAAGACTGGAGAAGGAGCCGGTGAGCTTTTTACTGATAGAGATTATCATTATCAATTCTCGGCGTCAAGTACAAGAGAAATGCTATATACTTATTGAAATGTGTGGTTTGAGAGTTCAAGCTGAAAGTGATTGGACAAATTGTGTGTATTAACTTGGGTTAAAAGCTGCAAATATTTGTAGGGTAAAGATCACCATTAAATAGTGTTAAAAATGTATTTATGTTGTTTTGGGGTACTTTTGACACAGGTTTGCTTCTACTCACTTTAGGTTAATTTCCAATAGATTCAAATTAAGTATGTGATGTTGGGTATGTGAGTTGATTATGGTTTTTTGGGTATATTTCTTGACCTTTTATTTTGTGTTTGTAAGGTTTTTCACCTGGTTTGACCTGGACGATTTTTTAAGAATAAAAAGCAAGAAAGCAAAAAAAAAAAGAAAGTCCGATTCTTGTTTTTTTTTAGTGGAACCCAGTGTATACTCCGTGCAAGCTGCCCTTTCAAGTGGGGAGCTGCAGTTTTTGAACCTCACAAAAGTGAGAACTTGACACACATTATAAGTTACTGCATGCTTAAAGCAACATTGTAAAGTATGGTACTGTGTAATATACCTGGAAATGTTACTCCAGAAATGCCATAAGTTGCAGATGAATTGTTATCTTGTTTATAATGTCATAAGTAAACAATCTATAAATAAGGGTTCTCAAAGCATGCTGCTGTTATCATTATTATTATTTTGTCACTTTTTTATTATAAACCCAAATTACACACTTTGCCTTTTCCCTAAAGTCTTTGTTCTTCCCACCTCACAGGTTCCTGTGGATGGAGGTTACATCTGAGGGAGGTTGTCCCTGCATTTGTCCTGTCTTACACCTGGCGTACTACTCAGAATATTTGAATAATTTCTGTCGTAGGAATTGAACGTACTGTACATCTTTAAGTTGTTCTTTCTGTACACACCTACTCCTCCGCTGTTCTTCCTTAGGTTTCGTCCATTTGAAGAGAGTTTTACCTGTGCCCATGTGATGGTTTTGGGATGTTGCATGTCTACAGACTGTAAAGCTCCCTCAGGCTTAAATTTCATTTTGGGTTGAACAAAATAAAATAAAATGATTTGAAATTGTAATTAAGATGTTGACTAGAGAAATCAGCAACTGAGGGGTGTTCTGCGCATTCTGACTCCCTTTACACAAAGAATCATTAAGTGACGATGAGGGAGACTGAGCTGATTTCTGGTATACGATCCCGGTACTAGTGACTCAGAGTCAGATCTTGTTACAGAATCTGAAAATGAAGAGCCAATGAATTCAGAAAAATGGTTTACAAACACAAACATTTCAACTGACTGGTTTGTGTTGTTGGTGCACTTATAATTTCATAGTTTATTTTCCCAAAATATATTTTATTTTTGTAATCTGTTTTATATAGGAAAAGTGTTTAGTGTTATATTGATATTAATAAATACAAATTAATCAAATGTGTTGTCCTTTGTTAAGGGCTGTTGACATGACAACTGTGACTGTGGGTAACTTGTACTTTTCCAGCGAGCAATTTATCCGTTGAAAAGACGTTGAATAGACGTCTATGGCCCAACGTTGAAGATACGTTGAAAATTGGTTTAAAAGTGAAAGTTGTTTCAACGTCTATTCGTAGACGTTGATAAAACGTCTATGTTTAGACCAGTTTTCAACGTGATTTTTAATATCGGTGGTAAACGTACAAACGTATTTAAAGTCACGTTGATATGTGGTCTAAACATAGACGTCTTTTCAACGTCTATTCGTAGACGTTGAAACAACTTTCACTTTTAAACCATTTTGCAACGTCTTTTCAACGTCGGGCATAAACGTCTATTCAACGTCTTTTTCACCCAAAAAATGCTTACTGGGATGTGGCTCTTAAGACCCTCTTTCTGCTTGCTATTTCTTCCCTCAAGAGAATTGGAGATATGCAAGCCCTCTTAGTGGCCCCTTCATGCTTGGAGTTTGCACCCGGGACGATGAAGGCGTTTCTACGTCCTTCCCCCAGCTATACTCCTAAAGCGCCGTCCAGTTCGGTCGGGCCTATCGCTCTGCAGGCTTTCTGTCCTCCTCCTTTCCTGACGTCGGACCAAGCGAAGCTGATCCTCCTCTGCCCAGTTAGGGCTCTAGACTCTTACGTCCACAGAACTGCCCTGTGTAGACGTTCGTAACATATGTAACCTTAGTTCCCTGAAGGGAACGAGACGCTGCGTGTCTATGCCATACTCCCGGCATGCCCGTGGCACTTGATACGGCCGTTCAGAGATGAATGGGCTTGTGTTTCGGGGCCCTTTGTAGCCTCCTGGTCCTAGCGTCGCCTGCCTATGACGTACCAGCTCGCCATTGGTTAGATTTCACACGTGCTTCATGACAAGGTCACACACGGGCGTTCCCACAGCGTCTTTACGCAGCGTCTCGTTCCCCTCAGGGAACGAAGGTTACATACGTAACCGAGAGACGTTCCTGCTGGTTAAGTGATAGAATTCATTCCTGTACTTGTTGAAATTATAGAATGTCTTCTGAACCCTGGCTTGTTAATGTTAACACGAGAGTTTAAGTACTAGAGTTTTAATTAATTTCATAAGGCACTTTATTGTGCTTTTATTAACATTTTTTCTACTGTGCCAACTTTTGTCAAATTTGGGTTACGGATTTGGGCTGTAATATGGGTCCGTCTGTCTCTTAAGTCATTGGGAGGACCATGCGCCAAATTAAACAGTTGAGAAAGGGACTGAAAGATGTGATGGTATGGCCCCTGCTGACATCTAGGCCAGATGTTGCCCCACTTCTTTTCCCCAAAATGGCTGAAATGCAGTTCACACCCCAGGTAAGTCAGTAATTTAGTTATATTTGTGACTTAACTTGATGAATTTCATGTATATTTTCAATGACTGAGCTGGCTATTTTTCAATTTTCCAAGAATGTGCTCTGCATAGTCCTTCACCAAAATAAGTTCTCCCTTTTAAAAACTACAATTATTGTTTTCTTAAAGATGCTCCTAGAAAAAATCACATGGCAAGTTGAGGACAGTGATGATAAAGACTTTGACACCACCTGCCGCATCACTGGCTTTCTAAGGATGTTCATTGAAACAGGTTTAAACCTAATTTCTCTCTTTACAAATGCTTCTATGTCTCATGGATAGATACGTTCAAATAAAGTTGAACTAAATGTCTTCAATTCATTGTATGACTTTTAGCTTCACCGGGTACCCTGGTCCAGCTGCTGACATTCTGGGTTGGCTGGGAGATGCTTCCTCCTGAACTGACAGTGGAGATTTCTGTGGGAACCCGTTTTTTTTCAGACAGATGTCAATTAGGGCTGGGCAAAAGTTCAATATTATATTACTATTGTGATTTTGAAGTGGAATAATGTTACATGGTAAGTTTCTATTATTTGCCTTAAACCACTTAGTCATTATATCCACATTATGATGGTGTCAGGATTCCACCCTCATCCCGTTCAACATCGCCTCCCACTCAATCCCATTCTCCTCCTTCTCATTCAATCACCCGATCCCGGTCAGCTGACTAATCACCTTCACCTGAGCCTAATCACCAGCACTCCTTTATAACCCAACATGCATCACTCACCCATTGTCTGATCTCGTCATTCCATGACTACACTCTCCGAGCTCACTTCCGTGTCTTCCCAGATACCTTCCGGAAACTCCATTCGTCATCATCAGCTGTTCACCACCTCCATCGGCATCTTCATCCGTCACGGAGCAAGCAGGACTCTTCGCCTTTCAGTTAAGATTCTCCATCCACCCTGTGTCTTACAACCTACTTTCCTCTCGACGTCTGCATCGCTGCAACAATAAAACTGCATTTGAAACTCACCCCTCTGTTCCGTGTTTCAATACCTGACAGATGGTTATTTATCAGAAATTTAAATGTGGAATATACTTTGTGAATGAATCAATTGTCAACCATACAATATCGTTGAGGTGTTTGGTCAAAAATATTGTGATATTTGATTTTCTCTATATTGCCCAGCCCTAATGTCAATGCCTACACTGTTCAGATGAATTGACACAAGTTCAGTGTCTTTGAAAAGTTTCATTCACACACTGTGCAGTAGTTGACCTTTTTTTAAAATTTTATTCTGCATATATATATATTTTAAAGGAAAGCAAACTTTCAGTTTTTGACTGCTTGTTCTAACACAACAAATAAAAACATGGGTTGGACATCAGTCTAAGATTGTTGATAACACTTCCACAGTCTCTACATATAGTCTAAGTGCCTCAGTAACAAACTCCTGGAGCTGGCAAAATTGCAACCTCTTCATCTGAGAGCTCACGGGCCAGCTGAACCTCAGGGACTGACACAGTGCCTCCGTGAAGGCTGTGAGGTCCGTTCCAGACGATCCCATACTCTTCAGGAATCTGAATAGATGACAAGCATAATCAAACTTGTACTTAAAAATAGTTTGACATGTCCTTACACAAGATTGTTATTTTTGGTGACCAAGTCAGTGAGAAATTGTTAGTTATTAAAATCAGTTTTGTAAAATAATACAGCTGTAGTATGCACTGTAGAAACTACAGCTCACAGGTTGATCTTTAAAAGTTTGGGAGATTTTAAAGAGACAATAATCTATAGTAAATTTTCCATTTAAAGTACCACATTTAGCACAATTTTTTTCCTTCCATAATTCCTTTGGGGAAACACTTTAAAAACGTGTTTAAAGTTGATTGTTAACCTCAGTAGGATCCTCCTCAGGGCCTTGCTCTCTGTAACTTCTCCAGAGTTGCTGTGGTGACTGATTCTTTTCAGTTCTCAGACCGTGAAAGTTCCAAGCATCTCGAAAAGAGTCTAGGCTTTGCTGAACCAGTGGAACATCTGGTGCAGAGCGAAAAGATGGACTTTTGTTGTCTGGATTCAGTGTTCCCTGATCTTCCAATGAAGTAAAGATATGATAGAAGAGGTCCAGGGAATGTTCATAAACATCTCTTCACCTCCTCTTTATTTGTTATTTGTTTAGGATAAAATTAACAAATTGTTAATTTATGTGACATATACTATATACTGCTTCTGATCATGAATTCTGCTACATCTGCATTCTCTCCCACTTTATCAGACCATACCCTTGATGGCAGCCCATATTGCTCAACAGCGGCGATAAAACTCTGTAAGACCGTATGAGCTCTGTTATTGCCAGCCACAGTCAGGTAGACCAACCCAGTCTCCAAAAAAAGCGTGAAATGGCTACGTTGGTCCACCGTGATAAACGTAGTCATTTTACGTTTTCCCCCAAAATAACGTTACTATGTTACGTTTCTTTTGGCCCATTCATTTACATTGCTTTGCAAATAGGTTACGTGACTATCAAGTTTCCCGTTAGCGAAAAGAAAAACATGGCGGAAGGTCAGCATAATCTCCGTGAAAAACACAATATTTTAAGAAAGCATCAGCATTTGTATGCATTTCGATGGCATTTCTAGCGAGAAGTATGCGTTATTCTTTCATCTTCTATCAGAGACTGTAGAAGACCTTCCGTTTATTCGTTTCGGCGAAGATTTGAGTGTCTCTTTGGGAAAGCGTGGCTACGCAACGCCTTTAACGGCGCATTATTAAAAAAACACTTCCAGTGGGGGCGTTAGCGTAAAGAAGCGTTCAGCGTTAAAGCCACTAATCGCCAAACAAAACAAACTCAAAGCACTCGAATCACATTATGACTTTTTAAACATAAATTCCCTTATTTTTATAAGTTAGTAACGTTATTTTGGGGGAAAACGTGAAATGACTACGTTTATCACGGTGGACCAAGGTAGCCATTTCGCGCTTTTTTTGGAGACTGGGTTTGGTAGTGTTAGGATATTCCTTATCCACCCGAGTTGGTTGATAGAAGAATCCACTGCAGGAAATTAGTTAAAAAGTTTAACATTTATTTAGAAGAGAAAAAGTTGTACATGAGCAATTCTCCGCAGATATATCTGGAGACAATGAAATACGTATCGCAAGCAAATCCCTTCCAAAGTCCGCCTGCCTTCTGACACTGACCTGTTTTAATCCCTCTGGTGCCCTTGAACGTTGGTTCAACTCAGTTCATCCTTCTGTAACAAACGCCTTCCCCGAACAATGAGTGTCTGGTACTCTCTCCTGCAGCCTTCGGCCTTGCCCTGAAAATGGGTTCAAACTGGCTCTCCCTTCGGTCGCAGGTGTGTTATCTCAGATAATATTTTATCTTCATTTTTCCTGTGCTCTCTCTTCCACCATTCACATTGTCTGCCTTATAAGGACCGATCCGGTCACGCCATCTGTCCTACAAGCGGACATCTATTCTACAAGCTAAAAAGTAAGTACAAGAAGACACACACAGAGAACCCCACATCCCACAGTAGACCACTAAACGACTGAATCCATCCACCCCACAGCGGACAACAAATCTCCACCTGTTGCAAACACATGAAAAGATACAACTTTATTGAAAAACAATTGAAATGAAACATCTAAATCGATGCATTGTTTATCTGCTAATATCACTTACCTGATGAGCTTAGGGTGGCCATCTATATGCCACAAAGAGTTTGGGCCAGGAACAAAATACTGCCGTTGCCTTAATACATGCAGCCTCAGACGTCTCATGTAGAGAGTCCCTCTGCATCTACTCTGCGTAAAGACTCTTGCAGTCTTGAGACTGAGGAGAGGAACATCCAGACAGCTGAGAATATTACTGTCAGATATTTTTCCACCCCTATTAAACAGGAGGCTAATAATCACAGGACATGTCTATCCTGATGATAGAAGTCAGCTGTCCTGAAATGTGTGTTTCTCTTCTATTATACACATTCTAAATCTCATAGGCGATGTCTTTCCATAAGCGGGCTTCCTTCACCTTTCAAAAG
Source organism: Pungitius pungitius (assembly GCF_949316345.1). Classification (NCBI taxonomy): domain Eukaryota; kingdom Metazoa; phylum Chordata; class Actinopteri; order Perciformes; family Gasterosteidae; genus Pungitius; species Pungitius pungitius. The sequence continues at coordinate 9,390,048 of NC_084906.1, forward strand.
GGCAGAGCTCCGAAATAAAAATACATTTAAATAATAATTAAACCCATATTATTATACTCACTTGGAACACACACACCTCTTGCATTCAGGTGACCACGCATTAGCTTGTAGCCGGTGTTTGGATGACTTCTGTGAATTTCACTTACAATATGGTCCAACTCCTTATCATTCACAGCTGAATAGAGATCTGTATTTCTGTAGAAACAAAAAAAACACAACATCAAGGTCATATACGTCATATTTTTTCAGAGTGTATGAGAGCAGCAATTCATAAACCGAAATCTCATGAATTTAGTGTAAATACCTTAAACTGTATTGTTGCATGTGCCTCCTGATGGTACTCTTGGACACTCCGAACATCGCTGCAATCTCAACTGCGGGATCTCCACAAAGAACTTGATGCTCCAGAACTGCACTCGGCATACGCCCCGGTCCCTGTGTGTGTTGGGCCTGATGCACCCTGGTACCGTAGAAGCGATGGACAACTTCTTCTAGATTGGCAATCACTCTGTGGTCGATATCTTCGACGGAAAGTGCGGAAAAGACTCCAACTTCAATAAGTTCCTCTGCTTTACTAGCTACATGCTCTGATTCAGCAGGTTCTGCTTCTACATCCTCTGTTAAGTTTAAAATGTCTCTCACCAACTCCCTGGAAAGTTCATGGAGATCCTCCATGTTTTTATCCAGGTACTCTACTTTAGACCAAAGCAATGGATCAGACTAGATTCGCGTTTGCCCCGCCCACTGACTTTGATGGGTCAATTGGACAGTTTTAAGTAATTCATGAAGCTGCAACGCAGGATCATGAAATGTAAATAGTAAAATAGTTATATATGTATTTTACATCAAATGAATCGGTATTTTAATTAATTAATGACGCATTTAAGTGCACATTTATGTATTTAATTCTAATTTTAATTAATTAATGACACATTAAGTACGCATTTATGTATTTAATTATAATTTTAATTAATAAATGACACATTTATTAAGCCTTTAATTCTCTTGCTGGAGAAGACCAACTGTTTATTAAACGTCCTCTGTTACCTGTGAGCGCGCAGTGACCGGGGGTCGCACTGCAGGCTGGGTGGGCATACGGGACTCCGTGGCTCTTGCAGGCCCCTTCTCGCTCTTGTCCCGCACTATGAGTGACTCCGCGTTTGTCCCGGGGCGCGCGCACAGCCTCTTGGCTTGGAGAGCCTCCGTGTCCTCATCGGCGCTGACTTTATTCGTTGTCGACGTTGTGGAGCCCGTGGCGCCCACAATGCTATTGAGCGTCGCTATGGAGACGGCGCCGATGCAGTGGTTGGTGTAGGTCTTGGAGAGCTTGGCAGCGCGCGACAACATCTGCATCCTTGTGCCCAACAGATTCTTACCGATAGCTTTATTCTCGTACCACGCCACATCCGTTGCAGAGCAGTGGTCCCGCGGCCGCTGGAAGAACGCCCTGCAGAGCGGGTTCCGTTTGGACGCGTAGCGGACGAAGCTGGCGTACGGACACAGCTCCGAGCCGGTCTCGTACATCCGCGGCAACGTTTCCTCGTCTGGGTCCGGACGCTTCTTGTTCCAGGCGGCAGAGCGGGACTTGTGGTGCGGTCCGAGAGCTTTAAAATAGACAAACTTTCTCCCGTCCTCATCCACCGCCTGACCGAACGAATCCTCTTCCAGTTCCCGCTGGTTCTCCCGGCCCCTGGTGCAGAAATACATGCAGGTCTCGAACCACACTTTGTTGAGCAGCCCGAACGGCGTATCCGCGTGGAACACAGATGACTCGTACAGTTTCCGCAGGTCCGAGCGCGTGATGGCTTGTTTCTGCACCACGCGACCGGCGCCTTGCTCCTCCAGCCTATGACTGCGGCCAGTGGCGCTACGAAGCTCCGGGTCTTTAGTGAGGTCCAGTGTGCGGCAGTAGGGCGGCTCGTTCAGGTACCGATTAAGTGAGCTCCGGATGCTGATGAGGGACGACTTGCTGTACAACTGTCCACTTTTGGAGCGCGCCTCCGCGTAAAAGGAGCGCAGCACCGTGCAGAGCGCCTCCTTTTCCAGAGTTTCAAAGTCCACTCTTTGGGATTTCTCGCTGAGGTACTCCCTGAATATCCTCACCGCATACCGTGTGGCCAGGCGGGTGTTTTCGCTCAGCTTGTTTCGCTCTGACCGCTGAAGGTGTCCTTCCAGGTGAGATTCCAGCCCACCGGACCCGCTTCCAAAGGGATCCGCCTCCACCCCCCCCTTCTCGGTCCATAATCCGCATAACGACCGCTTGCATCTCAGTGACGGAACTGATGGAGCCCAGCACATTGCCCCCTGACTCCCACTCCAGCTCCACGCCATCTCCTTCGGACTCCTCGTCTTCTTCCTTCCGAGTGATCTGGACCTCTTGGATCTCCTCTTTATTCCCCTCCTCGTTATCCCCTTTCGCGTGCCTCTCGGGGCAGCTCATCCGATCCCGCTCAGTGTCTACGCTGGCAGGCATTCTCGCCATTTTTCGGTCGTGAAGCAGTCCTCCGGCAGCGCGCATGCGCTATATTGGACCGCAAAGCCTTTTGTGTTATTGACCTTCAGCCGTGCACGCGTTTTTTAAGGGGAGCGAGCGCAGCAGGAGGGTAAATTTGGATGCGCGCTCCCTGTCAAAAGGCTGCAATATTGGACTGCATATAGGACCAGAAACATGCAGTGTTGTGCCTGAACGCGTTCATTGAACGATAGTTCATGAACTCGTTCATATTTTGGGCGAACTAATTCAAAATTAGATATGAAGATTAAATCTGATGCATAGCTTCAGTGTTAAAACTGATAAAATAATTGCTGTCTGTGGTTCTGGGGTTTGGCAATAATTTTGAAAAATAATAGCTTGCAGCATCATATGGAAAAAAAGAACTGAACTAGTTCATTTTTTGGAACTGTGAACTTAGTTCAAATATTTTGAAGTTTGAACTATGAACTGAACTTTGAACTAGTTCATGTAGAAAGTGAACTTTCCCAACACTGGAAACATGAACATGCCGATGTGATGTGATGGATGACAGGACTGCAGGAGTGTGACCTATCATCACAAGACAAACACACGCTTTTCTTATTCACGCTTGCAAATGTTTGTCATGAGTATTAGTGCATAATTTAGACTACAAATACATTTATTGAATAAACGTGGAACCAACTTGTTTCATAGTACATTTACTCTATTCTGAAAAATACATTTTACAATGTTTCACTGAGGAACAGAGCAGTATCATCAACATTTTATTTTGTTATATTAAGACAGATGTGTACAGCTATTTCAAGTATAAAGCTGCCTGCTGTACTGCTTCGAATGAAGTAAATATGTATGATGCTGGCTTAAGTGTGTTTGTGTGAATGTGTGTTCAGCTTTGGACTTTGTGGTGCAATGTGATTATGAAAACATACATAAGTGGAACTCAAACACATTAAATACAATTTTGTAACCATCACCACAGATTAGTTGTAGGGCTGTCGAAAATAGCGCGTTAACGGCGTTAATTAGCTGTTTGTTGTTAATTACGTCAATTTTTTTGACGCATTTCACGCATGCGTAGTGTGACAAATGATTCAGGTCAGGAAAGTGACTCTTCTTCTAGGGAATGCACTTCATCCTTTACAACACATTACTGCCACCTGCAGGCATATGTCAGGCCGTCAGGTTCAGCAAGTCAGAGACCCGCCCCCCCCCCGCCCCCGGTTCTCGCGCAGCAGAACAGAGAAGAAAAAAAGCTCCGCCCAGCAGAGCTTTGCAGCGCTGAGGTAGAGACCATCGGAGAGCCCCGTAATACTGTTCTGAAACATGCGGAGGAAGATAAGCCAATGCGATCTAAATCCTCCCAGGTATGGGAATATTTCACACTGAAATGGGGGGTGCTGGCGGATTTCTTTGCAGCGCCAGTCGTTCTAATCGCCGCGCTCAACTTCAAGGTGTAACCTTTATTATTGTTCGGTCTGAAACGGCGCGCCCAGTGACGGGTGGTACAGCAATATTGTTGTTCCGGTGGAAATCGGGAGAAAGGTCGGTCCGGGAGATTTTCGGGAGGGGCTTTGAAATTCGGGAGGGTTGACATGTCTGGTCATGTCTGGTCATCGCAGCCCTGGACCATCAGGAGCACAAACTCACAGCAGAGTGGGATAAACTGCAGAGGCTCGAGACCCTTCTAGAGCCATGCAGGGAAATCAGTCTGTAACTTATCAAATAACATTGCTTTGATTATTTGATAATAATCTGTGCATTATTTTTTTGATTATTTAAAAAAAAAATCAAATATCAATAACATGTATTTATGTAAAAAATAATAATGATGATAATAATAATGATGTATCTGTGTCCTGTTATTTATCTTTAGTATGCATTTCAGAAAGAAAAAATGGTTAGGATTCAGGTGTGATTAATCATGATTAATCCACTGAAAATTCTGATTAATTTGATTAAATTTTTTAATCATTTGACAGCCCTAATTAGTTGACATCCATATACTATGTCATCTGTCGGCAATGATGGAAATGATGCACAATAAAGGAATCAACAGCAGATATCAATGACATGCAAGGTCAGAGTCGTGCATTTAGTTGTTTGCAGTTTAAGGCCTGATCTTACACATACTTACTTCACATTATTACTTCTGTATCCATATTCAGGGCGAGCCTGGTCATAGAGAATAAATCGAGTTACATGGAAAACATTTACACGTGGCTTGATAAATTCGTCTTGCAAACATGCCATTTTCATGTACCTTTTCCAAAAAAAAAGCCAGTGTAGTAGGTTGGAAATGCTACAAGGTAGTTTTATTAAAACAGACCCCCACCCCCTTTTTTCGTTGTCAAGAATTGTACTTTCAGACGGCATTTGGGGGTATTGCACGATCACGTCAGCAGGTGGTGCTGTGGTGCTGCTGGGGATTGAGGGGAGAGAACGTAGCTTCAGACTCCGTTTATGTGCAGCACAGAATAAAACTAGCTCTGGCTTGAGCATGACATCAACGTGTGTCCTCTCTCTGTTGTTAATTCACATGTATGCTAAACTGTTTTTCTGTCCTTACCTACGAATGTTAATGCATTCAAATGTTTGTGATGTTGTAATATGACTGGAGATGTGTGACCAATGTAAGTTAGCTGTGTTTTGTAAAGAATTGCTCTGACGGATGTTGTAATGCTAACTAGCTAGTTCTGTCCGTGAACTTCAGTGTTACGCCGTAGTTGCTAAAAGTTAGTAAGACTGTGTGGAATAGATTAAATTCATTTCAATTTGCTCACAGTAGGTTGTGGAAATTGTAAAAACGTATTATTGCAATGCGCAGCTCAAAATAAAACTAGCTCTGGCTTGAGCTTGATATCAACATGTGTCCTCTCTCTGTCGGTAATTCACAGGCTACACAGTGCTTCTTAGCCTGTGTAACTCTTGCTGCCAGTCAAGATTACCCCTAGGTCTGGTGCCGGTAACACCAGGAACATAACATGTCCATTTCCACTGGTTACATGCACCCACACTTAAATAATAAACTTTCATCATCACAGAAAGCAACTCAGATGGGCTTAGGCAACAGACCTAGTAAGTTAGGTTAAGGGAAAGATTGTCGTTTAGATCAAAATACGTAAGTAGGCTATGTATGTCAAATAAGTCAAAGTTCACTTATCGTTTTGTAGCAGTAACCTCTAAACCCTAACTGACAAAAGCATTAGGTACTGTGTTTCCCAAAGGGCAGGGAAACAGACTTATCAATCCAGCAACTCACCCATCATTTGTGGCTTATTCACTCCCCCCTTTTCTTATTTAATTAGTCTCTATGCTCCCATTGACTTTTGGCAGTGTTTTTATTGTCTGCGTGGCTACATTTTTTTCTGCTTTTAAGCTTCTTTAAAAGTCCCTTCTTCTGCATTCCACACCATGAGAGCTGATCATCATGCATCTCTGATATTACCATTTTCTGGAGCTTGAAATTGACAATTTCCCCTACTCAATGTAAAAGTAATACTACATTGCGGGGGTAGTTCTTTAACGCTCTTGCTTTTCCAATTCATCATAATCTATGGTCAATATCCATGGAACATTTTTAAGAAGCTAAAAGCTAAATTTGTAATAGAAAACTCACAGTCCAACACAGTAATACAGTGCTCTGACACATTGATATTGCAGTTCATGCATGCCTTTATTCTGATGACTGGGATCTGTTTGAAAGTCAAATAGATAATTTGTGTCAAAGACTGATGCACAGTTATTTTAGCAGCTTATTAAAATAGTATCACATCATGCTCTGTGTCTGCTCACAGCTAAGAGCACTGGTACCTCCCCTGGGCAGACATAACCTTGTCATACAGGCTGCTCCTCGTGTACTGCTCTCATTGCTAATATATGAAAATCAGGAACTTCCTGTCTCAGTGATGCAGAAAAACTAGTTCATGCATTTGTTACTTCTAGACTGGATAACCGTATTGCCCTACAAGGCATCTGCGCTCCGTAGATGCTGGGCTACTTGTGGTTCCTAGAGTTTTAAAAAGTAGGCATGGGGCCAGAGCCTTCAGTTATCAAGCTCCTCTTTTGTGGAACCAGCTTCCACTTTCAGTCCGGGGGGCAGACTCGGTCAGTTCATTTACGATAAAGCTTAAAACGTTCCTCTTTGATATTGCTTATAGTTAGGGCTGGCTCAGGTTAGCCTGGACCAGCCCTTAGTTAAACTGCTCTAGGCTTAGACTGCCGGGGGACTTCTTAGGACACACAAAGTCCCTCTTTCACTCTCACACTCTCACTCTCTCCTCCCACAATCATCCATGTTTTATTAATGTACATCACTAATTAAGCTTCTTTCCGGGAGTTTTTTGTGCTTTCTCGCCTAGCAGGTCTCCGTGGATCATAGTTTCGTGCGGACCCCGGTTCTGACTCCTGGCATGGCTCTGCTGACACCTGCTGCTGCCATCATCATTACTTTATATATGATTCATATTACTGTAATCATAAACCAACATCTTTCTGCTCTCCCTCCCCACAGAAACCTCTGTGGATGGTGTTTGTTCCTGCAGTGGTCCTGCTGTACACCTGTTCTGCTACTTGCAATTACTTGTATCATTTCTGTTAGAGAAATTGAATGTATTGTACATCTTTTACATTGTTGATTCTGTACAGATGACATCCATTGCAGTCTGTCTCCTCTGACATTCTCCCTTCTTCCCTTTTTTTCCCCATTGAAGGGTTTTTTCATATTTTAGGGAGTTTTTCCTGTGCCGATGTGAGGGTTTCGGGACAGAGGATGTTGCATGTGTACAGACTGTAAAGCCCTCTGAGGCAAATTTGTAATTTGCGATTCTGGGCTATACAAAATAAAATGAATTGAATTGAATTGCTGTATGGACCACCATCACATAAAACATTGGGATGTTGAGTTATGGCCTAACAAAGAAATGAGCTAACCAGCATTATGTTAGGCACAACCGTTTTCACAAATCACAAATTAATGGTGAACTGTACTCTGAAAAAAAGAAAGATTGAGGGTTGTTAAATACACAAATATGCATTTAATATGCTACAAAATGCCCGCAAGACCGCAGACTTATTGGTCCACCATATTTTTAGGCTCCACGGCATCCCTGTGGACATTGTCTCCAATTGTGGTCCCCAGTGAACCTCCCAGGTCTGGAAGGCATTCTGCCGCACCCTTAACCAGGACCTGGAAGCCATGCTTCGTTGCGTTACGGCCGGAAATCCATCCTCCAGGAGTCCTCACCTGGCCTGGATCGCATATGTCCACAACAGCCATATATCCACAACGGTCATCTCCCCCTCTGAGGTCTCCACGGGCTACCAACCTCCCGTACTACCCAGCCAAGAGGCTGCAATTCCCGTCGGTTGAGAGCAATTACTGCCAATGCGGGAGAGTCTGGAGGGAGACTCGTGCCACTCTACTTCACTCCTCCGAAAGGAACAAACTACTGGCCGCACACCAGCCCCCACCTACCGGTCTGGCTCTCTGCTAGAGACATACCCCTATGCATTGAATCCAAGAAGCTCTCCCCAGATACATCGGTCCTTTTCCCATAATTTCCATTATCAACCCAGTCAGTTAAACATATGCGCCCTCCCCCCCCCGGGTCATCGGCATTGGTCCGGTATACACTGTACACGGTATCCTGGATGTCCATTGGAGAGGCAGGGGTTACCAATACTTCATAGACTGGGTGGGGTATGGCCTAGATCAGTGGTTCTCAACTGGTGAGTCGCGACCCACTAGTGGGTCTGGATCCGTTTTTAGTGGGTCACGGGCCGTTGCATGGGAAAATAAAAAATAATAATAATAATAATTCATGTGATTTTATTTTGAAGGGACTTTTTCTAATGCAGCGGAGTGTCGGTTGTTTTGCCGGCTCGTCCGTCCATGTTTTGAGTCGGCCCCCCCCCCCCCGTAGACAGATCGATTTGGGTCGCGGCTTGTCATTAAGGGGTGATGGTGGGTCCCGGAGCCAGACCAGTTGAGAACCACTGGCCTAGATGACCGATCGGATTATGGATACGGAGCTGATCTGTTCTTTTCACCACCAGCAGCCTGGCGGTTCGCCAGGAGGCTCCCGTTTAGGGGGGTACTGTGAGGATTCCTGTCTAACCCTGGTGTTTTTCCCTGTTTTCCCAATATTCTCTCCTCATGTTGATGTCATTCCCCTGTCTGTTTGGTATTGTTTTGCCATGTGCTTGTGTTATTGTTTCTGTGTCCCCAGTAGTGTCATCCATGTCCCGCCCATTGCTGCACCTTCCTCCATTGACACAGCTGTCTCTCATCTCCTGTTTTCCCAGCCAACATATACAGGACTGTCTCAGAAAATTAGAATATTGTGATAAAGTATGTTTGATTTTGTTTTGCTGTTATAAATCTTTTTTTTTACTTGGTCTGAGGAAATATTCTAATATTTAGAGATAGGATATTTGAGTTTTCTTAAGCTGTAAGCCATAATCAGCAATATTAAAAAAATAAAAGGCTTGCAATATTTCAGTTGATTTGTAATGAATCCAGAATGCATGACATTTTTGTTTTTTTAATTGCATTACAGAAAATAAAGAACTTTATCACAATATTCTAATTTCCTGAGACAGTCCTGTAGATACTCCTGCTTTCCTCGACCGAGTCAGTCCATCTGTTAACCCCCCCGGTATCTCGGCCCCATGAAGGGTCAGCCCTTCCTATAGGCAAACAAGGCGACCACCTAGGGTACCAAATTTGTAGGGGGCGCCCTTTAGTGGTGCTCGTAAGCATACATCTTTCTCTCAACAACATTGATTAAGGAAATATGGTGAAATAAAACCTTCATCATTAAAACAAATAAACATGGCGTCCCCTCCCACATGGAAAGAATGTGGAATGCGGATATATTCACATATATGAAACCTACAGTATATGCAGTATATATGTATGTAGCACCCGTCCCATGTAACTATATAGTACTAAGTAAATCTGCTAGGTTGTAGTAGTACTATGGGCGGGGCCCTGGGTTCACTTGTAAATATAATGGCGCAATTACCTGGTCTTATACAATTTGTCTTATAATTATAGATCCCTTATTTGGTAAACTAATAACTGGCGGTGCCTCCAATAGAATTTAATCAATAAAACAAAAGGTTAATGATTCTTATTAAAACCTTTTATCATATGTTTTAATGGTGTATTACCACTTTTACCTTTTAACCAGCTCTTAACCGAACACTATTACACTCAACATGGCAAACACACTTCAAAGGCATTTACAATTTGGCAAAACAGTTTGGCATTTATTACACTTGAAGATCAATATAATATGCCCCCCACTTTCTCACACCCATGACACACAAAACCCTCGTTGCAGGCCTGAGTCGATGCTTGGGAGCGTTGAGACCTAAAACTTAATGGCCGCTTCACTTGTTCACACAAGCAATAAACAAAAATAGCACGTGCAAGTTAGTCAGTACTCACGTCTCCCATACCCCATGCAAAGGAGAAGATGAGCGGAATCCGGGCGATGGACGGCAGGCAGAGCCCGGGAGAAAAAAACCCAGCAGCAAACAGTCTACCACCGGAAGCGCAGACGCGGGAAACCGTTCTCCTTAGTGGTCCACAGGAGTTTTTCCGATCCTCGTCTTAAATGTCCGTCTCCTGAATCAGCTAAACACACATCCATCTGCTACGTCATGTCGATCTAGCAACACTTGTCTCATCAACTGAATTCACAGCAAAGTTAACAGTATGAAAGCCGAGCTAACCTGTATTGTGCTTATGCTAATGGCTAATCGCGATTAGCATCATAACTTGTTTACACTACAACATTTAGTCACAGATAGCAAACAATACACAACCACATCATATTTACCTCGGGCAGGTCACCACAATCCAAACCATAGACTAACTGGTCGTCAGCCGTCAAGTTATTGATAGGATCTCCGCTTAGATCATTGCAACTTTACCTAACGGTTGTGGGATGTGGGGTTCTCTGTGTGTGTCTTCTTGTATTTACTTTTTAGCTTGTAGAATAGATGTCCGCTTGTAGGACAGATGGCGTGACCGGATCGGTCCTTATAAGGCAGACAATGTGAATGGTGGAAGAGAGAGCACAGGAAAAATGAAGATAAAATATTATCTGAGATAACACACCTGCGACCGAAGGGAGAGCCAGTTTGAACCCATTTTCAGGGCAAGGCCGAAGGCTGCAGGAGAGAGTACCAGACACTCATTGTTCGGGGAAGGCGTTTGTTACAGAAGGATGAACTGGGTTGAACCAACGTTCAAGGGCACCAGAGGGATTAAAACAGGTCAGTGCCAGAAGGCAGGCGGACTTTGGAAGGGATTTGCTTGCGATACGTATTTCATTGTCTCCAGATATATCTGCGGAGAATTGCTCATGTACAACTTTTTCTCTTCTAAATAAATGTTAAACTTTTAACTAATTTCCTGCAGTGGATTCTTCTATCAACCAACTCGGGTGGATAAGGAATATCCTAACACTTGGGGGCTCGTCCGGGATAGGAGTTTTCCTGCAGGGGGAATTCGGTCCAAGAGCTTTCACCTGCTGAACACTGCGTACTCCCAGGCTGGCCTCAAAACAAGGTAAGCAGAAACCTGTTACTAATTCTGCATATTGATTAATCTAAAATAAGGAGTACGTTGTGGATTGGTGGTGAAGGAACCAAATTGATACATGAGCAATTCGCTAAAGTTAATATTAAGGAAACCGGTAAAAGTGCACAACAATAGTACCGGCGAGTACTATTGGGTTTAGTAGGTACCGGCGAGTACCAAGGGATCTTCTATCCGACACAAATTAAAGGATCAGGGATCCTATTGGGTTTAGTAGGTACCGGCGAGTACTATTGGGTTTAGTAGGTACCGGCGAGTACCAAGGGATCTTCTATCCGACACAAATTAAAGGATCAGGGATCCTATTGGGTTTGGTGGGTACCGGCGAGTACCAAGGGATCAATGATCTGACACAAATAAAAGGATTTTGAATCCTAGTCTTTGGTTTGGCAACCCCATCAGTTCCTGACGAGGGCTGAAGTCGCTAGGTGAGTGTCCTGGGGATTTGAGGACCCCCGAAAACTGGTCTTTGGTTTGGCAACCCCATCAGACCCTGACGAGGGCTGAAGTCGCTAGGTGAGTGTCCTGGGGATTTGAGGACCCCCGAAAACTGGTCTTTGGTTTGGCAACCCCATCAGACCCTGACGAGGGCTGAAGTAGCTAGGTTGGAGTCCTGGGGATTTGAGGACCCCCGAATCCCAGGGTTGGAGTCCCTAGGAGTAAAAGCTCCTTAAATCCTGGGCTGCAGTCTCTGAGCAGCTCCTGTGTGTGTGTGTGTGTGTGTGTGGGTGCAAGCAAGCAGGAGAGTGAAAGAAAAAAAAAAAAAAAAAAAAAAAAAGAGGGGAAACTGAGAACATAGACGGTCCGAGAGGTTAATATAAACTTTCGGTGTAATACATTGATGACCGAGGGGTTAACATAAACTTTCGTTGTAATACATTGATTCTCGGAAGGTTAAGATAAACTTCCGTTATAATGCATTGATTTCGAAGGGTTAAAATAAACCTTCGTTACAATAAAAGAATTCTGGAAGTATAACATAAGTTCTCAGAACAAACGGGGAAGCTTGCTGGAGCTGCGGAGAACATTTACTGTGTCACACTGAGGTGACCAGCTGTCCGAGCGGGTTAAAGCGATATAACTGGGAACTGTTGTTGGAATGGAAGATGAATATGATCAGGAAACTGTTGACGGCGGCTGGGGGCCAGCGCCGGGGTATCGATGGAAAATAATAAACGACCAGCTGAGGCTGTTGTTGGTGGCGGTGGGTGGAGAGACCACCGGGAAAAAGAAGCATGAGGCTGTGGAGCGCACGCAACGCGCGGTGAGAAAGTTGTTAGAAAAGAAAGGCGTTAGTTTGGCAGACAGGCTGTCACTGGCGCAGATTTTGTGGGAGAAGGAGAGAGATTGTAGAGAAGAAAAGAAGGAGCTTGAGTCGAAACGCGAGAAGGCGAGTGTGTTGAAAAAAGGAAAACTTCGTAAAGAGATGGAGGATGTGGAGGACATGAGGTCCGCATTGTTTTCGTACTGGATAAAAAGTAAAGCCGTGGGGAGAAATAACCAGGAACGGTGTAATGAGGAAAGACCACCGGCATACGATGTTGAAATAAACGGTGTGAATTCGGCTTCTGCACCTGCTGGGTTGTATCCTGTATTAAATATAACGGGGGGAGAGTTGGAAGTTGAAGAAAGTGTACCACTGCGGGGTTGTCGGGGCAACGAGGTAACGGGGGAAAGCCGGCCTTTCGAAGCGCGTCAAAATCGGGAGGGGTTTAAAGAATGGACGGACTCACGCACTCCGGGGAGTAGGGACAGCTCAGAAGTGCAGCGGAGAAATAAGGCGGATAAGAGAAAGTATTTAGCCGGGGCGAATGAGCGGGTGAAAACACAATTGAGATACGGGGAATCACCAGACATGGGGGAGAGAGGAAAAAAAGGCTCTGCCTCGGCTCAGGAGGAGCAAAACGGGGAATGCGGGGATAACAGCGACCCAGAGATTCACGGGGAACCGGAAAAAATGTATCCGTTATTCATGTCTTCTCGAGGGGTTAATAAATACAAGCCGTGGTCGCTGGGAGACGTGTCTGCTCTAGTCGCGCAAATGCCTGCACCATCTGAAGGGGGAGATAAGTGGCTAAAACAACTCGATACGCTTACTAACGGACACACGCTGGCGCTCGGCGACTTTAGGGCTGTAGCAGCCAGATGCATGACCGCACATGATTTAGCGGACGTGGAAAACAGAGCGGGGGTGACCCGACAAGCCGATGACGACAGATTTTTGTATTTCGCGACGGAGATCGGGGACGCAATGCGCGAGAAATGGCCACTTCTAATGTCGACTAAAATACCAAAATTACCATGGGACGCGAAGAAAACCCCGCGCGCGTATTTGGACGAATGTAAAGAGACCTGGGTAAAAAGCACTAGCCATCATCCGGGAACGGAGGGCATACAGAGAGAATGGTTCAGACAGGCGGTGCTGGAGGGAGTACCAGAGGGGGTAAAAGCTAAAATGATCACTAATCCAGACTTTCCAGGAAGTGAATCTGCTGTGTGGGAAAGGAAGGAACAGGAAGTGAGCGAAAAGAAGCAGAAAGGGAAAGACGAGCGACAGATGACAGTCCAGGCTGCCCCAGCTGAAGGTAACGCCCCAGATTTGTATCCACTCCCACCATGGGAGGAGACGTCGTATGGGACAGCCCAGGGGTGGGGCCCAAACCGAGGGGGAGGTTACAGAAGTAATTACAGGGGTGGCGCTGGTCGGAGAGGATCATACGGTGGGGGAGGAGAAAGAGGCGGCTACCAAGGGAGAGACGCTTGTTTCAACTGTGGTATGGAGGGGCACTGCGAGTGTCCTAGCAAAAAGAAGAGACAGGGGAGGGGCAGGGGTGTCCCGTCTCAGGGGGCTTGGGCCCCCAATCCACATGCTGCGCCACCTAGGGGACAATACCCTGCACTGGAGGACTGGGGCTATGAGGCGGATGCCTCTCAGTGACACACCCCGATGGGAGACTCCGACAGCAGGGGCAGGGCAGACCCCATGCTGTCACTCACGGTACTGCAACAACAACTTCCGTTTCTCGTTGACACTGGGGCCACATACTCCACCATACAAGCAGCGGGCTCGTCTGCTATGTCCAAAGACAGTGTCAGCGTTATGGGATTCTCCGGGGTGTCACAGAAACTGCCTATAACAGTCCCCCTACCGGTGAAAGTGGGAAATCAGACATTGACTCACTCTTTTGTTGTCTCACCTCAAGTTCCAGTGAATCTTATGGGAAGGGATCTTCTCATCAAAACAGGGGCTTCAATCTTGTGCGGCCCGGACGGACTGAGTGTCACATTGCTGGATGGAACTGTGTTGCATTGCAATGACAATGGACAGACTAATGGCCAGTGGGTGATGCAGCCACTGCAACAACAACAGTGCGCAGACATTTGCTGGGGCCTCCTAAAGCCTGAGTGTCCTGACATCCCAGGGGTGATGGCTCTTTACCAAAAGTGGAAGCCTTGGATAACTCTTCTTGATCCGTATGTTTCTCCTCCTGACCCGCCTCATGTAACATTGTTCTATGATAGACAAGGGGATGATTGCTACTGGGATGAATTTATGGGGCACTTAGAGAGCACTGAGTGGGAGGTGACGTCCCAAAACCTCTATGTGGGCCCAGAAGGGGTAGCCGCAGCTGTTGTCCTCTCTCCTGATCAATTGAAATGGTATTTAATGAGCCAAGAGGCGGTGCCACATGTATCGCTGGCTCTGCATCCCAAACATCAGGCTAAAGACTTGGGTCCAATGACTAAACGAGCAGTGCTGCTAGATGACTGGGTGTGCACTCAACTGCCTGATGTTTGTTTTTCTCCTTCCGCTAAGATGTACAGAATTTCAGGGAAAGCGACTAACACTGTCATTTTAACGCACGAACAGGTGTCCAGAGACCACGGAAGGGAGAAGACCGACCATCCCCACACAGCTATCCTTCTTGAGAAACTTCCAGACTACCTCTGGTCTGAAGGCCCGACTGACGTAGGTTTTTGTAACACATGTAAACCAGTAACGTTTCAAATTCAAAAGCGACCCCCCATTTGGCAGTCCCAATACCCTCACAAGCCAGCCGCGGCAGAGGGGATCAGGGACACTATAGAGGGACTCATTAAGTCAGGAGTACTGGAGCCCTCTCAGTCTGCCTGGAACACGCCCATTCTTCCGGTAGAAAAGGCAGCAACTGGTAAATATCGCATGGCACATGATCTCAGAAAGATAAACGACATGCTGGTAACGACAACGGTACCCGTCCCGAACCCATACACTGCGTTGACTAGTCTAACACCACAACAACAATGGTTCACGTGCATTGATTTGGCAAACGCGTTCTTTTGCATACCCTACAGGAAAACTTGCGGGATGTATTCTCATTCACATATGGGAACAAGCAACTACGTTATACTCGGCTACCGCAAGGATTTGCTCTTTCACCTGGTATTTTCAATCAAGTGTTAAAACAAGCATTGACAGGTTGTCCGCTCCCAGAGGGCACGACGCTGATCCAATACGTCGACGATATCCTCCTCGCATCCACTTCAGCTGAATCCTGTGTGGAAGCAACAGACACCATCTTACGCTGGTTGGCCACGACCGGTTTCAAGGTCAGTAAGTCAAAGTTGCAGGTCGCCAGGCGGCAGGTTTCGTTTCTGGGGAGAGTGCTGTCAGGAAGCGGCTCAGGGCTCTCAGCCGCGCACAGGTCCAGTATTCTCCACCATTCGCGTCCACAGAATGTAAAGGAAATGCTTTCCTTCCTAGGACTCACGGGGTTCAGCAGACAATTCATTCCGCGTTATTCAAATCTCACTCAGATTCTACGTGCAAAGGTAAACGAGAAGGGGATGAGGAACCTCACTGCTGAACTCGATTGGGACCAAGAGGCGGAGGAGGCATTTATTACACTAAAAACAGAGCTGGCGCAGGCCGCAGACCTTGCAGTTCCAGATTACAGCGCGCCGTTTTACCTGGACGTTTCTGAAACAACAGGGGTAGTAAATGGGGTTTTGTTTCAGAAAAAGGGGGAGGGTAAAAGGAAGGTGCTTCTGTATATCAGTGCCATGATGGACAACATGGAAAAACGACACCATGAATGCACACAACACGCAGCAGGGGTTGCAAAGCTATTAATGAAAACAGCACACATAGTCATGGGCCACCCACTACACGTGCTAACAACACACAGCTTAGTAGCTTATGTAAACTCACAAACTTTCACAATGACGTCACTAAGACAAAGAAGGCTGAGCAAGCTGTTAGAAGCTCCAAACCTCACCTTCACACATGAAGGCATCAACATGGCTGATCACATGGGAGAGGGGGAACCACACCAATGTGAGTACAAGGTGGAGCTGGAAGCAAAAGCACGAACCGACTTAAAAAGCACACCACTGACACACTTTGATTGGCAATTGTTCACTGATGGCAGCTGCTTCAGACATCCACAACATGGGTTGCAGTCCGGATACGCGGTAGTCAGAAGTAATGGGGCTCCAAATGGTAAGTGCAGAAGAAGAGGGACAGTTGGGGCCACAACTTAATGAGGAGCAAATTGCAGAAGCCCAAAAGGGGGCGTCTCCACAGGAGAAAACGGTGTGGAAACAAAGAGGGGCTACGGAGGCTGGAGGCCTCTGGAGGTCCCCGGACGGTCGTCCAGTGCTACCACCTGAAATCAGAAACAGGTGTTTGCAGGAGGCACACGGGATGGCACATGTGGGACACAAACAGATGAATAGGAATCTTTGTCACTGGTGGCATCCGTTTTTGGCAGACATGACACGTGAATATGTTAAGACCTGTAAAATATGCATCACGTTTAACCCAAAACCGACGGTGAAGCCGGAGATGGGGGTGTTTCCGTTGACATTGGTCCCGGGACGGGAAATAGTCATCGACTACACTGACATGATCACCCGATGCGAAGGTAAAAGGTATCTCCTGGTATGCGTGGACGCCTTGACCGGCTGGCCAGAGGCGTGGCCCACAAAAAAAGAGGACAGTAAATCAGTTATCAAATGTTTGATAAACCATTACATACCAAGACATGGGTTCCCTGAGAAAGTCAGGTCTGACAACGGCACACACTTCAAAAATCATGACCTACAAGAAGTGGAGAGAATGTTGGGTCTGAAACATGCTTTTGGTACAGTATATCACCCCCAATCCCAAGGGAAAGTAGAACGCATGAACCAAAACTTAAAACAAAAATTGGCTAAAATCTGTGCACAGACAAATTTAACCTGGGTTCAAGCCCTCCCACTTGCATTAATGGCCATCAGAAGCTCAGTCAATCAGGGTACAGGTTTCACCCCATACGAGCTGACCACTGGAAGACAGTTTCCCGGACCAAGCGCAGGCTTGAAGCTCCAGCCTGACCCGGAGACACCAACAGGTGAGTATGCAAGTCATTATAACGAACTACGAGCTCTCGTTTCAGATTTTGCGGTCCAGGTGCGAGACAGAACCGGAGGGCAGAACACCCCTGATCCGCACACAACAGCCTGGGTCCTCCTGAGGGTCATTAAGAGGAAGTGGTCGGAGCCACGGTGGACAGGACCATACCAGGTGGAGGAGAGAACCTCACACGCTGTGAGGCTGAGAGGGAAAGGGGACACCTGGTACCACTGGAGCCAGTGCGCCCCCGCGGACGAACCGGGTCGCACTCTTCAGGACATCCTGACAACGCAGCAGAAAGAGACGGAACTGGGCACTGGATAGTGCCCGGACGTGCTCTCGGCGGGCAGTGACCGACAGACACCCAGTGCATGGTGTTCTGTGTTGACTGTCTACAACGAAAGAAGAAGACCAGCGACGAAGAAATGCACAATGCTATCCTCTCCTCTCCTCTGTTCTATCTTTCTCAATTCTCCGCAGTTAGTTTAGTTGAAATAGAGAATGTTGAGTACGCTTAATATTTCCATAATTGCTATGGGGGGGGTAACGGTTGTTATTGCATTAGCTCTTATATACTTAGCTGTCACAGGTTCCACCTTGTTTGTTTGAGTGTTATTACAGTGTTGATACTATATAGCTTGGGTTGTTTTTGGGTATATCTTTCTGTGAGTTGTTTGTGTAATCTAGTGGAAAGGAAGCGAGCCACAGTAAGCGACAGAACCAACACTTGGGGGTCCCTTCTCAAAGTCAGACACGAAAAAACAGGGCGTGGTGTAAGGTAAGAGGTTTAAAGGTCCGTGGGGAGGCCCTCCTCCATCAGTATTGAAGGGCGTAGAGGAGGAGGTCGACCCGGCAGACTTACTCCATTAGTTAGGGTGATCTCTGTAAGAGATCAAAAGGGGGAAATTGTGGGATGTGGGGTTCTCTGTGTGTGTCTTCTTGTATTTACTTTTTAGCTTGTAGAATAGATGTCCGCTTGTAGGACAGATGGCGTGACCGGATCGGTCCTTATAAGGCAGACAATGTGAATGGTGGAAGAGAGAGCACAGGAAAAATGAAGATAAAATATTATCTGAGATAACACACCTGCGACCGAAGGGAGAGCCAGTTTGAACCCATTTTCAGGGCAAGGCCGAAGGCTGCAGGAGAGAGTACCAGACACTCATTGTTCGGGGAAGGCGTTTGTTACAGAAGGATGAACTGGGTTGAACCAACGTTCAAGGGCACCAGAGGGATTAAAACAGGTCAGTGCCAGAAGGCAGGCGGACTTTGGAAGGGATTTGCTTGCGATACGTATTTCATTGTCTCCAGATATATCTGCGGAGAATTGCTCATGTACAACTTTTTCTCTTCTAAATAAATGTTAAACTTTTAACTAATTTCCTGCAGTGGATTCTTCTATCAACCAACTCGGGTGGATAAGGAATATCCTAACACGGTGAATGACTCTTCTCTCTCACTCCGCTACACTGAACCTGACCGTATACACCAAAGTCCCACCCCTTTTTTCCGAGAACGGAGCCGGATTGGCTGCACTGTCAGCACTAACCAATTAAACACAAACAAAACAAAGATTGACTACTGCCACCAAGTTAGACTGTCAGGGTAAACAAACGAGCTGAATCATGCACATAACACACAAACTATACTCATTTACATAAATGACAACCTTGAAACTGTAAAAATAAGGCTGTTATTGGAATAGCTTTAATTCAACTTTATCTTTTGCACCATATTTATACACACTTCTAACTTGGTTTTAAGAAAACTATTCACATCCTGATGTCTGAGTGAATTTTTGGGCCAGGGCTACATGTACATATATGTGCATATATGCGTATATATGCCACATATATGCGACCTATATGTGGCATATATGCTGCATATATGTGCATATATGCAACATAAAGGCTAAATTGTGGTGCCTATATGTGCATATACAGACCATATAGGTCTCCTGTATTGCTTATATTCACATACAGTATATATATTGTATTCCTAAAAACACTCAAAAACTAGTTAATTAATTACTGCCATAAACCCTTGTTTTGGAAATGTTAGCAGCAGTGGGCTGTCCCGCTATTTTACGTTACCGAGCAGCCCTCATTAAAGATTAAACAAAAAAGGGAGAGGACCCACTCCCTGACTATTTCTGTCTCTGAAAAACAACGTGTTTTATTTAGAATCTATGTGAGCATAATACATTCACCCGTTTTTTTAAGTGGTGAGACATCACTTGTTTATCGTGTCTGTTGAAAGTTGGACATGCGCAGTACCGAACACACGTGGCTCACTGGAGGGAACGTTACAGATGCGTATTAAAGCTACCTCGTCCAAGACGTTTTGAATTCGTATTTCATTGCAGGTTAAGTTGTATCCAATATCTCGTGTTTTTTAGTCATATACGTTTTAGATATTATATTAAATACCATTTGTTGTGTGTACACTGTTGCAGCCGAGCACGAGCTAACGTTAGCTAACTTGCTAGCTTAAACCGCTAACAGCATGGACGAACTTGATGACGTCACGACTTTAAGAGGTAACGAAGTCAAATATACATTTTTAACGAGGTTATTATTTTTACGTCATTTACTATGCACCAGTAACACCAAGACAAATCCCTTGTAAGTAAAAACCTACTTGGCAATACGTATGATTCATCAGAGAGGAAATTGGTTTTATTACAAACTGGATAAATTAAGCGTTATACTGGTTACTTGTTTGAATTAAATCCAGTTACTGGGGTGGATCTACTTTTATTATACTAAAACATTAACCTGAATAGCCACAACTTAAGTCAAGTCGCAAGAAGAAAGCCATTACTACGCAAACTCCACAAAGTATCCCACTTACGCCAAACCTCAAAACTTCTGGAACAGAGTAATTTGGAGTGATGAGACCAAAATTGAACTTTTTGATCACAACTATAAACGTTACATTTGGAGAGGAGTCAACAAGGCCTATGATGAAAGGTACACCATTTCTACTGTGAAATATGGAGGTGGATCGCTGATGTTTCGGGGATGTGTGAGCTATAAAGGCACAGGAAACTTGGTCAAAATTGATGGCAAGATTAATGCAGCACGTCATCATAAAATACTCGACTCATCTGCCCGGAAGCTGCGCATGTCACGGTTTGGGTCTTCTTTCTGTTTTAGTTTCATTGTAGTTTCATTCTGTTGTAGTTTCATGTCTCTTGTGTCCCTGGGTAACTTCACTTCCTGCCTTGTCCTGTCTTCCCCTGTGATTGTCTGCCGTGTCAATGATGGTTTCCACCTGTGTTCAATCACCTCCACCTCCCTTGTGTATTTAAGCCCTGTGAGTCCCTTGTCTGTTGGTGCATCTTTGCATGTCAATGTCAGAGAGTCTGTTATGTGTTATGTCAAGTCCCCATGCAAGTCCTTTGTTGTTGTTTTTTGCTATTATTGTTTTCGCCTCCTTCTCACCCTTATGTCAGTTGGAGTGATTTTGAGTTTCGTCCGAGTCCTCCCTCCATGCCCACGACCTCCATATCATTGAGCCACTCTGGGAGATCTCAAACGTGCAGTTCATGCAAGACAGCCCAAGAATTTAAAGGAACTGGAGGATTTTTGCCAAGACGAATGGGCAGCTTAACCATCTGAGAACATAAAGAGCCTCATCCACAACTACTACAAAATACTTCAAGCTGTCATTGATGTTAAAGAGGACAGAACATGATATTAAGAACTGGGGTATATAAACTTTTGATTAGGGTCATTTGGGTAGTTTCTGTTATCATTGTGATTTAAAAGAGTAAACACAGTTGTTTGATAATAAATGGTTTCACCCTACCACTAACCATGAGTGAAAGAAAAGTATTTAAATCCGGAGAGACTTGTTGAAGTTTGAACACTGCTTTATTATAACATGCATAAATATTGATATTGCAATGTGTCTGGGGCTTGGACTCCATCCTGCCATAGGATAGAACAGGGGCCGGGATGCTGAGTCGAGCTATATCCTCCCTTTGGGAGTCCAGACACTGGTGGTGGTGGTAGTGAATAAACTCCAATTTCCTGATGTGCCAGGTTTTGCTGTAGATTAGAGGTGTCAGGGGTGGTGGGAAACGGAGTGTTGTCAGCTTGATGGGTCCTTCCGGACATCTTTTGGGGAAATTGATGTGGTCCCGTTAGACCAGGAAACAGACACGTTAAGCCAGGTAACGTTAACCTAGGAAATTAGATTTTATTAGGGAGACTGAAAGGAACTACGCTGGTCCACTGCATGACCTTCCAACATGCCAAAAGGGAATGCACCACCAGTTATATGCATGCTTACCCGCTCATTTACCGCTTTATGGATCTTGCTGTGCACGTCCTGCGCTAGGATCAGGGCGGAGGAACGTGACAGCCTCTGACGACCCCCTGCCTTATTGGCTGTGAGCTTGTCACTGGGATGCTTGCACCTCTAGCAGTTATAATTACATGTAATTTAACTGACTCTTTTATCCAAAGAAACTTACAATAAGTGCATTTCCACCATAAAGTTACAAACTCAGAAGAACAACTAACAAGAAAGTACCATTTTCATCAAATAAGCAGGATTGGTCAAATAGAGGAGCGAGACCGAAGCAATCCATCCCAGCACTTCGGTCCTGTAGAGCGTCTAGAAGCTGCTAGCAGCTCATGGCTTCTACCGGGCGAGATGTGTCTGAGCAGCTTGGGAACTGTGAGTTCCTGTTTAACGTGTAGGCAGCAGTTGTTTAGCTCATCTCATTTTCAGCTGCTTATCCGGGGTCAGGTCCAGAGCTTTGCCTTTCGGCTCAGCTCTCTTTTCGTCACAACGGTGCGGTAAAGCGAGTGCAATACCGCCCCCCGCTGACCAAACACCATTTTTAGCTTTGTTACAAATTTATATTTTCATTTTGGAAGAACCTTGTATTTTATATTCCATCAAAGTAAAGTTTTTTACATTAGTTAAAAGTAAATTGTTACAGGCAAATTTTTCAGCTTCCGTCAAGTTAAATTTCTCATTCAGTACAAACTAAAGTTGATAATTATACCTTAATTCATGAATGTTCTTTGGTGACAAGCAAAGACGTGACTTAATGTTGTCCAATAGAATTATATATTTTGCTTTATTTAAAATAAAAATTCACAAACAGTATTTTTTGCGTTAGAAAAGTAGAATTTTCATAGAAGAAACTGAAAATATTTAGTCACAGTCAATGTTTGATCTTTTTTACATAATAAAATATGTAAAAAAAAAGACCTTAAGGTTCATTGTGATGGCTTTTAAAAAATGCATCACATCTTAAAGTACTCAAAAGACTGTATGAAATAAACAAATGAAACCTTGCATTTGATGCCTGTAAAGCTAGAAGTATGTGCTCCACACATTAATAATTAACCTAAATTCTTGTCTTTTTATCTGCATTAACTTAGTCTAGAGCTTGGCACTCAGACTGTACACTCTGCGTGTCATCTTTTTGGGTTCTATCTCCATAAATACTTTCTGGAGTGCATCAAAAGTGTACTTTAGCTCACTTGGATAGCTCAAGTTCAGAGCATAGGTGAGACCAATTAACATGGCACATGCATGTGCAACTGATTTAGGACTTCCACACCTTCAATAATAATGCCGATATCCTGTGGTGGCTGGAGAGGATCCTCCCCTTCCCTGATGACAAACACTGCCATTGTGCACCTCTGAATCTCTGTCTCAGCTTTTTCCTTCTGAACCACCTGATAATAGACAAGACAATCATTATTTATTCTGATCAAAACCAGTATCTCATACAAATATAACAATTCTCTACATAAACTATTCGAACAGTGAAATTCTGATAAACTTGTATTGACGTTGTAGTGATGCGAAAATACCATAACAAGTACAGTATTTTGCACATGGGAAACATTTAAAGCACTGGTACAGATTAATAATTACTATCCCTGCAAAAATGAATGCATATGCTCTGGCAAAACATAGTAAACAGTACGATAGTGAAGTATACTCTCTTCAATCAAGACACAATGTTAAAAGATTCAGCTGCCAGAGAGCTCCACAATAATAAAGTCATAGGCAAATAAACATGAATGTACAATTAGTCTGAGCATGTTACTAGGACCTGAGACCATGTGTATAAGATTTAAAGTTCAAATATTCAATCCTTCATCTAATCTTGAAATTAATTGATTATTGCAAAAACTAGTTACCAGATACTCCTTGATAAGGTTTTCCACGTCTTCTCCAAGGTACAGAATTGATGCACTTAAGCAGACACTCCCTTTTGAGATTCACCTCAAGGCTCTACAATGCAAACACAGATAAAATGTTATACTGTCCAATCTTGCTACTTTACAAAAAAAATGCAGACACTGCACAATATACGAGTAGGTACTTTGAGTTACAGTAACTGATTTACAGAGGCTTTCAGCTAGTACTGTGCAGTATACTGTTAATGCAGTGTACTGGTTCTGCAGTCATACTGATGCAGTGTTGCAAATAACAATGCAGCTGTGCAAAACCAGCGTCCTGCTACAGTGAGTTGATAGACATGATCTGAAAAAATGTTTTGTCAGACTTCTCAGCTCTAGTTTGAGCAAACCAGTTAAAATCCAGTCAATAAATAATATGCAGTATATCTTCCAACATTTAATCAAACTCCTTAATAGAACGTATTATGAAAATGAACACTATTGCTTTTATAAATGTTAAGTTATAATGATCAATTGTTATTTATTGAGTGCATACATACACTTTCAGTGTATTCTGGGACTTCATTCTGACAACTCCCCCCATTGTCTCTGATAATCTCAATCAGCTTGCTGTGGTGCTTGTCCAAGGTAGCCAGGAATTGAAGAGGAAAAAAAAAGAAGCACATACAAATGTTAGTACATTACAGGTCAAAATCAATGTTGTTGGGTGTCAAAACATGAATTTAGTAGAGATGAGCCGGATACTCGGCTGAAACGAGTATCCGGTACGGATAAAGCACTTTTGCCGAGTACGAGTATTATACGAGTCAATATCTGTGCTCGGATTGAATAAAAGTCCTCATTGGGTAGCTGTCTGTGTCTGCGTTCTGTGATTGGCTGGTAGTCGCAGCGCCCCTCCCCTACACACATACTGTTTGTGTTGCTGTGTCTCTGTCGTCACTTCGCAGGTCTTTCGCCATAAATTTAAAGGATTTCTTC